>NC_136268.1:83490586-83815586 GCF_964187855.1 Myxine glutinosa
CTGCTGCGTTGTGTACTACCTAACTGACTCACGCCCACAATTAACCGAATTACGGAATTATTCACAAACTACACAACACATAAAGCCGGTGGGGAGCATGGTATTTACAAGACACTGACTAATTATTTACAACTACAACCCAGGACCTGTCTTTTGTGGGAAAGAGAAGAATGTTTGGAAAGAGGAAACCGAAATTGCAATGCACTGCACCAATACACCATACACCCATATGCACCAAAAATAAATAAAATGCACAAAAAGCATCATCACCAAAAATGCACCAAAAACATTTTAAAATAATCAGTGATGTCTTGTGCTTGGCTGCTGGGCCGATGGATCTTCTTGCTTCTGGCTTCATGGATCTTCGGTGTGCCATCGTTAAAGTTTACCATCTTTTTGTCCGGGCACATCAAAGATTAATTAATAAAAAAGGGCACAAACCGTGTCCACTTTTTATTTGGCCAGCAGGGCCAGCGTAGGTGGTCCGACTGCTTGGCATGTGCGCCACTTAAAAACAGTGGTCCGCAAGCAAGATGCTGCTGGCAGCAATGGTCTGTTCCAGCAAAGGTGCCAGGCCATAGAACGTGTGGTCCATATGGTGTACCGGTGCAGGCAGCAGGGTGCAGCGCAAGAGTGCAGCCGCACAACTCAGAACACCTGCACACTCCCCTCGACAAAAGACCATGGGTCCATGAGTGGGGAGGAAGACAAAGCAGAGGTTAGCGGGGGCAAGGGCACAAGGGTAGACACAATACAAGGCAATGCGATATGAGGGGCGTGGGAGAGCGAGCTGAGAAAGCTCGTCCCTACTCGTACATCACCCCCCATTTCAACCTACTCTACCCTTGCCCCTCCCCGTATTTACACAATTTACAAATTCGTCTCTACCATCTCGTCTCCCATATCTCCCCTAAACCAAATTCGTCCCCAATCCCTCCCAAGAAGGAAGGGATGGAATAAACACAATGTCTCACCCACGTCAAGATGCATCTTACATTCCAAATCATCTGCAAAAACTGGTGTCGAGTCCTATCACCTCGGTGAGTGGATGCGGATGGTCCGAAGAGATTTCATCCTAACTATCCTCTAATTGACATTAACTCACTTTACACTACCCGGGGTCTTGCCCTGCCAATCCAATTGGCCTCTTTACATCATGTGGTTCTAAAAACCAATTCCCATTGACCATACTGTGGTGCCTACCAAATTTGGGGTCTCACTCCCCCATTTTTCTATATTGTGCGCTCGCACAATTTCGGGGCCAGGTCGTGTGGCTCCACCAGCAAGTCCACCTACCTGCGCACCTCCGCCACTGAAGTCGCCACCCGAGCTTGCCTAGCTCCTGTGACCACCCCAACTTGGGGAAGGCCATCCTAGCTCTCTCACCCCATGAATTCCCCCTCGGGCATTGGGCTACCCGGGTCCTCTCCTCGGATCCTCGGGCCCCGCTGAACACTAACTGAACTCTACCTGGCTCCCAGAGCCTACCTGCGGCCTCACCTGGCCGACAGACTACCAGTGGCGGATTGCCCATTTAACCATACTTACCAACAGGCTCACACGCCCAGCCATTCCACTTACTTATGCACCCGTCCAAGCAATACTTTGCTGCTACTCGCACAACAGATGTCAATATCCAACAATTTACCTACTCCCTCTACCTAACTTTAAACTACCCTCCCCGGGTACTCCTGAAGGGGTCCATCTTCCCCCATCCACTCCTGCGCACCATGCACTCCACAACACTCATTCCACACACCATTTACTCCACACCATTTATTCCACACCACTCCATTTATTCACTTGCACCCCTCCTTTCGCCATTACACACATCCTCAATACTCTACTCATACACTTTCACACACACACACACACACACACACACACACACACACACACACACACACACACACACACACACACACACACACACATCATTCTCGACCATTGCCTCATTTGCTCACCAGCACCACCAAGACTCTCATGCACAATGCCTCATTTGCGCCTAAAGAGCATCCTCAAGCTCACACACACACAGCATCATCTAGCTAACTACCTCCCTCTAATACTAGTGCTTTCCCTGTCATCCCTTTACACTAAGCACATCCCTCGGCATTATCATGCACATAATCTCTCTACGTCACCACTACAGGTAGAATGTCTCTACTTAAATCTCAAGTCTCCTATGGTCATTTCTCTAGATCCCTATCAATTATCCTAGCCCTCCCTCCGCTAGCTTACACTGTCAACCCCCATAAACCTCTAGCTCCTTTGCCCCAAATGTGAATGGTACAACTACCATTCGCCATCACCACTGCTATTACTATGCCATTTGTCCACTACTCGCAAGCCTCTCGGTGCGGTGGGGATACATTTTTACAGCTCGGCTTCGATAAACCGAGCAATGTATGCGGATGGTTGGTCTACTGTAGGTTGGGTCCATCCGGCATTTTCGATTCTGGGGAGGAGGCATACTTGGACCGAGGTTCCAGGCGCCATCCCATCGCAGAGCCTTCCGGTCTCCGGCACGATGACCCAACCTCCCACGGTCGGAGCACCGCGCCCGCCAGGGGGTGAAGGTCCGACTTCGCCGACCTCCACCGGAATCATGCCGTTCGCCGCTACGACGCGGCACCGACCATACAGGGCGGGGCCGGGCACGAATCGTGCATGGCGCTCCTTGCGAGAGCGCCGCGGAAACGATCCCCGCCGGCTCCCACAGCACACAAAGCGCACCCCGCCCCGAGAGCTCGAGTCGGCTGTACGTCGGCCTAAACGCTGCCCCGGCCTGCGTCGTTGCTCAAGTCGCATTCTCACACCACGCGACCCTTTTCTCACTCGCACATCCCATTCACTCCGTGCATTCTATTACTGCACTCTCTCTCCGTGCACTCTCTTTTCTTACACTCTCAGGTGCACACCACTCAAGCGCACTCACTCTGCTCACACTCTGTGTTATCACACACCCTCACGCACATCCTTGCGCACACTCTCCCGTTATGTACTCCGTAACACTCATGGGTGTGCACTCTTGCATACACCCACTCGCCCGCTCCGGTGTGCATCCCCGCACACTGTCTCCATCCATCTCTGGTGTGCATCCTCGCACACTCTCCACAACCAACTCTGGTGTGCATTCTCGCACGCTCTCTCCATCCATCTCACACTCTGTGTCACACTCACTCTCACTTCCACACTCTGTATCACACTCGCGCTTCGGCGCCGTTCGCACACGCGCGCCATTTGCTCTCACACAGCCCACCACGGACCTACGACAAGCGCCCGGGTGACGTCGGGATCCCAAGCACGCGAAAAATCCTTTCGCGCCAAACACTTTCGCGCCAAGCACTTTCACGCCATATACAGCCCGACTCACCTTTGGGACCCTTTTCTCCTGCACCAACTGCAAACTTCCATTGGGGTTAACAAGTACGGCATCATGATGTGAACACGGACTTTGTGCAATTTCCATCTTTTTCTCCCGCGATTGCTTTTCTATGTCCGCCGTCTCTTCAACCCCAATTTCCACGATAATTTTTTCATTTTCTTTTCCCTCGACGACCGCTGGCGCTAATAAAAATTTCTCTTCTACTTCAGCGGTCGTCGGCTTTTCCATACCGCGAGCCGCGATTTCTACCCCGGTCCACGTAAATATGCCTTGTTCAGCCTCGCTTTCCCCGTGCTTCTCAAGCCGCACTACCCCGTTGCATACCCATGTGCCTTTCCCGCTTGACCTGCGGTCAATGTCCTCCCCGGTTGTGTCCATGTTGCACCTGGATTCGATTATTTCGGTTGTCATTTTTCCACTCATCTTTTTATTCTGGTTATCCCTTGTTTCTTTCATTTCACAATTCCACTCTTTCGTTTCATGATTCCAGTCTTTCATGAACGCTAACAGTTGAATTAGTTGCAATTCAATGGCAGATGCGGCTCGCACAGCGGGCACGGCTGCCGCTGCCACGTGCGAGGTGCCGCCATTTTCTTTGCCAGCTGCCGCACCCTTTTCTGCTTCCCTTACTACCAACTGTCCCTCTCGGTCCTGGGTCATTGATTTTACCTTATCTACCCCCACCGGCATCCGACCGCCTTGGCTATCCATGGCACGATGTTAATTTGGATGTTACTACAATTTCGGCCGCTCGTAATTTTGACCAAATTTGTCCAAAAGATTTTTTTTTTAATTGGTTCGGGTTCCAAATCCCACTCCCAGACACCAATTGTTGCGGATCTCCGACGTCGGCCCTCCCCTTATCAAGAGGGGGTTAATCCCCTTGTCCTTTATCTGGCCGACGCGATCCTGGAGGCTATAACGTCCTTCCCGGGCAGCGTTAAATAGGGTTGTTGGTCGAAGTTGGTCCTATTACGTAAGTACTAACGCTGACCGGAAACGAGGAAAACACTCCCGCCCGAACCACGGCGTTAGTGGAATATGCCGAGCGGATAGCAATCCGCAATCCGAGCTGTTAACCAATGACTAGACCCGATTATAGTGGTTGGGATCGTGCCACGGTTACCCAATGGAGGAATGACTAGGATGATCGGATTAGGAAGAAACCAGGAAGAACAAGGTAATTTATTAACAATTTGTACAAGAAGAGGAAAAGAAAGAATGTACAAGAAAAAGGAAGAAAAAGTACACAGGGCAGCCTTAGACAGTCTTACTTATCCCTTGGACTCGGGCCCGTTCGCTCTCAGACTCGGTCTCAGACTCAGACTCACGCGGGGATGATGAAGGTAGGGTGGAAGGTCCAGCGATGGCGTCCACAGCTCGTCCCGGTCCTCGACCCGTACCAGCAGACGATGGTGGACGGCAGGCAGCTCTCCGCGTAGCGTAGGCGTGATACGGACAGTTATATAGCGGGGGGATAGGTGAGCTGGTGATCAGACGGCGTACGTAATATTTGCACCGGCGCCTTTATACGCGCGCCCGGTATTATGACGATCGATACGCCACTTCCCCAATGTCCTTCTGCACGCTGCAGTCCTCGGCAGTGCATGCCGCGTGCTCGCCCTTTGTAAAGCTGGTTGCCACAGCGCGTCTCTCCCTCTCGTAACTCAACTCTCGTACCAGTCCTGTTCAAGGGCTCTATGCAAGACTCGTAACTCAACTGGTTCACAATGATGTTCAAGCCCTCTCTCTCCTCATAACTCGGAGCGCACGTTCTTTTGGGATCTCAACTCTGTTCAGTCCTCCCCTTATAACTACTCAACAGACTTTGTGAGTGCCTCTCCCTTCTCAGAACTGAGGTGGGGGCCTCGCGCAAGGGGTTATATTGCCACGCCCAGCGAACCCTCTCGAATCTCCAGCCACGCCCTGTCAGGCGATCTCACCTCAACCCTGGTTGGCTGCTGGGGGCTTAACGGCTCCGCCTTGATGGCTGCTTGACGTGGCCGCACCTCCACCCTTGCGCTCCGCCCTCTTTTCGGGCCTTACCTCGTGGCCTTTGAGCGGAAGCCCAGCGAGGTTGCGAAGGCTGCTGGCAACCTAAAGGGCGAGGGCAATTACAGACTGGCTAGCGCTTAATGGCGTCGATGGAAGGGAGGCTGCAAAATGGACGAGTGGGGCCTACTCTTATTTGTTCCACACAACGCAGATGCAACAATTGGGAATGGCCTTAACCTAAACACATGATAAGAAATAACTAACGTCCTAAGGTGACCTACGTGTTGCATATGGCCTATCTATGGTGTGCAACCTTTAACCTTTAATGATGTTACCTGTGTGGGTTCTCAAAACCGCAACAATATATAATATATAAACACACACTTTATAACTCTTCAAAATATTATTGCACAAATCTAATGTGCTTCTCCAATGGCCTAATGGATGCACACGAGGTATTTTGAATGCCACTTATTTTGTATTGTTTGGCATTTTCTGCAAGCTATGGAATGTCCCTTCTTTTCTCTACTTTGCCACATGGCACATACCCTTATATAAAGGGGCCTTTTCTATGCCCCTGGCATTTTACCCAAGAATATGTATGTGCGTGTCTGTGTGTGGATACATACAAATGCACAAAGGTGAAACTGTAGGCCTAGGTAACAACAGAGATGTCAAAAATTATTATGTAATGTTGATTATTTTTCCTTTTAAGGGGTTAAATTTGTTGATAATTGTATCGTAAAAGGCTCGGTTAATGTAATCAGCACAAGCACACGAAGTGAAACGAAAGGTGAAGCAATTGGTTCACTTTGTATATCTGTCTGTCTGTCCACATACGTTAGGAATCAAAGACCTTATTTAAATTGAATGTCATATCTTCAACCCCAATCGGAACATGATTAGGAAAACAAATCTACAGTTTAGGAGAACTTTGCCTCTGACTTCGTCCAGATCGCACATGCGCAGAGAGGAGTGCGATTTTTTTATTTTTTTTTACACTGTCTGCCTTTGTACTCTGTTTTACTCTGGCAGTGAAACAAAATTGAAAATCATTCCAAACAGGAAACCTACTGTTTTTCAGGACATAATAAAGGACACAAACAACACGCACGAATAACTAAACTAATGTTAACATGTTATATATGGTGGTGTAATGTACACTGGGAAAATGCCAGTGAAATGATGGTAAATTCAGGAACGTATTTATTTACATGACCGTTACAATTTTTATTTTATTTAAATTGTATTGCATACTTCAAAACTGTGGAACACAAATCGCCATCTTGTCAATTCCAAAACCCTTCCGTATCTCAGTACTTGGACATGTTAAATAGAGTGAAGTATATAACTACTTTAGTAGGGCAAAAAATCCGAACTTTTTTTTAACGATCTTTTAAATTTTATTACATTAAAATTGATCTACAGAATATGTACTTGAACACTGCGTGGGATATCGTGTTCTATAAACTCTCCAGTTATCCTGCGCTCGCGAAGCAAAAACGAGGTTAAGCATTATGTGCGTGCCGTGTGCTGTGTGTGTCTGCCTTTTAAAAAATTCCTTTTCTCGGCAACCGTTGGTCCAATTGACATGAAATTTTCAGCATTGGAGCACCTCCTCCTGCAGAATATTTTAATGATTATTATGATGTCATTGGTCACGTGGTCCAGGCGCCATCTTGGAAAAACTTCGCACCTCTATATCTCTGAAACCACTCCATGGATAAAATTGATACCTGGCTCATTGTCAACTACTCCCCATGGGGAATGTCATCAGTGCCTTCGTTATGACGTCATAATTCGACAAATACAACACTTATCCATCCGATCAATATTTTAAAAATTTCAGCAACTGGTGGTCTGATGGACACTAATTTTTAACCATAGGAGCGCCTCCTCCTTTCGAGTATTTTAATGATAAGCATGACGTCATAGGTCATGTTACAGGCGCCATCTTGGAAAAGCAAAAAATGTTGCACCTATCCATCTCCAAAACTGCTGCATGGACAAAATTGAAACATGGCTCATTGTAAAGAACTCCATATGGGGAATAGGTGTTAACGATGACGTCATTGGTGCCATAATTATGACATCATAATTCGACATATCTTCAACCCATGTGCGAAATGTGCAGGTACAGGGCCCACCACAAAAAGATGACAGTTTTTCTATTGTTGCACGTCAGTTGGATATTATAGTTGGGAGAATAAATATACTGTTTAAAATAAGAATGTACTATCTGGAAATGAAATTTTCACTAACCGTTAGTTTTGGTTACAGGTTACAGTAAAGTGGTGCTCCTCCATTCCATAAATCAAAAAGCGTGACTCAAGTGCAAAGGCGTTTTACGGCTCACCTTGGCACAAGGTGGGCACCGTGCAAGAACACAATTTCGAGGTTACACAGACAATTTGAAGAAGATAGAACTGAGCTTGAATCAAAAATGGGCCGCCAATCACCAGTACGGAACTCAGGGTGCGTGACTCGGATGGAAGCGGTGCAAACACACAATCATGGTCACGTTGCCCATCATCTGCTCTATACCTGATTGATTTCCAATGAACCCTGGATTTGCGAATGGTGCTAAATCTTTTGATTCTATAAAATTGTGCCGCGTGATACCAAAAACGAATGAGTCATCTTTTTGTGTTGCACCCTCCTGTATGTACGGTACATAAAGAAATTGCGTTAAAAAAAATTGTAGAACATATGTCAAATACTTGCATTTATTTTCTCAACTGACTTTCAATGTCAAGCTATGAACATATCGATGAGCCCTCAGACACCAATCGGTTTACCTGTGCACCTTACCTGTCGACCTGTATCTGCTAAAGGTCGAATATTACGAGCGTGATATTAAAATGACAGTTGCACTGAGCGATAACAGAGGAAGCCTGTTGCATTTGAGACTCTATCAACAAATGGATTAATCTCTGTTGAAAGATCGAAACTCTATCAATCGATGTTAGAGAGTGAGTGCCGATGAGCAGCTCCGCGTCCCGCATGGTTTACTCCCGATGGTCTCGGCGAAAAGTTTTCTAAGTCTGCGGCGACAGGGTGTCTGCTTTGGCGAATGTTGGCGCGGACTCGCGGGTGAGTCCTGCGACTGTAATTGAAAGCAGATGTGACTCGGTCGCCAAATGATCATTACGCACAGAGAAACGCAAAGCGCTCGTAAATCGCTTGGTCTGACAGCCCACCTGCCGGGAGCTTCAGAGGTCTGCTCGGGGGTGGCTCCGAGGGGTTCGGGAGGCAGGGGGATACTCAGCGAGGTGGGGTGCACAGACGAGAGCGGTTGCTGATCTGTCCCCGGGAGGTGGTGAGGCATCGATCGTGGGAACGGTGAGGTTTGCTTGCTGCAGAGGAGTAAACGTTACAAAGAATCATAAAAGGATCGGCTTGAAAGGACCGGATCAGTCAGGATCTGTCTCGCCGCCCGTCGCTGCTGTGAACACCACGTTATGAATGGCCGTTTTGTAAACCGCAGGCGATCGGCGATTGCTGAAATGTATTGCGCAAATATGGCTGCCTTGCTCGCCAAGAAGCAAAGGGCTCCGCACTTTTTAACGCGCGACCGCTCCGGAGAGCGCACCGGTCGCCCCCACGAGCCGCCACTGCATGAAATTTATTGCTCGGTGGGTTTATCTTCCGCGGTGTTCATCGCAGAGTTAACTAGAACGGCACTCAGCAGAGAGCATACCTCCGCCTGGTTTGCCATATCACTCAATGGTGAAGAATCACTTTAAAAAAATTAAATAACTCATATCTGAATCCATATTCAAATCTTCACCAAAATCGAATCTATTTGTCCTTGTCAGACATCCAACCGGTCCTCCAAGTTTCGTTTAAATCCATCCACAACTTTTTGAGATATCCTGCTATGTATCGTTTTTGGCCCGATCTTGCAATGGTGAAGAATCACTTTAAAATTCTAGTAGCCGGATCCGAATCCGGATCTTCACCAAAATCTAATCATTTCGTCCTTGTGACATACGCTACATCTCTGCCAAATTTCGTCCGAATCCATCCACAACTTTTTGAGATATTTTGTTCACAATCAAACAAACAAACAGACAGGGGTGAAAACATAACCTCCATCCACCTTTGGTGGCGAAGGTAATGACTTGATTCAAACAATGAGAAACGAAGGCCGAACAAACGAATGTGACGCGTAGGACCCAAAAGCTCTGCCACTCCGCGTCGTCGCCGCCATGTAAAGCCGGAGCACTCGTCAATGTCCTTAACCCTCAAATTATGCGGAAATTGCAATAAATGCTCCCTGTGCTCGTGCTGGAAGGCTAGATGCGTTTCAAAACCGGAAATAACAGACCAAACTGCCTGTTTTCTCAATCAAGTTGGTTAATCGAAGACAAATGAAGCTCGGAAATGCATCTGCTAAACATTTGTCGGTCTACCCGAGATCAAAGCGCAATTGTTTCGGTGTTAATTGCTTATGTTTTAAAAAGGTAATTGTCTATTATTTCACCATGAAGATCACACATGGTATGGAACGGTTAGCCATTTCACATGTGGTTCCCTGTAAGCCAAGGGAAATTTTCACAACAAATTTCACGCCAATTACTTTCAACTTAACTATCAAAATATCATATTATAGAAGTGGTGGCAATTAGGCCAAAAGCGTTGGATAACATCACAACTAAAGTTTAAATTAATCCTCTCAAACTGCCTGTGCATGTTTGGTTTTTTTCCTCCAAAATGCAAAGCAACATTTGCTATAAAAGGGAATCTTCGTTGTTGCGTATATATTGTTCCAAACGGTCGAGCGGAACCAGGCCAAGCGAGATGGTGAGGCCAGCCAGGGAAAGCTTGGTTAGCATTTCCCTAAGGAGTGACTACGTCATATGTGCCTTGAGGATGTTTGCGGCATTTCATTTTCGGATGATGTGTCGCTTGTTTCTGGTTGTCTGGCAAGATGGATGTACTCGTACTGCATCGCATGAAAATGGAGGTCTTAAATGCTGTGCAGTACATTGTCTAAACATTGGCATTTGCGCAAAAAATATGGAACAACGACGACATTCTAGACAGTGACCATGATGAGATGGACAGTGGCAAGAGAGAAGAGGCCTTCATTCAAGGTTGTCAAAAGGTGCAATGGTTTCCGTTAACCGATCTATACATACGTCTATCCCTACGCCAGCACCAATCCTGCATGTGTCCATGTTCTACTGTACAACTCCATCGCAGTGCACCACTCCTGCACTACTTTGCCATGATACAATAATCCCACTCCATTTCCATCATGCCACACCAATGTTGTATCCCTATCCCTCACCAGCCCAACTTCGGTCATGCCTCGCAAATCCCAATTCCCCCCAACCAACCACTCTCCACCCCCCAACCACCTTCCCTCTTTCCCCCATCACTCTATAATTCTCCACGAATTCCATCACTTCTGTCCTGTCTTTCCAAAATAGCAAAATTAATTGTTTATGTGCCACTTTCCAGCCACACTGACTGTTTCCTTTCTTCTGCGATGCAGACAATACGTGATGTGAACCCGCACAAGAAAGAACTTCTTTGTGGCGGGACACTTTTGTGTCCCAAACCCATCCCTCTCTATACCCACCTTACCCAGTCGAACCCAGCTGCTCCTGGACTCTGTCATTCTCTCCTGACAAGGTGGATAAGTTTCTATCAAACCTCAACTCTGATTCTGGAACTGCACCAGACGGCATCAGCCCACGGGTCCTAAAATCCTGCTCTGCCACGCTATCTCACCCTCTCTCTGTTCTCTTCACCCTCTCTTTTGCTCAAGGTCATCTGCCCTCAGTTTGGAAATCAGCCAACATCAGCGCTTTACACAAAAAATGTGCAAAAACGGATCCTTGCAACGACAGACCAATCGGCCTGCTCCCAATAATCAGAAAGGTCATGGAATTGATCATCGATTCTGACATCAAATCCTTCCTCTTCTCCAATGGCTTGGTCTCTGATCATCAATTTGGATTCAGACCAGGTCACTCTACTCTGGACATGCTGCTTCTGCTGTCTCAGCAATGGATGGAGGTCCTCAATGTCAAACAGCAAATCAGAGCTGTCTCCCTTGACATATCTCGTGCCTTCGATACGGTCTGGCACCCAGCTCTATTCACCAAACTCTCCTCCTATGGTATCAATGGAAATCTCCACACATGGCTTGTGAACTTCCTCTCCGGTCACAGTCAACGTGTGGCCCTGAATGGAATTCTCTCATCTCCCCTTCCTGTACAGGTTTGAGTTCCTCAAGGCAGTGTTCTTGGCCCTTTGCCTTTTTTGTTATTCATCAATGATCTTTCTGACTCTCTGGGACTCTCTACCGCTTCGGATCTCAACCCTCAGATCGGCAAGTAGTATAATTCGAGTATAATCAGTGAGGCACCACCTAAACACACACTTGCCCCCAGACCAGCTCGCCATATGCTGTGCAGTTCCCAGCTGACCTGAGGGGATTTGGCACCAGTCTACAGCAGGCCAAAAGAAGGAGCATCTCCCTTCTCTGGCTTGTCTCCCTCTTTCTTCTCCCTTCTCTCGTGTCCATAATATTCTTGTGCTCAGAGTTAATGCCAATGCACAAACCCACCTCATCGTTTGACGATCCTGCAGAGTTTATAGGTCTAGTCATTGGTTGCTATCTCCAAATGCAGGTTTCAGAAGGTGGAACAGAGCCCTCCCACGTCTCGATGCATACACCTTCTTGTGTGTGTGTGTGTGTGTGTGTGTGTGTGTGTGTGTGTATGTGCATGTAAGTTGTTTTTTCCTACTATCCCCACTCCCCCTTGCAACCCCTCCCACCTTCCCTCCCGCCTCCCCCCCCACCCCCCTCTCCACTTCCCTCCCACTCTCCTTCTCTCCCTTCCCCCTCCCGTCTTCCTCTCCCATTCCATAACCTCCCCCCTTCCTTCCCCTTTCCCTATCCCACCCTTCCCCTCCCTCCCCCTCTTTCCCACCCGCTTCCCTCACCTCCCCCTTTCATCCCCTCCCCACCCACCATTCCTCTCCCTCCCCTCCTTCCTACCCACCCACTCCAACGCCCTTCCCCTCTCTCTTCGCCCCTCTCTTCCCCCCTCTCTTCCCCCTCCACTTCCCTTCCATCGCATATCTTCCTCCTCCTCTTCCCTCCTCTCTCTCTCACCCCCCTTACTTCCTTCATAGTCACGGCACGAAGCAGCTCTCTGCATTGCCCGGCAACGCTGGGTAATTTTGCTAGTGTATATATATATATATATATATATATATATATATATATATATATATATATATATATATATATATATATATAAAAGGCACATTATAACCACTCACTCACTGTCTGATTGACTGATATTAATGTTCGGTACCTTTCAGGTGACTAAGAAAGATGAATGTTTCTGTGTCGGCGGACATCAATGCCAATACACTGGGAAAAATCACAGAACCATCGTAAAGTGCCTATTAATAAATAAAAGACCGTAAATACTTTTTTTTTTAAACAAACAAAAACAACTTTATCGATATCTAGCATTTGAAAATTGTAATTTCTATCACTGTAAACTGTGAAATAAAAACATCATTGAAAATTTACATTAAAAATGGTAAGAGCGTTTGTAAAAAAAATACAACAAAAATAAACTTCAATCAATGTCTATAATCATAAAGCTTCTATTTATTATGTACCTACGTATGAAACACAGCTCGTTATTGCTTACAATGTGCAAGCATACCCCACTAGTGTGTTTGTGTATATATACAGTCATGTGAAAAAGTAAGTACACCCCATGCAAAGTTTTGACTTTTCCAACATATTTCAACATACAGCTATTTGATCTTCATTTCAACAATATTGATAGATAAAGGTGATATAATATAACAAATATCATGAAACATTTACATTTTGTAGTCTATTGTATAATTTTAAAAACCATAAATGCAAATTTCGCATGTGGAAAAAGTAAGTACACCCCCACATTTATCAGTACTTCAAATACCTAAAATTAGAATCAGGTGCACCAGCTCAGCTGCAAATGATTAGAACATCGTTGGAGAGGATCTTGGAGGAACCTGTCTTATTTAAACCTCAGACATTTAGTTTGGTTTGCTCTTTGTTGTTGAAGTGTGCGGTGTCACCATGCCTAGATCAAAAGAGCTCTCTGAGGCCTTCAGAAAGAAGGTTATAGATGCGTACGAGTCTGGGAAAGGATTTAAAGAGATCTCCAAACAATTTGAAATCAATCATTCGACTGTCCGGAAGATCATTTACAAGTGGAGAAGATTCCAAACAACTGCCAACTTGTTCAGGCCAGACCGCCCCAGCAAGTTCAGCCTGAGAGCAGACTGCAAGATGCTGAAAGAAGTCTCTAAGAACCCCAGAATGTCATCACGGGACCTACAGGTAGCTCTTGCCACTGTTGATGTCAAAGTGCACGAGTCTACCATTAGAATGAGGCTGCACAAATTTAATCTACATGGGAGGTGTGCCAGGAGGAAACCTTTGCTGTCCAGAAAGAACATCAGGGCAAGACTAAAGTTTGCCAATGAACACCTGGGCAAAGACCAGCACTTCTGCAACAATGTGCTCTGGACAGATGAGTCAAAGGTAGGGCTATTTGGCCACAGTACCAGAAGACAAGTTTGGCGAAACCCAAACAGCATTTGACCACAAGAACCTGATACCAACTGGAAAGCATGGTTGTGGAAATATTATGGTTTGGGGCAGCTTTGCTGCATCAGGGCCTGGGCAGCCCACCATCATAGAATCCACTATGAATTCTTCATTGTACCAGAGGGTGCTTGAGGATAATGTGAGGCCATCTTTCGGAAAGTTGTAGCACAACCAAAGGTGGACCTTGCAACATGACAATGACCCTAAACATATCAGTAAATCCACCAAGGAATGGCTGAAGAGAAAGAAATGGAGGGTTCTGGAATGGCCAAGTCAAAGCCCGGATCAAAATCCCATCGAGATGTTGTGGGGGGATTTGAAACGAGCTGTGCATCCAAGAAACCCCTCAAACATCGCACAGCTGAAAGAATTCTGCATGGAGGAGTGGGCAAAAATTTATTCCAGTCAATGTCAGAGACTGGTAGACAGTTATAAGAAACGCCTACTTGACGTTGTTTCTGCCAAAGGGGGCAATACCACCTATTAGAGCCAAGGTTGTACTTACTTTTTCCACATGTGAAATTTGCATTGATGTTTATTTAAATTATACAATGGACTACAAAATGTGAATGTTTCATGATATTTGTTATATTATATCACCTTTATCTATCAATATTGTTGAAATGAAGATCAAATAGCTGTATGTTGAAATATGTTGAAAAAGTCAAAACTTTACATGGGGTGTACTTACTTTTTCACGTGACTGTATGTATATGCAGTATATATATATGTATATATATATATATATATATATATATATATATATATATATATATATATATATATATATATATATATATATATATCTGTGCAGTGTCTGTGTTGTGTTGTCTTGTCTTGTCTTGTCACTGAACTACTTTCGCAAACTTTTGTGAAATCGTACCAAACTTCTGGTATGCACATATCTCTCCCGTCGGTATGGCCTTAGGGTATTTGTTTTGAAAAAATTTCCAATATTCTTTTATTTTTTATTTGGAATTTATTCGGGAAAATTTTTTTTTTCCAACTTCAGTTCTTTAGAAAATGTGATATCACGTATATTACAAATACATTTGTGCAAAATAATTGTTTGAATTATGATTGGTTTAAACCATGACAAAATGGCAACTCGGGTAGTCTACCCGAGTCCTCCTCCTCTTCATCGCAACGGCAACTTGGGTAGTCATTTATCGATATATCGACACATATGGGCAGTGTCTGTGTTGTCACTTAACGACTCCCTCAAACTTTTGTTTCCGTGGTTGTGAAGTGTTTTTAATAACGTTGTGGTGGTTTTGAATCACGTGGTGGTGAGGTATATGGAATTGTGTGGTGGTGAGGTGTTTTTAATTTTGTGGTGGTGAGATGTTTTTATTATGTGTTTTATGGCTGTGAGGTGTTTTGAATTACTTGGTGGTGAGGTGTTTTGAATTACTTGGTGGTGAGGTGTTTTGAATCACTTGGTGGTGCGGTGTTTTGAATTAGTTGGTGGTGAGGTGTTTTGAATTACTTGGTGGTGAGGTGTTTTGAATTACTTGGTGGTGAGGTGTTTTGAATTACTTGGTGGTGCGGTGTTTTGAATTACTTGGTGGTGCGGTGTTTTGAATTACTTGGTGGTGAGGTGTTTTGAATCACTTGGTGGTGCGGTGTTTTGAATCACTTCGTGGTGAGGTGTTTTGAATCACTTGGTGGTGCGGTGTTTTGAATTACTTGGTGGTGAGGTGTTTTGAATTACTTGGTGGTGAGGTGTTTTGAATTATGTGGTGGTGCGGTGTTTTGAATTACTTGGTGGTGCGGTGTTTTGAATTACTTGGTGGTGAGGTGTTTTGAATCACTTGGTGGTGCGGTGTTTTGAATTACTTGGTGGTGAGGTGTTTTGAATTACTTGGTGGTGAGGTGTTTTGAATTACATGGTGGTGCGGTGTTTTGAATTACTTGGTGGTGCGGTGTTTTGAATTACTTGGTGGTGAGGTGTTTTGAATTACTTGGTGGTGAGGTGTTTTGAATCACTTGGTGGTGCGGTGTTTTGAATTACTTGGTGGTGAGGTGTTTTGAATTACTTGGTGGTGCGGTGTTTTGAATTACTTGGTGGTGAGGTGTTTTGAATTACTTGGTGGTGAGGTGTTTTGAATTACTTGGTGGTGAGGTGTAATCGTCCCAAACTTCCAGTCTGCACCTCCCCCTCCCCTATGTATGTGCTGAGGGGTTCTTTCTTGAAAAAAAAAACATTCAACCTAAATCTTCAACCTAAATTGCCGATAAAAATGTAATATCACAAAAACAACAAATACATTTGTGCGAAATAATTGTTTGTATTATGATTGGTGTAAA
Source organism: Myxine glutinosa (assembly GCF_964187855.1). Lineage (NCBI taxonomy): Eukaryota > Metazoa > Chordata > Myxini > Myxiniformes > Myxinidae > Myxine > Myxine glutinosa. Next base: position 83,506,921 of record NC_136268.1, read on the forward strand.
TCATGACAACACAGTAACTCAGGTACAGTCATTATCCTCGGCTAAAATAAGCCTGTGCCTCAGTAACGACGTTTGGTGAGGCGAGCGCAGTACATATATATATATACACTACTCACAATAAGTTAGGGATATTGGCAGGTTCTTCGGTGTGGTTGATTTTGTGTATTAATTATGTTGAAAAAAGTTGTTGGTCCTAATTCTATGGTTATTAATGAGTGTGAAAAAACACAGCATTCTTGATTTCAATACCCTAACCCGAACCCCTATAAAAAAAATAAACTCACTCCCACAATTTCCCTAACTTATTGTGAGTAGTGTGTATATATATATATATATACAAAGTTTTTTGTTTTTTTTCCAGAACGCTGTTGTAGTTTAAGTTCAATAATAAAAGTTCTTCATCAAATTGGAAATGTGATCTACATTTCTCAAAATGCTGCGATCAACACTAAAGCTTTAAGAGATGGTTGTACTTAATCAATGTTGAGGGATATTAAAGTAATTTAATATATTTAATGAACCTATTCGGTCTTTTGATTGAGATTGAGTTCCTCATCCCAAAAGCCGATTATACCGATTATTGAAAAAATGGCTCTTCAATAATACTTCAAAGGTTGTTGGTCAGATAATACTAAATGTTCTCAATGTTGTGGTGACTATGAATCGTAAGACCTCACAAAAGTGAAAATGATAAAAACCGATTAGTTTTCTCAGGAATAAATGGATGATAGTTATCAGGAGTTCTCATCAAAATTGTCCCACAAAATATAACATGTTGTGTGTACTTTCCTACACATTTTGACTAATTTTGGAGCCACTTTTTTTACTGCTTCTGCTTCCCGTGGCGAGAGCTGCTCGCAGGGCTTTTTGGAGAGTGATCGATGGGGGAAACGCGCACCCCGTCTGATCCCATCTTGCACGCCGGCTCCAAACCACCCACGCCGCCCTTGCCAGGCGCATTCCTTCCTTGCTCGCCTACCGAAGTTTTTTGAGTGAAAATTCTTTCATTTGGTGATAGTCCAGTCCTCATGCCAATCGTTTTTCATACTTTTACTGGATTAATACATGTTAGCAACATTAGATAAAGGAAGAGGTGCTGTGGCCCAACGTTTACTTGGGTCTTATCGATATCAAATTAATTTTCCATTAACATGCTTATCAAAATTCCTTTATATTAGACTACCTGGGGTACCTGCCGTTGCCCAGTGATGTTCTAATCCTGTTGGCTTTTTGAAAAAAATCAAATTTTTTTTCTATTTTTTTGTGGGGGGCCTAAAACACTTCCCTACAACCACTAAATAATGGGGTTCGGGATCATTTAATATTATCTTTCACATAGCTACAAAGGCTTCGATCCTATAGAGCAATTAAGAAAAAAAACATCCAAAACAAAACCAACATTTTTTTTTTTAATCTTCAATCTCTTTAAAAAATAATAATTTTGGGCCCTAAAACACTCCCGAGCACCCACTGATGAAACTGAAAGTTTGACGATCAATTTGTGCATCTCTGATAAAGATGGCAACACACACACAAACATCTCTGTCATTGTATAAACTATTGATGAATCACTTTACATTTGCATAAATTTGTTTATCTAAGTTTGATGGGGTTTTTTTTTAGAGGGACTATTAATTTGATAAATTTATGAATATGACATTTCTGAAACAAACAAAATTATTTTCTTCTGATTCAATTTACAAGTGGACAAAATATTTATGGAAAAAGTTTATGATACATGTATCAGGATTGAAACCGATATTTCAGCCTTTGTTTGTTCGAAGATTAAAGACGGAAAGCATTTTAAACACCTCGATGACCCCAACTGACAGTTTATCTTTACTCTCAGTATTTTTTCGCAGATAACATCGTACTCGACATACAACTCGGGACACATCCTTATCTATTTGTAAGCTCAATGTCGATCACGGTACATGTCTAAGTCATGCTTACTCTTCACAATAATAACTATTATTATTATTATTATTATTATTATTAGAGGCCCATACTGTTTACAGAGCCCCAGGGTGTATCATAACTAGTCGAGAAACGTTTCTGGGGTATAAACCAATCCTGGATGGATCACCATTTCATCGCACGTTTATACTGGACTGAAGATGGAAGTAAATAGTAATTTGTTCATGTTTCCGCTGATAACTAACCAACTCTTCGTGAGAGGTATGTGACATCCACCAACAACCAGTGCTGGCAGACTGGTCCCCCAGATTAAAGGTGAACCCAAACGCAAAAAAATAAATTCTGAAAAACATTGAAAAACATTAATCCCGGTCTAATTTTAAGGGTATTTGGTTTTAATTTTTTGGCTAATCACAAAGTGTCGAAAATAGCTCGAGAATGTCGATTTTCTATTTCACCAGTGACGTCACATCGTGATCTCACTTCGATCCAAATGGCGACTTCCATAGAGAAACAGTATTCCGAGCCCGGGTTCCGATACTGATTCCTCCATCATTAGCAACTCTGATGGTTCTCAGGATGTTGAAACGGATCAGTGGGAATGTGAAGAAGCTATTGGAGACAAGACTAGTGATAGAAACACTTTCAGAGGAATGTGTGTAAAAGTCATAGAGTATCAGGGTATGTGGATGTGATGCTCAATTGTATTTCCTGCATCACCTGTGGAGATATCATCTTTATATATTGCAGTGAAAGGTTTACTTCCTATGTATTTCTACACACTTATGTAATCGACACACACATACACACACGCACAAACACGTGCGTGCGCGCACACACACACACACACACACACACACACACACACACATACACACACACACACACACACAAGCACACACACACACGCACACACACACAGACACACATGCACACACAGACACACATGCACACACAGACACACATGCACACACAGACACGCACACACACACACACACACACACACACACACACATACACACACACACACACACACACACACACACAAGCACACACACACACGCACACACACACAGACACACATGCACACACAGACACACATGCACACACAGACACATGCACACACACACACACACACACACACACACCTACACACCACACACACACCACAGACATTCAGATATACTAACCCTCATTCTCTCTTTTTTCTTGAATGTCAATTAGTTAGGCAGTTAAGAGGAAGCATCGTTCATTTTTTCAGGAAAGCACCAAATTTGGCACAGATGTAGTATGGACCTATACAATTGTTTTCCTGAGGGGTGCCCAAAAATTCAGAAAATTCAAAAAATCCAAAAAAATGTCCTGGATGCCGTGAAAAAGGGGAGAAAACGGGTATTGATTCGAACTGTAGATTCTGATATTGTGGTCTTGGCAATAGCACACTACTTTACCTACCAGTCACACGGTGTGGAGGAACTCTGGATTGCCATTGGCACTGGTAAAAGCTACCGCTACCTTACCATCCATAAAATTGCCACCGGCCTTGGCCGCAGGAAGTCCGAGTCTTTGCCATTATTTCATGCCTTCACTGGCTGCGACACAGTGTCATTTTTTGCCTAAATTGGGAAAAAGACAGCCTGGCAGGCTTGGGAGGCATACCCCAGCATCACGCAGACCTTTCATGCTCTCGCTTATAGGTCATCTGTGGATGCTATTACTATGGAGCTACAGAGCATAGAAAGATATGTTGCCATCCTCTATGACTGGACTACCGAGATAACGACAGTGAATGACATGCGCCGACACTTGTTCACGAAGAAGGCAAGAACAATTGATCACATTCCCCCAACAGCAGATGCCTTCGAACAACACCTAAAACGTGCATGTTTTCAGGCTGGACACGTATGGAGTCAGGCACTTGTGCCCTATCCAGAACTTCCATCACCAGCTGATTGGGGCTGGATGAAAACAGGGACTTCTTGGACACCAATTTGGACCACAATACCACTGATACAGGAGGCATGTTCAGAGCTTACAAGCTTCTATTGTAAGTCGGCCTGTAAAGGCAACTGTAAATGCTCCAGGGAAAATCTGCCCTGCACATCACTGTGTGACTGCGATGGACAGTGCTTGTAGTACTACGCGTCTGTGCGAGAGCCTCCACCTTTCAAGTGCCCACAATATTTTAAGTTAAAACTGCAACTGTGTGTAACTTTGATCAATTAATACCATTCCATTGTTATCAGAGACCAATAAAACAATGTGTATCACTTGGAATTGAAATTTTACCTAAAATACTATGAGAGATTCAAGGAAAATGGAAACACCATGGCGGCCATCTTGAAATTAAAGATGATGGATGCCAATCTTTATGCAATTGATCCCATTGGATTCAGAGACCATGAAAACATGGGTAAGACACTGGAACTGTGGTGTTATCGCTCATAGTATAGAAGTTATTGAGGGAAATAGGTCACAGAGGGCGGTCATGTTGAAATTCAATATGGCGGCCACCAGGGGTTCTGAATTTTTGGGCGCCCCTCAGGAAAACAATTGTATAGGTCCATACTACATCTGTGCCAAATTTGGTGCTTTCCTGAAAAAATGAACGATTCCCCCTATTTTTCGGTCTTAACTGCCTAAGTAAATCGTACTGAATTCAAATCTTCCTTGGGTGGTAGTTTATGGGATATCGGAGTCGATGTGATTGCGACCTAGAAAATGGCTTCTTGGTTTTTGAGCTCTTCAGATGCGTAGGGCAAGGTGGCGACGATGTAAGGCAGCACATCTAGCGAGGTGAGATCGGTCGCCGGCAGACCAACACAGGTGTTCAATTCACCACTCAAATCGCCCGTGTCCATATGCTGGTGGCTTGGCAGAGATGGTGCTACAGATTCATGCGACGGCTGTTTCTTCTGCTTAATCACGGGAATGGCATCCTCTCTGGCAAAGGCAATGGCGAATAATCACAAGACCGGCCATCTCTGTTGTTTCATGACAGTTCTCTGTCAAATGTTCCGAGCACAAAAGCGACCATTGTCCATTTTGTAGGCCCAATCCACACTCAGGTATTTCTAACAAACCTCGTCCAATTTCTAGCGATTCACGGATCATTTTGCCATTGGTGCAGCATGAAACCATCTCGGTTTGTATTACTACAACCACCAAGGATGCATCGACGAGGCATATTTGTAGAAATTCGAAAATGACTCGCCATTTGAGTTAAATCGTTCTGTTTATGGTATCCGTAGACAATACGGAAGTGGCGGTGGCTTTCACTAGGTGACGTAAGTGTCAAGTGAGGAAGAAGAAGATGAGGGCATTGACTTTGAATCGAAAAATTACCCACTTTATAAATCGCAAATCGGAAAAAGACATCATATCTATTTTGTAGGGTATCAAGGGATAGATTAGCGTTGAGGTGGTCTGAGCTTTTGGGTTCCACTTTGACGTCCATCTGAGGGATGGCACACATGTTGATGCATTGCATGCAAAATTCCAAGGTGATTGTTTATAGTTGTTGTTGTTTTTGGTTTTTTTTGTATACAAGATCGAGGCTCGTGTAAGAGCTGATATTAATCACAAAAAGACAAACTGACACATAAAACATAAGACAAAGGGAGCGGGAGACAAGATGGGGAGAGATCGGGAGATCTGTGGGAGGGAAATGGCTTGGGGGGAGGAGGCACGGGAAGGGGGGAGGGGGGTGGGAGAGGTATAAAACACATGGACACTGCTAAGACTTCCAGGAAAGAAGTCTGAATTTCAGAAAAGTGGATCTGGGGTGAATTAACGGGGGTAGAAAAGATCACGGTTTTGGATGGGGGAAGATAAGAGATGGTGGTGCACAGCTGTTTTAAAGACCTGGAGGGAGGAGTGGGATTAAATAGATTGAGGGAGTTTGTTCCAGAAGCGGGAGAAAAGAGGAATGAAAGATAATTTGGGCCAATATTCGAACCCAGGCTCGACAGTTCACAGGTGCACACCTTTCAGCCGCTACTCTAAGAAAAGATACAACTGGATATCCAACCAATCATAGAGGGTAAAAGCACTGATTCTCAATGTCACATTCACCAAACAATTTCAGAATCATCCAACTCAACATGTTCTAGAGTATATCCCGGTCTTCCAGAGTGAGATTTGGCTTTAGGGTTCTGGAAAGCAGCAGAAAAGGATAACAACTGGCATGCTTTGATTATTTACCTATTGTTTTTTGTCTTTTTGCACTTGTTTTTTGTACTCTGTCAAAGCGCCTTTGGGCTTCTTGAAAAGCGCGATATAAAATAAATGTATTATTATTTATTATTATTATGCGATATTTTTTCCTCCTCCAATGGGATGTGAATGACAGATATCTCCTACTTTGTACATAGTACATTGTATACAATGATATATCTATAATGTATCATCAATTTGGTTTAGCATTGCAGTGAGATCATGGTTTGTGTCAGGATGACACAGTTTGTATCATGGTTTCCATCACACGGTTTAAACACACGATCTGTCATCGTTATTCGGACCTACTTCTCACCTGACCTTCACAAAGTCATTCCTAAAACTCCAAGTGAAATCGTAAAACAAAGCCGTTTATTCTCAACCTTCATGCTTATCACGTCCACCTATTGAAAAGTTCCCGCCGTCTGGCTTGCAAAGCACATCGTGATCTGGTTTCTCGTGATCTGCTAAGCCCCTCTTGTGGTTTGACCAAATGGAAACTATTTGTAATATTCAATGCAAAATCAAGAAAGCAATAGAAACATTCCAATCGCCAAGGTAAAACATAATCCTTGTTATACGAGTACAATGTGTGTATATATATATATATATACTAGTTTGGCTCGGCTCGCTACGCTCACCTCACCCTGTGTCGTTACAGAGGAAAAGGGCTTGTTTTTGCTGAGGATAATGACGGAACCTGAGTTGCTGTGTTGTCATGATTTACACCAATCATAATACAAACAATTCTTTTGCACAAATTTATTTGTAGTGTTTGTGATTTTACATTTTTTAAACAATTTAGGTTGAATTTTTTTTATTATTCAAAAAAGAACCCCTCTGCACATACATACGGGAGGGGCAGGTGCAGACTGGAAGTTTGGGACGATTACACCTCACCACCACGTAATTAAAAACACCTCACCACCACAAAATTAAAAACACCTCACCACCACGTAATTAAAAACACCTCACCACCACGAAATTAAAAACACCTCACCACCACGAAATTAAAAACATCTCACCACCACGATAACAAAAACATCTCACCACTACGAAATAAAAAACATCTCACCACCACGAAATTAAAAACATCTCACCACCACGAAATTAAAAACATCTCACCACCACGATATTAAAAACATCTCACCACCACGAAATTAAAAACATCTCACCACAACGTAATAAAAAACATCTCACCACCATGTAATAAAAAACATCTCACCACCACATAATGAAAAACATCTCACCACCACAAAATCAAAAACATCTCACCACCATGTAATAAAAAACATCTCACCACCACGAAATTAAAAACACCTCACCACCACGTAATTAAAAACATCTCACCACCACGAAATAAAAAACATCTCACCACCACGAAATAAAAAACATTTCACCACCACAAAATAATAAACATCTCACCACCACGTAATAAAAAACATCTCACCACAACAAAATTAAAAACATCTCACCACCACGAAATTAAAAACATCTCACCACCACGAAATAAAAAATATCCTACCACCAAGAAATAAAAAACATCTCACCACCACGAAATTAAAAATCTCCACACCACGAAATTAAAAACACCTCACCACCTCAAAATAAAAAACCTCTCACCACCACGAAATAAAAAACATCTCACCACCACATCATTCGAAACACCTCACCACCACGTAAATCAAAACACCTCACCACCACGTAAATAAAAACACCTCAGCACCATGTAATTAAAAATACCTCACCACCACGTAATTCAAAACACCTCACCACCACGTAATTCAAAACACCTCATCACCACGTAATTCAAAACACCTCATCACCACATAATTCAAAACACCTCTCCACCAAGTGATTCAAAACCCCTCACCACCACGTGATTCAAAACACCTCACCACCACGTGATTCAAAACACCTCACCACCATGTGATTGAAAACATCTCACCACCACGAAATAAAAAACATCTCACCACCACGTAATTAAAAACATCTCACCACCACGAAATAAAAAACATCTCACCACCATGTAATTAAAAACATCTCACCACCACGAAATAAAAAACATCTCACCACCATGTAATAAAAAACATCTCACCACAACGAAATTAAAAACATCTCACCACCACATAATTAAAAATATCTCACCACCACAAAATAAAAAACATCTCACCACCATGTAATTAAAAACACCCCACCACCACAAAATTAAAAACATCTCAACACCATGAAATAAAAAACATCTCACCACCAGGTAATTAAAAACACCTCAACACCACAAAATAAAAAACCTCTCACCACTGCAAAATAAAAAATATCTCACCACCACGTCATTCGAAACACCTCACCACCACGTAATTCAAAACACCTCACCACCAAGTAATTCAAAACACCTCATCACCACGTAATTCAAAACACCTCATCACCACATAATTCAAAACACCTCACCACCAAGTGATTCAAAACACCTCACCACCACATGATTCAAAACACCTCACCACCACATGATTCAAAACATCTCACTGCCACGTAATTCAAAACACCTCAATACCATGTAATTCAAAACACCTCACCACCATGTGATTCAAAACATCTCACCACCACGTGATTCAAAACACCTGACCACCACGTTATTAAAAACACCTCACCACCACGATATTAAAAACACCTCACCACCTCGTTATTAAAAACATTTCACAACCACGGAAACAAAAGTTTGATGGAGTTGTTCAGTGACAACACAGACACTGCCCAGATGTGTAGATATATACGTAGATGGATGACTGACTGTACCTGAGTTGCTGTTTTGTCATGGTTTTGCACCAATCATAATACAAACAATTATTTTGCACAGATGTATTTGTAATATACGTGATATTACATTTTAAAACACTTGAAGTTGAAGATTTAAGTTCAAAATGTTTTTTGTTTTTTTTTACTTTCAAATTTTTTTTTTTTTTTTAATTTCAAAACAAAATACCCTTAGGACATACACACGGGAGAGATATGTGCATACCAGAAGTTTGGTACCATTTCACAAACGTTTGAGGGAGTAGTTAAGTTAACACACATTAACACAGAACAGACACTGCAACAACAACAACAACAACAACAACAACAACAACAACATGCATTTTAAGGCCATTTTCCCTGCTAGAGCGGGGGTTAGCCTTGATACTGCACAGATATAATATATATATATACAGACTTGGCATTTAATATGGAATTTTTTTTTTTCTTGACTTGGGTTTACTTTCTTAACTCAGTATATCAATCTGGTGAGTTTCTTTTACACTTTGGTGATTTCTTTGTTAAAAGAACCATGTCACTGATTGTCTGTCGCAGCAAGAAATCAACAACAGGATTATATCACAGGTGGCATGGCAAAATGTACGGACAGGTACATTTGACGATTGGCTGCACAGTTGGGTATACAAGGGTTGTTGCGTCCTGTATTAGTGGAAAACAACTGCTGCACGTCTCCAAAAGTTATTGCCGCTTCCTCTGGAGATGGTCCGTCAACTCGACAATGCTGTTTGTCATAGAGTGGTGGCTTTACGAAATTACGGCATGAAAGAGTGTGCTATTGCTCGGCAGTATGGCATCACTCAAGGTCAGGTGTCAAAGATCCTGAAACGAAATGCTCAGAGGGGTTACCCTACTCCACTAAAGGGGGCAGGACGTCCCCGAGAGAACCACAAGGAGGGATGATCGCCAGCTGCACCGGTTAGTCCGCAATGGCCGTACCAATTCAGCTAATCGGCTTAGGGCTGAGTGGCAGCAACTGACAAATGTGCCTGTATCCAGAAGGCTAGTCAACCAATGACTGGTTCAAGCAGGCTATCGTGCCAGGCGTCCCCTGAGAATGCCACGCCTGACCAGACAACACCGCCAGCGCCGATTGCAGTGGGCCAGAGAGCACCGCCAATGGCAGCCAGGACACTGGAATCACGTGATCTTCTGTGACGAATCTAGATTTCTGGTCTATCGTCAAGATAGCCACGTCCGAGTGCACAGATGAGTGCATGAAGGCTACAACAAAGATTGTATAGTGCCAAGAGTCCAAGCTGGAGGTGGTGGGGTGAACGTTTGGGCTGCTTTTCATGCAGGGGGCAAAACTGACCTGGTTGTTCTGAATGGAAACCTGAACCAGTTCAAGTACAGGGCCATTCTGGAAGAAACATTGCTTCCATTTGCTCGTGCAGCCTTTCGAGGAAACTTTGTCTTCCAAGATGACAATGCACGGCCTCATCGTGCTCGCATGATCCAACACTTTCTTGCTGACCATGGTGTAGAGCATATGGAGTGGCCTGCCATGTCCCCGGATATGAATCCAATAGAGAACTTGTGGGCAGAATTAACGCGTCAAATCGACCACTTGGACTAGCAGCCGACCTCTGTGCATGAATTGCAGCAGGCTATTGTCACTGCATGGCAAGCGATTCCTGTCCAAACCTTGGCAAATGTCGTGAACAACATGCCTCAACGTGTACGTGCTCTCCTGAATGCTCGTGGGGGTTACACGAAGTACTGATCTGTAATTTTACTGTCCGTAATCCCAGTCGTAATTTAACTTTTGTTTTTGTTAAAAAAATTTTTGGCTAATGTGCAAAATAAAGAGATACTTCTGGAAAACGTACATAAGTTTAACACAGTACTGTCCATGAATTGAGTTCGATATCAGTTTACATCACTTTCAAGGATCAATTTATTTGTTTCGAAATGTCAAATGTGGTTTTTGTTTCTTTTAAAGGTCACATTAACAAAATCTAGAATAATTTCAACATAATTCCAATGAACTTTTGGTTCTAAGACATCTTGAAAAGTAAGTTCACCCCCACAAAAAAATATTCCATATTAAATGCCAAGTCTGTATATATATATATATGTATATATATATATATATATATATATATATATATATATATGTATATATATATATATATGTGTGTGTGTGTCACGCTACCAGATTCTTGTACCAGATGCGCTAAACATCTACTGCGTATAAACGCCGTTGAAAGGCGGCGCCGCGTGTTTCACCGTTTTTGCTTCCGGATTGATCGTTTATCAGCAATAAACCGCCGGAAATATACCTTTATTGGCCATCTGGTGACTCTGCTGCTGTTGGTGGCAAGCGTGCCAGGCCAACCTGCTCTCACTGTAAGCCGGCCGGCCATCGCAGAAGCAACAGGGGTGTTGTGACCTATCCACTACTTATATGACAATCTGATTCATTTTGTTGACTCATGACTGAAAATGATTGAGACAGTCATTATAGTTTGTGCAATTGATAAGACCTGTGCATGCCGCTCAGTGCTGTGCATCCAGTGTGCATGATATTTTATTCATATACTAGACAAAGAATATCGTTTACTGAACAATGCTGTACTTGTATGTACTTTGTGAATTAGGCTCACAAGACAATGACTTGACCTTTGAATCACACTTCTGGCTGCCAACTTAATATCCCGTGGGGTTTTCAAGTGTAAGTAGTATGATGCCACATGCATTTCTTGTCCTTCATGGATAAGTCAAGCCTTGTGTACATACTTCTTGTAAATGGTGCTTCACCAAACATGTGTGTGAAAATTCTATACATGTAGGCCTACTCGTCATTTTGCCTTGATATTTTGGCATGACAGCTTGGGATAGCGTACAGATGGGGGGGGTGAGGATTTACAGTGTTTGTGCACAGTTGCAATGCAGATTATGCTTGAACATTCAATGCAGATTATGCTTGAAGATTCAATGCAGATTATGCTACACATAATAAATACAGCAGTAGTAGAAGAAACATGAGCGTGTTTGTTTCCCATAAATTCCAATTAAAATCAGTGCTGGTCACAACTTATTTGCTCGGAAAAAGTGAAAAATACAGAATATTGCCAAGGTGCCAAAAAAAATTGGCACTCGGCCAATAACTCTTATGGTACTTTTATTTACTTTACTTGTCCAACATCATGCTTGAAAAAAACCTTTAGGACCCTAGAAATTGATTCTGATTGTAATTTACTGGTTGGTATTTTTTGTGAAATTTTCTAGATTTCCTGGCATGAAAAGTTGAAAAACTTGACATTTTGGGTAACACATGAATATTTAAATTTTTGTTTTCATGCATTTGTAATTGCCCAATTTGACCAACCCTGCTATTTTATGGAGGTACAGGGTTGGTACTTTAATGCTGCAGGTAGAACTCTAAATCCATAATTTGAGCATCTGGTACAAGAATCTGGTAGCATGACACACATATATATATATATATATATGTATGTATATATATATATATATATATATATATATATATATATATATATATATATATATATATATATATATATTGTTGTGGATATGAGGACTGCATATATTTTTTTTTTATTGTGTGCTGTATGATTATTATTATTGTTGTTGTGCTGTGCCTCCTGCCTCCGGAGCTGTGTAAGATCAAAAGGGCGTCCCATAGTCCACAAGCATACACGTCAGCCAATCATAGGATATTCATGTTCGATAGTTATATCTTATTCTGTGTTTTAAGATAAGGCTGTGTCTCCCATTAATTGAAATACTCCATTGCACCAGTGAAAGAGAATAGATCCCCTTCCATTCCCATCCCCAAAAATCCCCATTTCCTTCACATCCCCCCTTTCGTGATTGCCGACCCTCGATTGCCATATTACATCCCCTCTCGTCATTGCTGAGCCTCGATTCCCTATCACCTCCCCTCCAATAACCGCCATTGACCACGAGGCTCGAGTCAGGGAAGAAAGGCGTGTCTCCACCTCGTCAGAGGAGGGGAGGGGCGCGCCCGCCCGTCGTCGTCCGGGGCGGAGCCCGAGGGTCGCGCGACCAACCAGGGCCGCGGTGAGTGACCCGGTAGGTGTGCCCTCGGAGTCGGCGGCTTGATTTCGCTGGAGGTGATAAAAGCGACTGTAAGGGACTGCTTTAAGAGAGAGGCCTTGGAGATGAGCATGAGATGAGAAGAGAAGAGAAGAAGAAAGAGAGTTGCAAGGAGTTGGTCACAGTCGGTTGCCAGAGAGAGAAGTCGGTGGTGAGGAGTGAGAGAAGCAAGAAAGAGTTGAGGGTTGAGGGACCAGACCAGTGAGACAAGGCCTGGGAACGCAGCGGACGGAGGCCGCCGCAGCCGCGACACCCCACCGCCAAAGGGGGCCTGAACGGCGGTTCGGAGCAGGGCCGAAACGGAACGGCGGCTGTTGAACGCGCCGGTTGTGCTGCAAGACCCCCCCTTGGACCTTTCCTCTCCCGCCAGCCATCCACCTTCTGCCATCCCTGGCATTCCCCGTGTGAGTCGTCTTTGTTTGTTCTGTCCTGGGTAATAAGTTAAGTCTGTAGATAAGCTAAATTTGCACTGTGTCACCTGCGTCTTGTACTTGTAAATAAACTGAATTGCTTTTTGTTGCTTGTGTGTAAATAGTAGGAATAAATTTAGTAGTATTTCCAACCTGTTTGTCTTCATTTTCCTCTTTGCATTGCGTCGTTTTCGTCTTTTCCCTCATTGAGCAGCTGGGGTGCGATACGGCCAAAGTCTGGGTGAATCGGGTGAGTTTTGTTAGGTCGCGGTTCTAAACCACCGCTCGGTCTATAACATCTAACCGCGATCTATAACAATTGGTTGTCAGGAGTTGGATTCGAACCTGGGACTAAATTTATTTAGCCCAAATTTTGGACACCAATTGTGTTAGTACTATAACAATTGGTGTCGGGGAGTGAGATCGACCCGGAGCGCGCTTCACGCGCTCAAAATTATAAAATACCGAAATTTGTTTTTTTTTTAAAGCAAAACTCGAATTTTGAAATCGCGCCATGGCTGTCCAAGGCGACGGGATGCCGGTGGGAGAGATAGAGGGGTTAGAAGTAACCCAGGACTTCGGGGAAGAAAGGGAGGAGGAAAATGGCAATGTGGTTGCGGGAATTTCAGGTGCACAAAATGGCGCTCTAGCGCACGTGATTACAGCGGCGCCACATTTAGCCACGCCCATGGTCGCGGTAGGCGAACCGGAGATGCCAATGGATTTGAACCTTTTTTTTATACAAATGAAGGCCCTTATGGCCCAGAATAGTGAGCAATTGGGGGTAATGGGGAACCGGATGGATGCTCAGAGTGAGCAATTGGGGGTAATGGGGAACCAATTGGGGGTAATGGGGAACCGGATGGATGCTCAGGGTGAGCGATTGGAGGGCAAAATAGGGGTAATGAGGGACGAAGCGAGGGGTACCGTTGAGGGGTTAGACAATAATTTTAAGGAGTTAGACAAGAAATTTGAGGGGTTAGACAATGGGATAGAGGGGGTGAAAAATGGGTTAATGGGGTTAGAAAATAGGATGGAGGACAAATTGCGGGAAATAGGGGAACAATCCGCCCGGGAAATCGAACAGATGGGGAACCAGATGGAGGAAATACGACGAGGGGTGAGTGAGGAGGTTTCGGGGCTACGCGAGGAGGTAAAGCGAGGCGAAAAGCGTATAGAGAAAGAAGTGAGGAATAATACGGTTAAGTTACAAGGGGGAATAGAAGATCTGACGGAGGAGGTGGAACAGCTGACGGAGGGACAAACGAAGTTAGTGGAGCAGGTTCAAAAGAACACTGCGGTACTAGGAGGGTTGAAGGCGACACAAAAAGAAATTAAAAACGAATTAATAGCGACGCAGAGGCAATGTCAGATGGTAATGGAGGAACTGACAATGAGGGTGGACGAGGTGACAGAGATAATGGAGACAAAGGACCGGCAGGTAAGGATGCACATAGAGACGGTCACGGTAGCCTTAGAGGACGAACTTGAGGGGACGCACCGAGAAATAAAAGAGGTTAAACAAAAATTAGAGGAAGTGGGAGAAGAGGTGAGTGAAATTAAGAAGGGACGGACAGAAACTAAGAGGGAGATAAAGGAGGAAGTCATGGAATATGTACAAGGTCTGTGTTCAAATCATGATGCGGTGCTCACTAACCAAATAAAAAGTTTGCAGGTGGCAAAGGAGGTGCGGGGACGAGGTGCCAAGGTGAGTGGCAATGTATATGATGTGAGGAAAGCTTCAGTCGGCTTGGGGATTGGATTGGATCCGGGTGTTCGTGAGAGGCCGTTGGTGAAGTGTGCGACAGGTCTGGTGTGCGAAAAAAGAGGTGTGCGAGAATGTCCGACCATGGGGTGTGTGAGGAAAAAGTGCACGCCGAGGAGTGAGTGTGCCGTCAGGAGTGAGTCGGTCGTAGCGCGTGTGCGAGGGAGCACAGGGAAGCGCGGTGTGGTGAGTGTTACGGAGGAGGTAACGAAAAAGTGTGCGCGGGAGGATGCGCGAGAAAGGTGTGTTACGGACGGGTGCAAGGGGAAAGCGCATGCTGTCAAGAGTAAGGGAGAATGCATGCCTGTGGTGAGTGTTACAGAGGGTGTAACGGGACAAGGTGCGGCAGAGTGTGCGCGAGAAAGGTGTGTAACGGACGGGTGCATGAGGAAAGAGTGCGCTGTCGAGAGGAAGGGTGAGTGCGCGACCGAGAGTGGAGGTGAGAGTAGTGAGAGTGAAACGGAGCGTGAGTTGGTTGTGGCAGGTGAGCGAGGATGTACACCTGGAATAGAAGGATGCACACCTGGAATGGTAGAGCGTGAGTGGGAATGCACGCTGGAATTGGTAGTGAGACACGTGGTTGGGTGTGCGGGTGAGAGCACACCTGTGATTGTCACAAAGGAGGTGACCGAGAAAGGGGCGCGAAGAGGTGTATTGGTGAGGTGTGCGAGCGACGAATGTGTGCCAAGGTGTTCGGTGGTCAGGTGTGTGACCAAGTCGATGGGCGGAGTGAGTGTACCGGGGTGTGTAAGGAAAGGTACGAGGAGAATGGGAACGGCTGCATGTATGAGCACGAAAGGGGTAGCGTATGCATGTAAGCCTGCAGGTGAGGCGTCGACGATAACCGGGTTAAAGGTTAGGTCGACTTTTAGCCGGATCGGGCCCTCGGTGCGTGCCGGGCTTCGCGTGCCGCGAGAACCGGCGGGGATCCGAACCACGGCGGTTTCGAAAGAACCGCCGTGCGCGATCCACGCTGGGCCTCGCGTGGAACGGCCGCGTCCGGGCTCCACTGGGCGGAGCGGGCAGCCCGATAGGAAGGGTCGTCATGGCGACCACTTTCTATTGAGACGTGCCGGCAGGTCGAGATCGGGACATTGGATGGCTCCACGCCGAGGTGGTGCATGGGATCTCGGCCCGGGTAAGCCTCCGTCCCTGCCCCGAATGCGGGACGTATCCAGCCGCTGGCACAAAACGACCCGCGTTCATTGCTCGGCTGTACGAAGCCGGGCTGTAGATGTGAATTGGCGCACCGAGAGGATGTAATAAGTAGACGGGTGATGGTGATAGTGATAGTGATTTAAAACGAAATTTAGAAAAGTGAATGGAATTGGCAGTAAATGGAAAATTTTTGAATTGTTGGATTTGGACGAACAAAATTGATAGTGAAAGACCCCCGATGTGGTGGGATGGCAAATCCACCATCCCTCACAGGTGGGGCAAAGGAGCACTAGATTATGGGGTGTATGGCAGTGAAAACTAGCCCGGGTGGGTTAGGATATGGTGTGTAGGGATCTAGCGAAGATTGACATTAGGTGACGTTAAGTTTAGTTAGTGACTGATACCTGTAGTGGGGACGCAGGTAGATTAGTATGGATGATAATGACGTGGGAGCGCAATAGTTTAAAGGGACGACGGGGAAGCGCAAGTTTCAGAGGGGAGAAGTTAGCTGAGATGATGCCATGTGTGTGAGGATTGAACAGGTGAGAATGGAACAGGTGTGATTGCACAGGTGTGCAACTGAACAGGTGAATGGAGCAGGTATGAGGGAGTAGTGGTGATTGCGTGTTGTGTTGACCAAATGGTCCAGGAAGAGGAGGAGGGTGCAGGTGGCACCAGGTAGGATTGCACAGGTGTGCAACGACAGGTGAATGAAAGACAGGTGTATGGAATAAATGGTCTGGAGGATTGGAATGGATGGTCGTGGAGTGAGAATGGTGGAAATTGTGGAGTGGAGTGGATGGTGCGAAGGTGTGAATGGGGGAAGAGTGGACCCCCATCACGGATACCCGGGGCGGGTAGTGTAAGTGTTAGGTAGAGGGTACAGGTAAATTGTGGTTGGATATTGGCATCTGTGGTGCGGGTGAAAGAATGGTCTGTGGATGGGTGCATTAGTGTTGTGGAAATGGCTGGGCGTGTAGCCTGTTAGTGTGTGTAGTTGTTTGAGCACTCCACCACTGTGAGGATGTCGGCCAGGTGAGGCCGCAGGTGGGCTCTGGGAGCCGGTAGTAGTTGTTGTGGATGGGGCCCGAGGATCCGGAGGACGGACCCGGGTAGCCCAGTGCCAGAGGGCACCAGGGGGTGACAGAGCCAGGAGAGGGGCTGCCCCCAGTTAGATAGGTTAGGGTGAGGAGCTAGGTAAGCTCGGGTGGCAACTACAGTGGTGGAGGTGTGCAGGTGGGTAGACCTGTTGGGAGAGCTACACGTCGCGGCCCAGAAATTGTGCGAGGGCACCGGGAGATGAATCGGGGGAGTGAGACCCCAAATTGAAAAGCACCACAGTTTGGCCAATGGGAATTGGTTTTTAGAACCCATAGTGTAAGAGGGCCAATGGTTTGGCCGGAGAAAGACCCCGGGTAGTGTAAAGTGTGTTAAAGTCATTTAGAGGATAGTTAGGATGGAGGATCTCCTCGCACCATCTGCACCCACTCACCGGAGGTGACAGGTAACTCCACACCATGCCAGGTTTTATTATTTTTTTATTGTGCAAATGTTTGGAATGTGAGACGCATCATGACGTGGGTGTGACATTGTGCTTTGATGTTCCATCTCTGCCTCCTTATGAGGATTGATGATGAATTGATGATGGCAAATTTTTGAAGTAGAGGGATTGTGGTGACGAATTTGATATAGGGGAAATATGGGGAAGACGTGACAGTAGTGACGAATTGGTAATGTGTAGGTTTTGTACATATGGGGTAAGGGCAAGGGTGGGCTAGGTAACAGGGGGGTGACGTACGGTAGGGACGAGCTTTCTCACTTCGCCCTCCGTACGCATTTCGCCTTGCATTGCCTTTTTGATGTGTACCCTTGAGACCTTACCCCTCGCTCATCTGTCTTGTCCCCCCCTTTTTTTGTCTCCCACATGAGGACCTGAGCGCCGTTGGGCGCCGAGGGGAGCGTGCGTGGGTCGGCCATTGTGCGCCCGAAATTCCCAGAACCAGCTGTCTGCATCGATGCACCACATTATGGACCACATGTCAGTGGCCGAGCACCACTTATGGACCCCATGGGTTGGGGCAAGGCCCCTCTGCTGGAACCGGCCATGAGGGCCCGAAATCTTGCTGGCGGACCTTGGCCACAGGGCACCGATGCCCCACAGGTGAACCACACGTAGTCGGCCCTGTGGGCCATAAATAAAGATAAATAAAATGGACACGTTTGGGCAAGCTTTATTGCGAATAGGCCGCCAGTAAGCAAAGCAAATGAAAATGACAACAACTGGAAGAAATAATGATAACCAGCAGAGGGAGCCGAAGAGCAAGAGACACCTGCAGGGTTGGGTTTGTTGGTTTTATTTTATTCATTGAACAATGGGGACTGCACCGATTGGTGCTTGGGTGTGTATTGGTGCGTTTTTGGGTGCTTTAGTGGTGCATTGATGCAGAGCAGACTGTCCTCCCCCCAGAAAGAACAATTACAGGTCCTGGGTTAGTTTTGTAAATAAAAGCAGAGTCATTGTAAATAATGCTCCCCACCGTCAGTGTATAGTTTGAAGACCATTCCGCAATTCGGTTAACTGTGGGCGAAAGTCTGTTAGGCAGGGTGCAATGGAGCAGCGGGACACATTTATTTATGTTTAAACTGTCGCACTCAGGGTCAGGTTAAAAATAGAGGGAACTACACCTACGTGTCACGCTAAAGCTAAAAGTTGTAGGCCCGGGACGTGCCTAAGAGGAGGAGAGTGCAGTGTTGTGGATATGAGGACTGCATATATATTTTTTTTATTGTGTGCTGTATGATTATTATTATTGTTGTTGTGCTGTGCCTCCTGCCTCCGGAGCTGTGTAAGATCAAAAGGGCGTCCCATAGTCCACAAGCATACACGTCAGCCAATCATAGGATATTCATGTTCGATAGTTATATCTTATTCTGTGTTTTAAGATAAGGCTGTGTCTCCCATTAATTGAAATACTCCATTGCACCAGTGAAAGAGAATAGATCCCCTTCCATTCCCATCCCCAAAAATCCCCATTTCCTTCACATCCCCCCTTTCGTGATTGCCGACCCTCGATTGCCATATTACATCCCCTCTCGTCATTGCTGAGCCTCGATTCCCAATCACCTCCCCTCCAATAACCGCCATTGACCACGAGGCTCGAGTCAGGGAAGAAAGGCGTGTCTCCACCTCGTCAGAGGAGGGGAGGGGCGCGCCCGCCCGTCGTCGTCCGGGGCGGAGCCCGAGGGTCGCGCGACCAACCAGGGCCGCGGTGAGTGACCCGGTAGGTGTGCCCTCGGAGTCGGCGGCTTGATTTCGCTGGAGGTGATAAAAGCGACTGTAAGGGACTGCTTTAAGAGAGAGGCCTTGGAGATGAGCATGAGATGAGAAGAGAAGAGAAGAAGAAAGAGAGTTGCAAGGAGTTGGTCACAGTCGGTTGCCAGAGAGAGAAGTCGGTGGTGAGGAGTGAGAGAAGCAAGAAAGAGTTGAGGGTTGAGGGACCAGACCAGTGAGACAAGGCCTGGGAACGCAGCGGACGGAGGCCGCCGCAGCCGCGACACCCCACCGCCAAAGGGGGCCTGAACGGCGGTTCGGAGCAGGGCCGAAACGGAACGGCGGCTGTTGAACGCGCCGGTTGTGCTGCAAGACCCCCCCTTGGACCTTTCCTCTCCCGCCAGCCATCCACCTTCTGCCATCCCTGGCATTCCCCGTGTGAGTCGTCTTTGTTTGTTCTGTCCTGGGTAATAAGTTAAGTCTGTAGATAAGCTAAATTTGCACTGTGTCACCTGCGTCTTGTACTTGTAAATAAACTGAATTGCTTTTTGTTGCTTGTGTGTAAATAGTAGGAATAAATTTAGTAGTAATTTCCAACCTGTTTGTCTTCATTTTCCTCTTTGCATTGCGTCGTTTTCGTCTTTTCCCTCATTGAGCAGCTGGGGTGCGATACGGCCAAAGTCTGGGTGAATCGGGTGAGTTTTGTTAGGTCGCGGTTCTAAACCACCGCTCGGTCTATAACATCTAACCGCGATCTATAACAATATATATATATTGTTACGGAATCTGGAGTACGGCGCTCCCCTTACGAAGGGGGGGGTTAACCCCTTGTCCTGTATACTGGCCGTCTCCGATCCTGGGGGTATGACGTCATGCCCGGTCAGCGCTGGATAGGGTATTAGGCCTATCCGTCCTATGACCTAAATACCAGCGCCTTCCGGTACGCAAGGAAATACTCCCGCCTGGACCGCAGCGTGATTGATGAGTTACGCCGAGCGAAGCGAACTGCGGAATCCGAGCCGTTAGCAAAGACTAACCCGATTGTAAAGCGGTTCTGCCAAAATCGTGCCACAGGTACTCGATCGAAGAAGGGACGAAAGCGATCGGATGAGAAAGAAGAAACCAATGTAAGGAAAGAACACAGGTTTATTTCTATCTGCAAGAGGAAATGAAAGGGCGAGAATACACAAGAAATGGAAGGAGCAGAAGGACACAGGGCAATTCCTTAAACAAGCTGAACTTATTCCCACAGGACAACACAAACAGACTCACACGGGTGGTAGAATGGCAATGGTTGGAATGCTGGCAGGGGGACACGGTCCAAGGAGATGGCGGGCAGGAAGGTCCGGGGCCGGTGGCACGACGTTGAGATCCCGCTCGAACGTCCACGCTCCGGTTCAACGGCAACAACCTCGGCAGGCAGCGCGGTTGGTATTGCCGACGAGTGCACCGACGTTGTGACCGTTGTCGGCACCGTTGGTATTGCCGACATACGCTGAAGGATGTTCGCGCCAGGAATGATCTGCACTCGTTCACCGTGCGTTTCTCCAGTGCTCCTCTCTCCCTTCTCTCTCATGAGCCTCCTCACGCGTCTGTCGAAGCAGTCCCTCACTCTTCTTTTTATGAGACGAGTCGCGATCAAGCCGCCGGCCTCCAGGACACGCCTATCGGTCTGCTCACCTCGGCTCTGGTTGGCCGGCGAGGACTCACTGGCTCCACCTTCGATGATGAGTGGGGCCACGCCCGTGCTTCTGGCGGCTCCTCCCCCTTCTTCCCCGAGATGGAGCACATGGGCAATGGCGTCTTGTGGTGAAAATGATGCTGACAACCGCCCAATGCAACGGCGGCGAACGCCGCCTTATTGGCACTTTTAGGCCATGGGGATATCGTAAGGGATCCTATCTTATTTGTTTTGATGCAACGTAGAGTCAATTAATGGACACACAGCCTTACCTGGACCACAGAATAACGATATAACTATAGAGAGGTCCTATGATTTGCTACGTGGTGCGATGGACTAACTAGGGGACGACCTTTGATCTTACCAATGGATGGAGGTAGTTACAAAGAATTATTATTTACAGAGGGTGATATTTACAACAATTACACCAAGTGCACGGTTTCCCAAATCCGTGACAATATATTGTTGCGGATTCGGGGTCGGCGCTCCCCTTACCAAGGGGGGGTTAATCCCCTTGTCTTTTAAGCTGGCAGTCCCCCGATCCTGGAAATTATAACGCTCCTTTCCGGTCGAGATTGGCCAGGGTGATTGGTCAATGGAGTCCCAAATACCTGAGTGCCAATCCGACCGCAAAGCAGGGAGATAACTCCTGCTCGGACCGCGGAGAAGATGGAAATTGCCGAGCAGTTTAGCAATCCGAAGCCCGAGCCATTAACAAAGGACTAAACCCGATCCTGAGTGGTTTCCCAAATCGTGCCACAGGTACTCAATGGAGAGAAAGGACGAAGATGATCGAATGGAGAGGGAACCAAAAGGGTAAGGAAGAACAAAGGATTTATTACAACAACCAAAGAAGAGGAAACAAAAGGGAAGAATGTACAAGAAGAAGAAGAAGAATAAGAAGAAGCAGGACACAGAGCAAGCTTATCTATACAGTCTTACTTAACCCCAGGTCAAACAGACAGACTTACACGGGATGGTGATGGGTAGGGGAGGAAGGTCCAAGCAGATGGTCCAGGCGATGGGATCCGGCTCCGGTCCACTCGAGTCCGGCTCCGGGTCCGCAGCGAAGAACGGCCGGCAGCTTCGTGTATCGTTGGCGCATGACCGGACCTTTACATATGCGAGGGCTGGACTGCTGCGTGCGTAATATGTGCGCCTGCTGCCTCTCTCTCCCTCTCAATGTTCATAAAGCGCCTTTCAAACGAGTTCATGAAACCGGAGCCCATCGGAAGAAGTTCGTAATCAATCACCAGGTGCACTTCGCGCAGTCCGTACACAATGGCCTCCCCTCGCGCAGTCCGTGAAAGGGCTTGGCACGTGCGCTTATATGGTGCGCTTAGAGATCAAGCTGCGCCACGCCCACCAGTAAGCTCACCTCATCCCTGGTTGGTTCGTTGACAGGGCCACGCCTCGTTCTTGGCGCTCTGCCCCCTTCTTCTCCCGCTTCACCGCGTGCGTAATGGCGGCCGGGTCGAGCGCTAAGGCGGCTGCGGCTGGCAGAGGCGCGTACCACAATTTGGAGAGAGAGAGAGATTGCAAAATGAACGGAATAGGGCCTATCTTATTTGATTAATACAACGCAGATTCAACTATTGGGAACAGAGCCTTAACTAAACACAGACTAAGGAAATAACTGAAAGTTCCTATGGTGTCCTAGGTGTTGCTTGTGGACTAACTATGGGTGCGACCTTATTAAGTGATGGAATATTTACAAGAGTTATTATTTACAAGTATTTACAAGTGAGGGGTTCTCAAAACCGCAACACTATATATATATATATATATATATATATATATATATATATATATATATATATATATATATATATATATATATATATATTAGGGTGGTGCTCAAAAAAATTTTAAAAAATATTTACTGGGACATGGCTTTATGTTGTTCCTTCTGTTCCAAAATGAAAAGACACCAAATATGAAAGCAATCTGATTTTATTTAGGGGTGCCACATAAGCCTTCAAACTAAAGGTGTCTACAAAACTTTTCTATATATGGATCGAAAGCAAAACCAGAAGTTTGTTTTATGAAAATCCACCCTCCACTCACTTTCTTTGTATTCTAGCAAACACAAGTTACAATAGCTGCACAAATAGCACTATATTGCTATGAAAACTCAAATTCAATGATAACAATCCAAATGTTCAGTTCATAAAATGAAGAGACACCATATCACATAATATTTAAAAACCCAAATATAATGAGAAATGTAACTCCTATTTCTGGGCCTGTTTCACCACTGTTGCCTTCTTGGCATCGGGGTACATCTTCCTGTGAGCAGCAACAACTTGGAGCAGAGCTTGCTTTTGCTCTTCATCCTTTGTAAGGAGCTTATTGTAGTCTTGTATCAATGCGACACCCCTTTCTGCCCTGTCGTTCACCACGACTAAGCCACTGGCGGCTTTCTTTGCTTCCTGAAAGCTGGTTTCTTGCTCCCATGAACCAGGATCCTTATCCATCCAATCAGTTGGGGTCCCTAGGATGCTGAAGAAATGCTTGGTGTGTTTTGTTATGAGGCCAGCGATTGACAGGGCGCTTCCTCGTTTGATAGCTGGTCTCTTTGGAGAGGGGTTTTCACCGTCATTTTTCAATGCTTCAATCATATTGATCTTGCTTTCTTTGTCAATTCTGGTGTGAAAGAATGCAAATGCCACTAGTACTGGGCTCATGTACCACGTGTGGCGGCCAAGTGCCTTCAAGGCTGCCTGAGCCATCTTCTGATTGATTTGTTCAAACTTTTCCAACTTCTTGAAGAGGTTAATGTCATTCAGGGGAGCCTCAATAGCTTGTGGAGCCCGAAACCAAGCCTGTACATACACAAGGCAGACAAAAATGTTGAAGGCTCGGAGTTCTCTCGCCTCTCGAAGTGTCAAGTGGAACTCTGACCGAAACATGAACACCTGTAGTGAATATAGTGCTTTTGCCATCCATCTGGCTCTGTGCATTGCTCCTGGAGCCATGATCCGGATTCCACGAGGTGGGATTCCTCCCATGTAGATGACAGTCAGTTCTAGGAGTTCACGATAATCATCTCGTGGCTGCTGATCTTTCAAACACACAAGAACGTTTTTGCTTCCAACACAGTGTCTACAGATCCCATTGAAGCCTTCCTCTCTGAGAATTGATCGTGAAGAAACTTCCTGTCCTCGGGTTTGGTGATTATGGCCTCCGAATCTGCATGCCTAAGATCAAACGTCTTCTCCAAGGAGGCCTTGAAGGATGCTTCCTTTTTCTCTTGGGTCGCACCACCCCGCTTTGCACCTTTTTGGAGGCTCCTCCATTCTTCATATAGCCTCTCCAAACGATGGATGCAGTGCTGCTTCGTCGTTGTAGGTAGGTGAGCTTTTTCCCAGAACTTCACAACCTCTTCAATGGTGAGGGTTGCACTCTCCCGGGCAGTGCGATTCTCCTTCTTCAGGTGATGGAAAAACAGGACAAGAGATTGATGCACAGTCGGGAGCTTGGCACCTTTGATGGCATCTCCAGAAGTGGACCCAATGAGATACACATTATCCTGAGCCCGAGTTTTCAATGAAACACTGGTACTAGCACATGCCATATCTGCAAAATAAGCAAGAATGTGGGTAAAATCCTGTTAATTCTTACTCCACAGGGTCACTCTCTACAAAAGAGCCACAGTCAATAAGTTAGGCCTACATATTACACACTAAAAAAGCGTACCCCTGACCCTGGGAACCTGTACAAAACATGCATGAAAATTGCCCAGATAGTGATCATAGGAAGTCTCAAAACTGTATGTATAATATATTGTATATATATAATGTATAATGTGTATTTATGTATATTTATTATTTAATGTATATTTACTATATATTTATTTTTAAAATTATATTTAATGTATATATATAATTATGTATTTATTTTGTGTATATACAGCCCAAAAAATGGGAATTCCTATTTTTGCATGGGGGAAAATTCATCACTGATGTGGCACCCCTAAATATTATTGGAATCCATTCAAATTTGGTGTGGTTTCCTTTGACACCATAAGGAACAACAATAGACCATGTCCCGGAGAAGATCTGCATTTTGATTTTTTGAAACCCACCCTAATATATATATATATATATATATATATATATATATATATATATATTGTTGTGGTTTTGAGAGTGTAAATATAACATCATTAAAGGTTAAAGGTTTTCCCCCATATTTAGTCCACAAGCAACACGTTGGCCCCTTAGAACATTGGTTATGTCATAGTATGTGTGAGGATAAGGCCATTTCCTCCAGTGATACCTGCGTTGTGTAAAGAAATAATAAGCTTAGGTCCTTTTCATTTTGCGGCCACCCTCCAATCTCCATCATGGGCATAATCGATCCCACGCTCCATTGGGCATCCCTCAATTTGTTACGCTTTGGGCTACCTGCGGCAGTTTGTTATGCTTTGGCCGCCAGCTGCGTTCGCTGCCCTTGGTTTCGCTCGAAACCTGTCAAATGCCACGAGGTAGGCCTGGAAAGAGGGAGGAGCATGAGGACGAGGTGTGGCCGCATCAAGCAGCACGTCAGAAGGCGGTGACGGTAAGGGCCACAACCAACCAGGGCTCGGTGGGCATGGCTTGAGAAAGCGTGGCAATGGCGCATCTAGCAAGTGCTGGAAGGTTCGCTGAAAAGGCTATATAGGCGCGCACACAAAGCCCTTGAAAGGACTCGTTGGGAGAGGGCTTTGTGAGAGGACTGTCGAGGACTTGCATGGTTGGGCTTGCACATGATAAAGGATTCGTTGAAAGAGAACTTGCAGAGGATACGCGCTTTGTATGAGGACGGTGCTAAAAGGACTTCTGCGGGAGAGGCGCTTTGCCATTGAACTGTATTGGGAGCACATATAGCGCCGGTTCTCCTATTACATAAGCGGCCGTGACCGCAAGTATAACCGCTGTAGAAGAATTTGTATCTGAGAGACTCAAGACTCCAATGACCGGACACAGGTTTACAAAAGGTCTGGTTTATTAACTGGTTATTCACTTCATTCCATTTACCAAATAATACCGCATAATTCAATGGACCAGGTTAACTCTTTTTGCTTTTCCTTCTCGTTCTGCTGATGTTCCTCCGCCACTCCCGTTGGTCAGAGCTCCTGGTAGCAAGTCCTCTCGACTCCACGTTTGCTCTCGTTTATATGGACCAACTGGACTTAATCCCCTGTCCGCTGACCGTTAATCCTTTCTCCGCTAATGCCCCGAGGTCATGCGTGCACCGAGTCCTGGCATCAGCTCGCTCCCCTCCTGCTGTGAGTTCCGTTTACCAAACGATAGGGGGGTGCTTCAGCCAGGGGCTGTGACCAGGTGGACAAGAGATTATCATGTTCGGGCACATTCCTAACACTCATTTACGAACTCGGCTTTCACATAGTTTGCAGGTAAAATGTATCTGCTTTGTTACCAGGTTAATTAATAAGTTACCAGTGCCAATTAATAAGTTACACTGAGTTACACTTCCACAATTCCCTCATCTTTTTGTTTTTTGTTTATATTAACCATTAATCTAAACATCAATATAAGTAAACAATCAATCACTACAAGTAAACATCATTACAAGTATAAGTAAATAATCAATCACTACAAGTAAACATCATTACATGTATAAGTAAATAATCAATCACTTTGGTAATCAAATTCCCTTGGGCATACACCGTCATCCTGCAAGAATCACAAAACATTTCGTTGGTCATTGACTCCTTCCATATCGTTCAATCTATTGCATTTGCATCACAAATATATTTTCAAAACAACACTTCACCATCACCAAGATACAACAATTTCACTTCATTTTCAAGTTTTGTAAAGCATCTGCACCATCTGGCAAAAAACGTTTGCCTCCACACAAATGTTGACTTTGTTTGAAAGGAAGGGCTGATCACTTGTGTTTGAATCCTGGTATGAAACATTTTCTCCTAATGTCTTCATAGCTCCTGCACTACTTCGTGTAGGATTTCGCTGTTGTGGTAACATTGCGGAGTCATAGAATGACCCTGCTCTCCTTGTAGCATTCTTGCCACTTTTTGCTGTAAACCATAGTAATTCCTGAACAAGGCCTTCACCCAGTTGTAGTCGACTTGCCTCCTCCCTCATTGTGAGTGGGCAGCAAGTATTGGTGTGACGTTGATTGGCCAGCAAGATGTGGAACAGGGATGCCGGATGCATCCACAATGATGTTGGGACCATGGTGTTCAGGTCATTCATGGTCCTTACCAGGAGCAACCAGCAGAATCGTGCACAGCTGTTGTGACAAGGGCACAGCCGTTTTTTGCAGCTCCATGCTGGTTCCCCGGACGTTGGTGAAGTAATAACATATGTCCCCGCATTTCACAGAGGTTGCAGGTAAAATGTCGTTGTCCTGCAACTTCTGATGTGGTGAATGTTCGAAGCCTTCGAACAAGAGTAAGTGATCGCCTTTCTTTCATATGTTGCAGTGTGATCCAGGCAAATGGTCACATAAATTTCCTTGGTGAAGGTAAGCATTCATCTCCAAGTTACACGGGAGAATGTCTTCATCATTCTTTGAGAAAGAGGGTGTATGCCACGATTAACTTCATTTTTTAGCCACAAATTTTCTTTCTCGAACTTCTTCCCAATTCCGTTAGCAATCCCTCCAAAATGTGATCTCGTCTTATCCTTATGCTCAGTCACATCTGAATCTGCTTTCCGCACACACTGAATCAGATAGGGTACATCTTACCATGAAATCAGCATAATCATGTATATCTTCCGACAGTTTCACATTCAACAATTTGTTGTTTTTCCTTAACACTAAAGTTATATTCATTTATATGCGTCACACAAATAATATTCAATCAGGTATGTATTTTATTACTAAACTAAGAATAGCATTGTATATGATTACAATCACAAACGGGAATACCTAATTCCCAACAACAATTTTTTCAAACCAACAAATTAAACATAATGTATTATTACCATAATTCCTCTCCACTTTTTCTTTTCCCTCTCTTTCCTAACAGTGTGTCACTCGTGGTGATAAGAGTTCACTGATATTGTAATTGACACAACTCATAACATTGTCGTTATGCCATTATCTTAATTCTACTGTTTCATTTGCAACATCACTTGATTTAATCTTTTAATCTCAGTATTTATTCATATCATCATAACAATCTTTCTATTTTAGGTCCATATTTGTTTCTATTCTTATCAACCTCCTACGGTTTATCAATTTGTTCCAAAACACTGCAACCAAAGGTTTTAACCAAAGCTCTACCAAACTATTTCCAATTTGAACTCAACATGCTAATTAAACAACAATTCAAAGAATTAACTTCAATGGGTCAACAAACTCATTTTATAAACAGATCTAATTTTCCCATCCAATAATTTTCCTTGCCAAATGTCATATTGCAACACTTTAATAAACCTTCGAAAAATGTCTCCCAAATCAATAAATTCCCTTTTTTACTTCCCAAATACTCATCTGTAAATTACATATTCAATTACAGTTTTTCCCTATTTGTTCGGCCTAAATGGCCACTGAAGTGGCTGCCAACATGCAGTACCGTTTTTATCTACCAAGCAAGTATTCGTCCACATAAGATCTCTACCAAAATGTTGTTTGTAAAAAACAAATCTGGGATTTCTGATTACATGGATGCACACTCTCAGGACATTTCAGGCTGCTTGTTAACAATCCACTACGATAAATTAATTCCTTTACCCACAATCAAATAATTAGTACAAATTGAGGATATTATCCCTATCACATTCATTTATAGATTCATTATGTTGGATCTAAATTTTCTCCCACTGCTGCAAGGAAGAACAATAGCTCTAATAAGTCTTTGTAATATCTCACTTCATTTACCCAGCATCGAAGAATTTATTTACTATCCATTCCCATCTGTTAACCAGTGACTTTGTTTGAACTCCAAAACTTAATTTGATGAATCCCATGTGTGAGGTACCACTTATTGAAACCCCTACTTTTGTAGAAAATATCCAAGTAAGTGTTTTTTTTTTTTGTTTTTTTTACACCCCCTTAACTGTTGCTCATCCATTTCTATGCACCCAGTGAGTACTACTGACACCAGTATGCCAATATAGGTGTGCGAAATTAACAAATATGTTGCAGGTACACGTAACAGCGCGTTCTGAGTATAAATAACGTAACAGCGCGTTCATGTCTGCCCCTTGGTTTAAGATGCACAATGCATTCCGTTTTAAAACTCACAATAGTTCAAATCAGCAAGATTTTCTTTACTATTTTCCCATATCATCTATGCCTAATACACATCCATACATGCAGCACAATTTATATGCTGATAAAATTCAAGTTTATATATATATATATATAAATCCATGAGCAGAGTATTCTGGGAAGTCAGTGTAAGACCTCTCCCAAATTTGGATAATTTTGTACTCCCTCATTTCTTTTTATGAAGCTCATATCCATAAATAGCTGTTATTCTCATATAAATTCTATCAAAAAAGGAATCCCCAAATTACTCACAATTTTACTATTTAATTAATGGCTGCTCATAACCCAGCACATCAAATCTTTATATTCCATCTCCCTTGACAAAAGAGATAATGTTCATAATCAAATTTTATTTCTATTTTATTTTACGGATTCTCTACATATTCAATCCCATCCACATAAAACTATCCATTTCCAGACAGGCACACTGTCGGTGTCAACAATCTTGTAAGATTGATACACAAAACAATAAAAAACACTAACATTGACACACAAAAAATACACACACACATGCATTATGCGTATTTGTTTGCGTTGGAACTATTATTTACAGATCAAGATGGGTGTCAATTTTATTTCAATTTCATAAAATTTGTCCTTCAATTTTAGAAATGCTAATACACAAATGGACCAAAAAGTTTATTCTTAGAAAACCCCTATGATGTCACATTGAAATTACCCTTTCAGTTCCCACAATAATTTATCCAAATTTGACTACACACCCATTTACATGTCAGTCGACCACTGACTTATCAATCGTGTGGAACAATAGTCCGAAATTCCCACCTGATCATCATGTGACCCTTGTCCCTTGGTTTAAAATTTGCAAAGCAATTGTTCCAACTTTGTAAATTTAAAATTGTGTGCCCAACATAAAAGATCCAATTTCGGCATTTGATCAATTAATTATCAATTTGCTTACAAGCAAAAGAAAAATGAATAATTCTTGCTCCGAAAACTTTTCAGACCCAAGAATCATCGACAGTTATTCATGTTTGTCCAGTAATCTAATTTGTTGAGGCCAATCGTCATTTGGGATTTGTCGCAATGAAGGCCTAATCATTGTCTGAGGTATCGGTCAGCACTGGTACCCTTGATCTTGGTTTACCCTATGAACTTGTCTTCCTTTTGGTATACGGACATCCTCTTTTCCAATGTCCCATCCGTCCACACTTGAAACACCGGTTTCTGTCGTTGCCTGGTCTGTGCACCTGTGCACTTGTATTGCTGGGCTGCATCTCTACATCCCTGAGTTGCCACTGCAATCTCTCGTTATCTCCTGAAACACGAAAAAATTCTCTGTACCGTCCTTTTTGGGGAGACAACTGGAAATCAGATGGGACAACCGTCACTTTCATTCCTAATTTCGAGGGCAGTTGTGCATTTGTCTCCTCCACTGTATCCTGTATCCTTTTTATTTTAAGTTCTAGATCCGTTATCCGTTCTTGCTGTTCCCGTTGTCTGGATTCACCATCCCAAAGATGGAATGCAAGCCAGTCTACCGTTAGATTCTGTCTCTTCCTGGCTTTCAATCTTTGTTCCAATCTTTCCAATCGACTTCGCTCAAATGTACCATCTCTTGGAAACTCCTCATCATGTCCCTTTGTCCACAAATACCAATTCTCGACCTGCCTTATAGCTTCTGCACCATAACGGTCGTACATATGATGTGTACAAGTACCTTTTTGTGGAATCTCTGGTTGTCCTTGTGTATTCTTGCAGGCTCCATTTCCCATTCTGCCTTTTATCAAAGTAGCGTTGGATGTGTTGTAGTTTGTTCCTCTAAAGCTTCACTCGTACCTCCAGGAAGGGTCTCTCCACCTGTTCACACGGTGATTTCCAGAGAATCTCCCTCAGCCGTGGCTTTTGCACAATCCAATCTCACAGATCAGTATTTGCAGATGAGCCGGAGGGTCAGTATGAAATGGGTGAATCCTCAGGTGTCCGCTCTGTTGACGGGGAAATCACACAATGGTAACCGCACATATATATCTGTATATAAACTCACCACCTTGCTCAATTTTCACAGGTTGTCTCCACATTGTTAATATCTCGCAAAGATATCAAAGCTTCTTTCTTGAGACCGCATTTTCATCAATCAAACAATCAATATATTCAATTCAATTTATTCAGTTAAATTTATTCAATTAAATTCAATCAATTAGATTCAATCAATTAACAATTCAATCAATTATTCAATTTCAATTAATTCATCAATATTCATCAATAAATCAAATTAATCATTTTGGATGACTCCTTGCATAAGCCCTTTCCCCAATGATGTCAGGACAGGTCCATCCATTGACCGTCACCTCTGGTTTGTACCTCATGTTAATTGATGAATCACCGTCCTGTCCTAGGGTCATATCTGACATATTTCCCCATTTTGCCTGGTCTCCACAAATTTTCTTTGCAACCACTAAAGGCAACTCATCCTTCATTCGTGAGACAGCCAAAATGGATGGCAGATATTAAAGTTCTTTGGGAAAAATATCTCATCATTTTTCTTTTAATAGTACCCAAAATCTCTTGGCAATATAAATTTCGTAAAAGTCCTGAAATGGGACTGTCAAATTCCTTCAATCATGCTAAATTTTGAAACTCCATCGCTTGTAACACCCAATTTATCCCATAGGGCTTGAAAGTTCTTTCCCAAGTTCATGCCGCATTCTGCATTTGAACCCTATGATATCATTCATAATAATCATCATGATTTTATAGTCATGGTCCTATCATAATCATCTATTTAAAACGAACATTTCCTTTATCACCACAGCTATGTGGTATAATCAACAATAGAATAAAACTGTACATAGCAACAGGCTACCTCATGGCCACTTAGTATACCTATTGACAATAAGTCATAACAATATCGAATAATCATTGAACAATTCAAAAATCGCTTTCACTGCTCCAGCCGCAGCATTCGTCATTTTGTCTGCTCGTCCGCATGACCAAAACGAAATAAAGGGAGCTCAACCATTACACAGCGCTTTTAATGGCGCATGCCATAGGACCTCAACGCAATTTCGACTCGGCCAGAAAACGAGCAAATTTGCAGGATGTTAACTGGAATTAGTCGTGAAAATATATCAAAAATACACAACAATACACACCCACAAAAATAAACAACAAAACCCAAACAAACCCAAGGTCGACCCTCTTACACAGTAAATTACATCATTTCAGCATCGTATTGATTGCTGACATATTCCAGGGTTTATACACACCTTAAAAGAGGTATGCGTGGTGTTGCCCCCTCCCACTTTTAATTCCTCATTAAATTCCTCATTAAATTCCTTATTAAATTACTCATTAAATTACTCATTCAATTACTCATTAAATTAACTTACATAGTTTCAGCATTGTATTGATTGCTGAAATATTCCAGGGTTTATACACACCCTAAAAGAGGTATGCGTGGTGTTGCCCCCTCCCACGTTTATTCCAGGGTTTATACACACCTTAAAAGAGGTATGCGTGGTGTTGCCCCCTCCCACTTTTAATTACTCATTACATCGTTTCCATTTAAAAAAAAAACATCGCTTCTACTGCTCCAGCCGCAGCATTTGTCACTTTGTTTGCTCATCCGCATGACCAAAACGAAATAAAGGGAGCTCAACCATTACACAGCGCTTTTAATGGCGCATGCCATAGAAGCTCAACGCAATTTCGACTCGGCCAGCAAACGAGCAAATTTTGCAGGATGTTAACTGGAAATAGTCGTGAAAAATATATCCAAAATACACAAAAATACACACCCACACAAATAAACAACATTTATTCCGTTCAACAGAACAAACATTTCCTCTATCATGACATGCATGTCTTCAAAATTATATGACCAAGAGAAAAAGTAAAATTAATTAAAAACTGCGGGCAGTGATGATCCGGGGACCATACCGCTCCATCCTGATTGGACGAGTGCGTGCTAGAGTCGTTAACAACGACAGTCCAGATCCGATTGTTCAAAATTTCAACTCAATCGATCGAAAAATGAACGCAGGGATGCATTTTAAAGGTGCAGTGGCACTAACTGAGTTGCCACGAATATGGCCACTAAATTGCCAATATGGCCATCACAAAATATTTTCCTTAATCAATTGGCTCATAGCATAACCAATCTGTAAGTATTTCATCCGAAGATGTATTTCTGAGGACTTTTAATTAAATAAGTCATTTATAAATCAACGAGTTAATTTATTAAATGATTAATCAATAAATCAATATTTTCCTTGACAGCCACATCCCTTGGTCAGTGTCATGTCCAAATATCAGCTTCCTTACTCAAAAGGTGCCTGAGTTAATGTAATGTAATTACTGTAATAAGATTACTGCAATTACTGTAATGATTACTGTAATTACTGTAATTACCGGAACTGTAATTACTGTAATTACCTCAGGTAATTACTGTAATGTAATTACTGTAATTTAATAAGAAATGTAATTAATTAAATAAGTACTTCATTATTCGCTCATAATTAAATAACTCGTGAATTCTTATCCGATTTATTTAACATTTGAGTGTCCCCAAAACGTTGGAGCAAAACGTTGCAACAACGAAAGTGAAACGTTGTAGCGACGTTGTGGAAACGTTAGCACAACCCAACATTTGAATGTTCCCAAAACGTTGGAGCAAAACGTTGCAACAACGAAAGTAAAACGTTGTAGCGACGTTGTGGAAACGTTAGCAAAACCCAACATTTAAATGTTCACAAAACGTTGGAGCAAAACGTTGCAACAACGAAAGTGAAACGTTGTGGCGACGTTGTGGAAACGTCAGCAAAACCCAACATTTAAATGTTCACAAAACGTTGGAGCAAAACGTTGCAACAACGAAAGTGAAACGTTGTGGCGACGTTGTGGAAACGTCAGCAAAACCCAACATTTAAATGTTCACAAAACGTTGGAGCAAAACGTTGCAACAACGAAAGTGAAACGTTGTGGCGACGTTGTGGAAACGTCAGCAAAACCCAACATTTAAATGTTCACAAAACGTTGGAGCAAAACGTTGCAACAACGAAAGTGAAACGTTGTGGCGACGTTGTGGAAACGTCAGCAAAACCCAACATTTAAATGTTCACAAAACGTTGGAGCAAAACGTTGCAACAACGAAAGTGAAACGTTGTGGCGACGTTGTGGAAACGTTAGCAAAACCCAACATTTAAATGTTCACAAAACGTTGGAGCAAAACGTTGCAACAACGAAAGTGAAACGTTGTAGATTATCACATTGCAATGACCTCTAAACATTCCTAAACCAATATCCCATTAAAATCCCATTAAAATCCCATATCTTGTCACCCTTTGCATTGTTGAAAGCAATTAATTCCATAATCAATATTACCTCTATTTATATATACTAGGGCGTGCCCGCACGTACGTGCTTGCCCGTACGTGCTTGCAAAAAAAACATGTGTGCAAACAACAACAAAAACTTTGAAACCACGTGGCAGTAACGACCACAGAACCCCCCTTCTATTTACATGCAATGGTTTGGTCCATTCGCAAAGCCAAAGCGAACGACCACAGAACCCCCCCCTCTATTTACATGAAATGGTTTGGTCCATTCGCAAAGCCAAAACGAACGGCTTGCGAGTACGGTGACCATACCTTGGGAACCACTTGTCCGATTAATTTCAAACCTTGAAAAGGCACATCCTCGGGTCCCCAGCAATATACCTTACCAGGACTAACCTTACCTTACCTTACCAGACTAAAATTACCAGGACCATTATCAAACATTTATCAAAATATTAGGACCATCATCACACCAATGAATGACTCAATCCTTTAATGACTACATCCAAACCCAGACATTTTGAGTTCCGTAACTTTAATACTTCAAATTTTCCATTCCTTCCCTTCCTGATCTTTCGATGTAGGGATGGGTTCTTTTTAGGATCATGTTGCATCGAGCATTATTTTCCAAAACAGTGTGAACATTAAACCACACCAAAACCTCTGACATCCCACCATTAACACCTATTGTAAGCGTGCCGAATCAGTAAGCATCACCCCTCCTATGAGCCTCGACCAGAGGGTGGTTGTTACTCACAAACACTCGTCGCTAGCTGTTCCATTGTCTGCCGATTCCCACTCTGCTGTTTTTGTCTCATAATCACCAAACAAGAACAGTACACATTTCCTGTAATTATCTCTCATAATCAGGATAAATTTGGAACAGCCCTTAAACTAACACCAAGCAGATCAATTTTTATATTTAGGTTGAGGTTTCACACAAACTGGTTAACCAAATAATACAGAATTATTATTATTATTATTATTATTTTTCAAAAGCACTTGTTCACCAATTTCCCCAAATTTCAGCTTCCTATCTCAAAGGATGGCTAAGATATCGCCCAGACGAACAAACACACAACTAGAACGACGCTCAGTAGAGAGCATATCTCCGCCTTGGTGAACAGTTTATGTTTTGTATCCCACTGATAGGCCGGATCTGGATTCGGACCTGAACCAAAAATGGAATCGGCGTGTTTTTGTCACTTTTTTTTTTTTTTAATATATGAATAATATTAAAATAATAACATTAATAAGTATATTATGTTAAATAT
The DNA here is from genome assembly GCF_964187855.1 of Myxine glutinosa. NCBI lineage: Eukaryota > Metazoa > Chordata > Myxini > Myxiniformes > Myxinidae > Myxine > Myxine glutinosa. The sequence goes on from NC_136268.1 coordinate 83,543,056, forward strand.
CATGTATATCGCTTTTCACCCGATCTCTTTATGGTGAAGAATCACTTTAAACAATTCTCGTAGCCGGATTCGCACCTGGGTCTTCACCAAAATCCAATCATTTTGTCCGTGTCACCCATGCTATTTATCTGGCAAATTTCGTCAAAAAAAACAACAGCACTGGTTTTATTTCCTGGAAGCGTCCTGCAAAACGCTTTGCTTCTCGCAAAACGTCCGCCAATGGGAAGTAAAGGGAGGGAAAAGGAGCGGGAGCAAGAGACAGGGTGCCGGAATGGACATGAGGGACAATGAGGGACAGTGAGGGAGTGTTGGTATGCAATTTTTATCCAATCGCCATCTTTCACAGTAATTCTGGACCGGCATGAGGTGGGATTGTCTGTCATGAATTTATTTGTTGATCGAACGAGTTTTAATTTGTCTAAATCCGACCAGTCGTTTCAAAGATATAAGCCGTTTTGTCGCAATACCATAAATTGGAATGAGGTAAAAATATATATATATAAATATAATTCCCTTTCCCGGTTCCCTGTCGCTCGCCGAGCAAGTCGAGTGCTTTGAACAAGTGCAAAAAAAATAAAAATAAAACTACTTTACCGGCCTTACACGTCTTGGAAGCAAATGGTCGCAAGGTGCACGCATGCTCCGTTTGCTTCCAGGTCACAGTAAGGCCTTTAATGACCAGCGCCGACCTTGTGCATTTTATTTAGACAGCGCAAAAATACGTATTTACAGAAATCATTTAGGAAAACACGAATTATAGCTACAATCGTTTAAAACGTTTCATCCTTGGATTACCTATGGACAATCACAAGTCCCACACAAATCCTCCATGTATATACAACATAACTATTCCCAAGTTCGTAAATCATACTGGACAAAACAAGACACACTCACCTTTTAAAGACTTGTTTGTGTTCAGTTGATGTCAGCGGTGCCTCCAAATTGTAGAAGAATTTGTATCTGAGAGACTCAAGACTCCAATGACCGGACACAGGTTTACAAAAGGTCTGGTTTATTAACTGGTTATTCACTTCATTCCATTTACCAAATAATACCGCATAATTCAATGGACCAGGTTAACTCTTTTTGCTTTTCCTTCTCGTTCTGCTGATGTTCCTCCGCCACTCCCGTTGGTCAGAGCTCCTGGTAGCAAGTCCTCTCGACTCCACGTTTGCTCTCGTTTATATGGACCAACTGGACTTAATCCCCTGTCCGCTGACCGTTAATCCTTTCTCCGCTAATGCCCCGAGGTCATGCGTGCACCGAGTCCTGGCATCAGCTCGCTCCCCTCCTGCTGTGAGTTCCGTTTACCAAACGATAGGGGGGTGCTTCAGCCAGGGGCTGTGACCAGGTGGACAAGAGATTATCATGTTCGGGCACATTCCTAACACTCATTTACGAACTCGTCTTTCACATAGTTTGCAGGTAAAATGTATCTGTTTTGTTACCAGGTTAATTAATAAGTTACCAGTGCCAATTAATAAGTTACACTGAGTTACACTTCCACACCGCCAAGCCCGGTTCATCTATTACGTACGCGACCGTGGTCGCAAGTAACCGCCCAGCCAGCCTACCTTTCGCCCCGCATTTAAACCCCGTAATTGTGTGATCCGCGCCAACGACCCGCGGGGAGCTTCTGCCGCCCTGACCATCTTCTTCGCGGTGCGAGTCGGGGACCGGAACGAACTGCCTGGACGCCATCATCCCTGGACCATCACCCTGGCCATCTACATCCCCGTGTGAATGTCTGAGTGTTAAACGGGCCCGTGTCCTGGGATAAGTTAAGACTGTATTAAGCTGCACTGTGTGTTCTTCTTCTTCTTGATTATTGTACAAAGTGTGAATAAATCGTGTTCTTCCTATCTTTCCTAATTCGACCGTATCAGTGTTTTCCTCCATTGGGTAAGCATGGCACGATCAGAACCGCTTGGATCGGGTTTAGTCCTTGTTAACGGCTCGAATCACGGTTCGCTATCGCTCAGCGTTTCCACCTACATCCGTGATTCGAGCGGGGCTTATTTCCTTGCTTCCTGGGCAGCGTTGGTAATTAGGTATTAGCGATTAGTCCTATGACCTTACTCAAAGCTGTCCGGAAGTGATGTCATAGCCCCGGATCCCGTCGGCTAGTAAAAGACAAGGGGACTAATCCCCCCTTGGTAAGGGGAAAGGCCGACGAGGAGATCCACAACAATTGGTGTCAGGAGTGGGATTTGGAACCTGGGACTAAATTTTAAAGACCAAATTTTGGACACCAATTTTGCATATTGGCCACAACATTTGGTGTCAGGGGAGTGGGATTGGACCCGAAGTGCGCCTAACGCACTCAAAATTACGAGCGGCCGAAATTTAATCATTATAATCCAAATTAAAATCGTGCCATGGATAACCAAGACGGTCGGATGCCGGTGTGGGTAAACGAGGTAGAGGAATTAGAATCGACAACCCAGGACCCCCGGGAAGAATGGGAGGAAGAGGAGAGCATTGATGAGGGTGCAGCAGTAGGGGTGGCAGGCGAAGAAAATGGCGGTGCCTCACACATGGCGGCGGAAGCCGAGCCCGTGATGCTAGAGTTCATGGAATTACACCTGGCACAATTCAAAGCATTCCTGAAAGAAGAAGGGGACAAATTCACCCGGGAAATAAATGGGTTTGAAAACAAAATATGTGGCCGAATAAAAAAAATGGGGGAGAACATTGATCGCAGGTCGAGCGAAGAGGGCACATTGGTACGCGACTGGTATAGAAATCGCGACACGGGGTATGGAAAAGCCAACAGCCACCGAATTGGGAAATAAAATTTTATTGGCGCCGGCGGTCGTCGAGGAAATGGAAAAAGAGAATGAAATGTTTAAAGTTGAAATTGGGGCCAAAGAGACGGCAGATATAGAGGAATTATCGAAGAAAGAAATGGAATATGTACAAAGTCTGTGTTCACATTGTGATGTCATGCTGCCTTACCAAAATTAACGTTTGCAGGGTCGGGAGGAGAAGAGAATCCCGAAGGTGAGTAGGGTTGTGTATGGCGCGAAAAGGTTTGGCGCGAAAAGATTTTTCGCGCGCTTGGGATCGCGACGTCACCCGGGCGCTCGTGGAAGGTCCGTGGTGCGCTGTGCGAAAGCGAATGGCGCGCGTGTGAGGAAAAGGTGTGCGCCGAAGCGCTAGTGTGTAATGGAAAAGTGTGAAACAGAGTGTGAAACCGAGAGTGAGAGTGAGTGCACAACAGAGTGTGTGTGCGAAGAGTGCGACACAGAGTGTGGGTTGGCTGAGGAGAGTGTGCGGGAGTGCACACCAGAGCACGTGATTGGGTGTGTGACAGGAGATTGCACAGCCGTGGGTAAGTGTGCGCTGATTGGGTGTGCACAGGAGTGCACACCCATGGTTGTTACGGAGTACGTAATGGGGGAGTGTCCGTGAGGGAGTGTGTGAGTGGCGTGAGTGCACCTGAGTGGTGTGCACAGGAGTGTGGAATGGAAGAGAATGCACGAGAGCATGCCGCAACAGAATGTATGGGCTGTATGAGAGGTGCTGGAGTGCCGCGTTATGCGAGTGAGAAACGGGTCGCATGGTGTGAGAATGCGGCTCAAGCATCAACGCAGACCGGGGCAGTGTTTAGGGCGAAGTACAGCCGACGCGAGTTGTCGGGCGTGGTGCGTTTTGTGTGCTGCGGGGGCCGGCGGGGATCGTTGCCGTGGCAGCATGCACGATTCGGGCCGAGCCCCGCCCTGTATGGTCGGTGCCGTGCCGTGGCGAAAGGGGCAAATGGCACGATTCCAGGGGAGGAAGGAGAGATCGGACCTTCGCCCCCTGGCGGGTGCGGTGCCCCGACCGGGGGAGGTTGGGTCATCGTGCTGGAGACCGAAAGGCTCCGCGCCAGGATGGCACCTGGAACCTCGGCCCGAGTATGCCTCCTCCCCTGAATCGAAAATGCCGGACGGACCCAACCAACAGTAGACCAACCACCCGCATGCATTGCTCGGCTTTTCGAAGCCGAGCGGTGAAAATGTATTCCCGCACGGAGAGGCTCGTATTTAGTGGACAAATAGAAATAGTGATGGCGAATGGTAGTTTACCATTCACTACTTTGGGGCAAAGGAGCAGTTGATTTATAGGGTTTGGCAGTGTAAAAGCTCGCCGAGGGCGGGCTAGGATAATTGTGAGGGATTTAGTGAATGACAGTAGGGACAAGATTTAAGTAGTGACATTTGTACATGTAGAGGGGACGTAGAGAGATTAGATGGATGTTAATGATGAGGGAAGTGCTTAGTATAAGGGAAGACGGGGAAAGCACCAGTATTAGAGGGAAATAGTTAGTTAAATGATGCTGTGTGTGTGTAATTGTGGGTGCCTCTTGGGCTTGGTGAAATGAAGCATTGGTCGAGAATGCTTGTGTGTGTGAGAATCTGGTTATTGTTGAGGTGGTGAAATGAGGCAATAGTAGGGGATGACCGGAGAAAGTGTATGAGTGGTGTATTGAGGATAAGTGTAAGTGTGTTGAGTGAATTGACTTGCATGGTGTGCAAGTGGATAAATGGTGAAAATACTTCGTGTGTGGGAATAAATGGTGCGTGGAGTGAGTCGTGTGAAATGAGTGGTGTGGAGTGCATAGTGCAGATGAGTGGATGGGGGAAAATGGACCCCTTCACGAATACCCGGGGAGGGTAGTTTAAAGTAAGGTAGAGGGGGTAGGTAAATTGTTTGGATATTGACATCTGTGGTGCAGATAGTAGCAAGTTGTTGCTTTGATGGGTGCATGAGTGAGTGGAATGGCTGGGCGTGTGGGCTTAATTGGTGAGTATGGTTAAATGGGCACTCCGCCACTGGTAGTCTGTCGGCCAGGTGAGGCCGCAGGTAGGCTCTGGGAGCCAGGTAGAGTTCAGAGTAGAGTTCAGTGGGGCCCGAGGATCCTAACAAAGGACCCGGGTAGCCCGATGCCAGAGAGGGCATCAGCGGGGTGAGAGAGCCGGGAGGGCCTTCCCTGAGTTAGGGTAGTTGAAGGAGCACGGTAAGCTCGGGTGGCAACTTCAGTGGCGGAGGTGCGCAGGTAAGTAGGACCTGCTGGTAGAGCCACACGACCCAGCCCCGAAATTGTGCGAAGGCACAGATAGAAAAAATGGGGGAGTGAGACCCCAAATTTTAGAGGCACCACAGGGTGGGTCAATGGGAATTGGTTTTTAGAACCACATAGTGTAAAGAGACCAATTGGATTGGCAGGGCAAGACCCCAGGTAGTGTAAGTGAGTTAATGTCAATTAGAAGGATAGTTAGGATGAAATCTCTTCGCACCATCCACATCCACTCACCAAGGTGATCGAACTCCACACCAGGTTTTTGCAAATGTTTGGAATGTGAGACGCACCATGACGTAAGTGAGACATTGTGTGATATTCCATTCCTTCCTTCTTGGGAGGGATGGGAAACGAATTTGGTATAGAGGCAGATATGGGAGACAAGACGGTAGAGACGGAATTTGTAAAGTGTAAATACGGGGAGGGGCAAGGGTAGTGTAGGCTGACATGGGGGGGTGACGAACAGCTAGGGACGAGCTTTCTCCGCTCGCTCTCCCGGGCCCCTCATGTTGCATTACCTTGTGTTTGTGTGTACCTTTGCACCCTTGCCCCCACTAAACACTCTGCTTTGTCTTTCTTCCCCACCCATGGACCCATATCTTTTGTTGAGGGGAGTGTGCAGGAACTCTGAGCTGTGTGGCTGCACTTTTGCGCTGCACTCTGCTACCTGTTGCCTGCAGCAGTACACCTATGGACCACACGTTCTGTGGCCTGGCACCTTTGCTGGGGCAGACAATCGCTGCAAACGTTACCTTGTGCCCTGCGGACCACTATTTTAAGTGGCATCGATGCCATGCAGTCGGACCACCTAAGTTGGCCCTCCTGGCCGAAATAAAAACGGACACGGTTTGTGCCTTTTTATTAATTCCTTTGGTGTGTCAGGAAAGAAGACTTTCAGTTTTGATGATGGCACACCGAAGACGAAGACGCAGGACGCAGCCAAGATGCAGCAGCCCAGCAGCCAAGCACAAGACATCATTGATTATTTTGAAATGTGATTGTGCATTTTTTGATGATTGTGCATGATTGTGCATTTTTGTGCATATTGGTGTATGGTGTATTGGTGCAGTGCATTCTGTGTTTCCTCTCCAAATTTCTCTTCTTTCCCACAAAAGAACAGGTCCTGGGTTGTAGAATTGTAAAAAATTAGATTAGTCTTGTAAATAACATGCTCCCCACCGGCTTGATGTATAGTTTGGGAATTCTTTCCGTAATTCGGTTAATTGTGGGTGTGAGTCTGATAGTTAGTACACAATGCAGTAGTTGGGACATATCTAGTGTTTAAAACTGTCACACACAGGGTGTTAGAGTCAATGCAGAGGGAAACCACACCTAAGTGTCACACTAAGTTAAAAAGTAGTCCTGACCCTTGCATCAGAACCGGTCGTACTCACTTGTGTGGGTACGGCTCGGGCCCGAGCCTGGCGAAGGAGGGGTGCAGTGTTGCGGTTTTGAGAGTGTAAATATAACATCATTAAAGGTTAAAGGTTTGCCCCCATAGTTATTCCACAAGCAACACGTAGGCCCCTTAGAATATTAGTTATGTCATAGTATGTGTGAGGCTAAGGCCATTTCCACTAGTGATACCTGCGTTGTGTAAAGAAATAATAAGCTTAGGTCATTTTCATTTTGCGGCCACCCTTCAATCTCCATCATGGGCATAATCGATCCCGCGCTCCATTTGGCATCCCTCAATTTGTTACGCTTTGGGCTACCCGTGGCAGTTTGTTACGCTTTGGCTGCCAGCAGCGTTCGCTGCCCTTGGTTTCGCTCGAAACCAGTCAAATGCCACGAGGTAGGCCTGGAAAGAGGGAGGAGCGCGAGGATGAGGTGGTCGCATCTAGCAGAACGTCAGAAGGCGGTGACGGTAAGGGCCACAACCAACCAGGGCTCGGTGGGCATGGCTTGAGAAAGCGTGGCAAGGGTGCATCTAGCAAGTGCTGGAAGGTTTGCTGAAAAGGCTATATAAGCGCGCGCACAAAGCCCTTGAAAGGACTCGTTGGGAGAGGGCTTTGTGAGAGGACTGTCGAGGACTCGCATGGTTGGGCTTGCGCATGATAAATGATTCGTTGAAAGAGAACTTGCAGAGGATACGCGCTTTGTATGCGGACGGTGCTAAAAGGACTTCTGCGGGAGAGGCGCTTTGCCATTGAACTGTATTGGGAGCGCATATAGCACCGGTTCTCCTATTCCGTACACGGCCGTGACCGCAAGTATAACTGCCAAGCCCGGTTCATCTATTACGTACGCGACCGTGGCCGCAAGTAACCACCCAGCCAGCCTACCTTTCGCCCCCCATTTAACCCCGTAATTGTCCGATCCGCGCCAACGACCCGCGGGGAGCTTCTGCCACCCTGACCATCTTCTTCGCGTTACGAGTCAGGGACCGGAGCGAACTGCCTGGACGCCATCAACCCTGGACCATCACCCTGACCATCTACATCCCCGTGTGAGTGTGAGTGTGAAACGGGCCCGTGTCCTGCGATAAGTTAAGACTGTATGAAGCTGCACTGTGTGTTCTTCTTCCTCTTCTTCTTCTTGTTTATTGTACAAAGTGTGAATAAATCGTGTTCTTCCTGTCTTTCCTAATTCGACCGTATCAGTGTTTTCCTCCTTTGGGTAAGTGTGGCACGATCAGAACCGCTTGGATCGGGTTTAGTCCTTGTTAACGGCCCGGGTCACGGTTCGCTATCGCTCGGCGTTTCCACCTATAACCGTGATTCGGGCGGGGTTTATTTCCTTGCTTCCTGTGCGGCGTTGGTACTTAGGTAATAGGAATTCGGCCTACCACCCTATTTAACGCCGTTCGGAAGGAACGTCATAGCCCCGGATCCCATCGGCTAGTAAAAGACGAGGGGACCAATCCCCCCTTGGTAAGGGAAAAGGCCGACGCTGAGATCCGCAACAATATATATATATATATATATATATATATATATACATTATATATATATATATATATATATATGTACATATATATATATATATACATGCTGGGTGTCCAAAACGACCAGGACAACTTTGGTTGTTAATATATTTAGAACTGCAAATGATACAATGATACCCTTTCGTTTATATGATACAAAAACCCAAAAGTTTTGGCAACACCATCAATACACTTCAATGTTCGCTCTGTTTGTCGCACACAGGACATCAAGTTTGTACACGAGTTCTTGCCATGTTCAGCTCAGCATGTTTGTGTCCACCAGTGCTCATGCAGCGGTGATCCGAGAATAAAGATCCTGCAAGTTTGCTACCTTGGTGATTTGGAGAACATCTTTGACAAATGCCCTACAGAAAAAAATCAAGGGGGGTTATGTCTGGTGATCGTGGAGCCAGGCTGTTGGTCCGTATAGGCCAATCCAGTGACCTGGAAATGTTTTATTCAGACCAGCTCGAACGACTAATGCCCAATGAAGGGGAGCGCCGTCCTGTTGAAATCTGATATCGGGTTGCAGTTCTTCCATCTGTGGGATGGCGAATCCTACCAAAATGTTCATGTAAATTGTTAAGGTCACTGTTTCCTCCGCAAAGAAAAACGGACCCACCAAGTGGTCATGGAGAAGGCCACATCACACATTGACCTTTTGACTGTTGCATATACGCGTATGTGTTCAATGACCATGTGGGGGTTTTCAGAGCCCCAGATCCTCACATTGTACCGAATGTACCGGTTGACCTTCCCCGATACATGAAAGCAATCTTTGTCTGAGAACATGACCTTTCTCAGGTAATCTTCGTCATCCTCTATGTGACTTAGCATTTCCAAGGCAAACACCTTGCGTTTGGGTCTGTCATTTGGTTTGAGTCCTGCAGAATCTGCACCTTGTAGGAATAAAGCTTCAGAATTTTATGCAATATCCTGTGTGTAGTGGTGGTTGGTAGTCCCAGTTCTCTGGATGCGCGTCATAATGATTTTCTGGGATTTTGTTGAAATGATTCACACACTCGTTTAATATCTGCTGCACTTGAGATATCGCGAGATCACGGCGAGGTCACGTCTTTTCGAAGCTGTTCCATGCGCTCACGCTTTCGAAGCTAAGTGATCCTTCTCAATTGTGTTTTTGTCGAGACTGTATCTATCTTTCGGTGTATGTACCTATAGCGTATCTTTTGGAAAATTTTCGGTGCTAATTTTTCGTACATGTATACACAATCGTCGGTTAATGCGTATCGAGTATTCTGCGGCCTAGTACTCGTAGGCTTGACTACCGTACCGTCTCCGACCTTGTGGTTTTGTTTTTCTCTCAGTGATTCGTCGAATGCGCTGCATTTATTTTCGTTCTCTGGTTCGTCCCAGTCGTTCACCCCATACCTCCTTGTTTAATATCTCTACTCAAAAAAAAAACAACCCAAAAAAACATTTCCTTCCCAGGTGTTATTCGTTTATTTGTTGTTCTTTTTTGTTCGTTCGTTCTTCGTTCGCGATCACGCGATCACGTGATTAGAAATGTATAATCTCTCCTGTGACAACTATTTTCTCTCATATATTATAACACAGTTTTCTTCTTTTCCTACAAAAGGATGCTTTCGTCTTGCTCACCAAATCTATTCATTCCAAAAAATATATATAATACCATCTCTTACAGTTGCTCCTTTCTACATTCCCTAAACTATCCAGAACTCCACTCCTCCTTCAGTGTCCTTAAACATATTTTTGACTCGAAGGTCTCAAACTAATTTTGCAAAAAATGTTCGTTTCCCATGAATCGTACACTTTTCAAAATCCAATCTCACCCCTCCCCTCCAAATCCTCCCCATCACCCATCCCTTTCAAATCTCCCCCTTTGCCCCTTCCCTCCCCTCCCTCCTAAACTCCCCCCACACCCCTCCCCTCCGAGACTCTCCCTCGCACCTCCCCTCCTAGACTCCCCTCTCACCCCTCCTCCTCAAAGCATCCTCCCTGCTTCTTCCCCCTTCCAACTTTCACCTTCATCTCCCCCAACCTTCTGCCTCGCTCTTCCTCCTCCTCAAATAACACCTCACTGTGCCTCACCCAATCTCCATCAAACCTTTTGTCCGCCCCATTCTTCCCTTTCTCCAAGCTATTCTGAAATCTCTGACACACCTTCAACAGCTCTCTCTACCTCTTCCTCCTCTTCCACATCTTACCCTACCCCTCCCCCCCCCCCCTGTTCTGGACCCGATGCTCCCCCTTCCTCTTCATTAACGGTATGGACCTCAAACATCCGGGGCCTTCGCTCAAACTTGACTGATCTCTCCATACAGGTTGCTTCTGACAAACCAGATGTGATCTGCTTAACAGAAACTTTCCTCCTTCATGATGTCTCTGATGCCTTGGTATCTCTCCCAGGTTACTCCCTCTTCCGGTATGATAGACCTGAGCCTCGTCCTGGAGGTGGGGTTGCTATCTTTATAAAAAACTCTCTTCCTCACTCACCCTTCACTGCCCTCTCTCCACATCACCCCCAGGAATACCTTTGGCTACGGCTTCCCCTTCGCTCCCACCTTTTGTTCATATGTGTGTTGTACCGTCCACCAAACAGCGATGACTCCATCTACATCTCGCTGTCTGATAATATGGACCAACTTCTATCTACCCATCCCAACTCTTTCTTCCTCATATGTGGTGATTTCAATTGTCACCATGCCAGTTGGCTGGGTGTGGGTACCTCTCTCACCAGCCATGGCTCTTCAGCAAAGGACTTCTGCGACTCACTGGGACTGACACAATCTGTCAATTTCCCGACCCGGATCTCAGTCAACGGAGCATCTTCTCTTCTGGATTTTGTTATGACAAACTTCCCTGAAAATGTCTGCTGCTCTTCTTCTGCTCCAATCAGCTCATCTGATCATGTGCTTGTCAAAGTGGACATCTCTCTGACCATTCTCAGAGAGCCTCCTCAGCGTCGACGAGTCTGGCATTTCACTCAGGCCAACTGGCACGGTCTTCAAGCAGCCATCAATCATCTGGACTGGTCTCCCATCTCTACCGCCTCTGACATCAACTCAACCTGGGAATTCTTTCAAAGTAAATTGCTCTCTCTCATGCACAGATTTATCCCATCTCGTCTTCAGTTGTCATACCCTTCCTCCCGTCCATGGTACACGGAATCTTGTGGTGAGGCTGTTGCCCTGAAACAACTTGCTTTCGTCTCCTGGAAAGCAAATCCAATGGAAGGAAATCTCATTTCCTTTCACAAAGCCCGAAACAAGTGTGTGTCCACCCTCAGGAGAGCCAGGAAACAATATCTCACCGTTCTCAAGACCGAACTCTCTTATCTGTCTCCCTCTTCCAAATCCTGGTGGCATCTGGTCAAATCTGTTTCTGGTGTTTGTTCCCCCTCCATCCCCTCCCTCACCTCAAATGGCTTAATGGCTGACTCCGCACGTGAAAAAGCTGAATGCCTCAACTCTGTGTTTGCCTCTAAATCTTGTGTCCCAAACCCATCCCTCTCTGTACCCACCATACCCAGTCGTACCCAGCTGCTCCTGGACTCTGTGTCCTTTCCTCCTGACAAGGTGGAAAAGTTTCTGTCAACCCTCGACTCTGATTCTGCAACTGGTCCTGACGGCATCAGCCCACGGGTCCTAAAATCATGTGCTTCCGCTCTTTCACTCCCTCTTTCTGTTCTCTTCACCCTCTCCTTTGCTCAAGGTCATCTGCCATCTGCTTGGAAATCAGCCAACATCACCGCTTTGCACAAAAAAGGTGCAAAAACAGATCCCAGCAACGACAGACCAATCAGCCTTCTCCCAATTATCAGCAAAGTCATGGAATCCATCATTGCTTCAGATATGAAATCTTTCCTCTTCTCCAATGGCTTGATCTCTGATCATCAATTTGGTTTCAGACCTGGTCACTCTACTCTGGACATGCTGCTTCTGCTTTCTCAACAATGGATGGAGGTCCTCAACGCCAAACAGGAAATTAGAGCCGTCTCCCTTGACATTTCACGTGCCTTCGATACGGTCTGGCACCCTGCTCTGCTCACCAAACTCTCCTCCTTTGGTATCCATGGAAATCTCCACGCATGGCTGGCGGACTTCCTCTCTGGTCGTAGTCAACGTGTGGCCCTGAATGGGTTTCTCTCATCTCCTCTTCCTGTTCAGGCTGGAGTTCCCCATGGTAGTGTTCTGGGCCCTGTGCTTTTTCTGGTCTTCATCAATGATCTCTCTGACTCTCTTGAAAATCCTCTCTATCTCTTTGCTGACGACTCTACTCTCTGTCGCTCCATTCCTCATCCCTCAGATCGGCAGTCTGCAGCCTCTTCACTCTCTGCAGACCTGGACAAAATCACAGACTGGGCAAACAAATGGAACATGTCTTTCAATCCTGATAAATCTCACACTCTTACGATGTCTCTCCGAAAAGACCGACTGGAAAACCCTCCCATCCACTTTCTGAATAATCCTCTCCAAGAAGTTCTGTCACTCAAGCTTTTGCGTCTTACTATTTGCCATGATCTTTCCTGGGAAAACCACATTTCAAATCTGGCCTCCAAAGCCAGTCGCCGACTGGGCATCCTCCATCGTGCGAAGTCCTTCCTTGGCACACCTGAGCTCCTCACCACATACAAGGCTTTCATCCGCAGCTCTATGGAATACTGCTCTCCCCTCTGGTCTGGTGCTCCTGCCTCACACCTAGCCCGTCTTCACGCTGTTGATACCAAAGCGTTCAGAATCATTGGAATCTCCCGCGATGAAGCTAACTCCAAGGGCCTTTCACTCACTCACCGCAGGCAGGTTGGTGGTCTTTCCGTCTTCTACCGCCTCCTCTCTGGCCTTGCCCCCCCAGCCCTCTCTGGGCTCTGTCCCCCAAATATTCCTACAGGTCGCACAAGATCTGCCTGCAACCCTCTTATGGTTAAACTGCCAAAATCAAGACTTTCTGCTCACCTTCACTCCTTCATTCCTCTTTTCTCCCGCCTCTGGAACAAACTCCCTCACTCTCTTCAATCCCACTCCACCCTCCAGGTCTTTAAAACAGCTGTTCACCACCATCTCTTATCCTCCCCCATGCAAAACCTTGATCTTTTCTACCCCCGCTAATTTCGGTCCCCTTGTGTTTTATACTTCTCCCACCCCCCCCCCCCTTCCCACGCCTCCTGCCCCCAAGCCCTCTCCCTCCCACACTTCTCCCTGCTCTCAAATGTTGTGGTTGTGTGCTTCCCCTTCTCTCCCCATCTTGTCTTCCGCTCCCTCTTTTTGTATATTTTGTTTGTCTGGTTGATTTGTTTGTGAAATAAATGTTAGCTCTTTCAGGAGCCTCGATTCAGTATACAAAAAAAAACAAAAAAAAAAACTTGTGCTTGATCGACGGGTATTTTTTTCTGTTTCTGACAACTCCCATTCTCCTTAACCCTCTTATACCACTCTCTGATACTAGTCCGCGATGGCAGATTCCTTCCATACCTTGTACGGAAATTACGCTGAACTCCCGTGCCGGATCTTGCCTCGATAAACCATTCAATATACTGATCTTTCTCCTGTTGATTCGCCATTTTCTTTTACATTAAACTACCAGAACTGAAAATAACGAAAAACATATGAGTTTCTGTATCATATAAAACAAAAGGTATCATTGTATCGTTTGTAGTACTCAATATATGAACAAGCAACTTGTCCAGGTCTTTTTGGAACACTACATATATATATATATATATATATATATATATATATATATATATATATATATATATATATATGCATATATACACAAAGAATTAAGTTAAGCACCCCCCCCGTTTTTTTACAACCTCGCACATTACAAGTTTGTTGTCGTCAAAACAGTGTAATATACCCATGATATTGCTATATTTTCTGGAGAAGTGATATTATGGTCACATAAAAACATAACAATCATGCCGTTTTCAATATTTTATTCTGAATAATTTAAGGTGAAATTTTTTGGGAATTTTAGGCATATTTTCACCTCAATTTAAGTATGGAGCTATAGGTCCATCACGGACAGTGTGGATGACGTTTATGTTTTCTAACGTACAGTCATTGTTCTGAGAAGACCTCTAGCGATCTTTGCGTCAATAACGTGTGTAGGACCCACGTGATCGGATCACTGACTCAACCCTACGTCTCATAGACCCTGTAAGCCGTCGTATGCGTTGCTGTGGCAGGTTGTTCCATTCCCGATGTAATGCACGTTCCAATTCATCCAGATTGGCTATTGGAGGGACCATCTTCGCAATTTGTCGTCCCAACATGTCCCAAACGTGCTCGAGGGGGTTCAGGTTCAGGACAGGATTAGGGGGTGCTTAACTTAATTCTTTGTGTAGGGGTGCTTAACTTAATTCTTTGTGTATATATTGTTCCAAAAAGACTTGGAGAACTTTGGTATATATATAATTGTAATTATATAGTTATCTTTCCCCGCCGAGAAATAAGTTCCTGATAATAAACCACATGCTTGCGAAGCAGCTCAGGTCACAGACTTAATGAATCCAATGTCACCTGATAGGTAGTCCAATTTTTTTTTGAGGTGGGAGTATTGACATACATTGACCCCAAAATTTCTTATTCACTTCCTAACAATATTGACACTAACCCTTAATCCCAGCAGGATAAAATTTATTAAGGCTGTGAGTAGCCCTAAATTGAATCTCAAGCCTTTCAAGGTCGAAGCAAGGCCTGGAAGGTGAAAGCACGGCGTATAAAGTGAGGCATGGCTTACAAAAGTTCAAAAAACCTCAATATGTTTGGCTGAGGTCAGCAAAATATTCCACCAATCAGCATGCTTAATCCGCTGGGCCATCCAATCATTCAAGTTGAGCAACCGCGAAAAGCATTTTCCCATTCATACTAGCTGAGCTCAAAAGCAAAAATAGAACGTACTCTCATCTCTGGAGCACAAGCGTCTAACCATGACCAAAGGTAACATATTGGCTTCAAATCCAACGGAGATCCATCCACACTGCTGCGATTGTTGTGTTGCGCGCGCTTGATGGAATCAAACCCAGGATTCTTGGATCCCAAAGTCAGACACACTGCTGTGCCACGCACACCCACACTGCACGCACACACCAGCAAAGCTCTAGGGAGCAGAGGAATGTTATCTTTTGATTCTGCTGAATTGCACTCATTTCTCTGCAAAGCCTCCTTTGAAGCCACAAAGATCGTAATCAGTCGGAATAAGTCGGGCGTGAAAGCATGAGGCCATTCAGCCTCCTGAAAAACTACATGAATCGGTCATGTGCGATCCAAACTTGAGTGCGTTTAATTTAAAAGTTTCTGCAACCTTGAAATCATTGTTGTCCTAACTTTTTCGTTATCCCGATCAACGGTATTTACGATAGAGAAGCATGCACGACAGGAAGTGGATGGCCAACGTTTCAGAAATCTACCCTCTATGTTCTTCCACTCGTATTGGGCCTCACGTCCTCAGGACACACGAAACAGCTGTCTTTTTTTTCGTTGAAATTTTGGCTTGTGCTGCTACAGATTGAAGCTGAATTTTGGCTGAAAAAGCCAAACATCGCGGCGACGGCAACTGCACAATGTGTATAGCGCAGGAATAATGGGCCAAGCATAGCATAGGAATGGTGGGCCAATAATGGCCTCCTCCTGCGTCAGAGTTGCTTGTATCTCCTTGTATAAATGTGCGGCAGCTTCAGAATCGGCCAAAATAGCACGTCTTCCGTTTGTGTCTGGAAGCGACCCAAAAACATCCACGTCATGAGTTATGGGAAAGTTGAACATCTGCAAGAGAACCCTACCGCTGGAATTTCTCCTGTTTACACTGGATCCCGATCTGCTGCTCGAGACGAAGTGGACTATGTGTAATCTGCGACGATTGTTCTTGTTCTTTATGCTGAGGTCTCTCGGATGAAGATTTGTGGCATTTGAAGCCCCTATAAAATGGTCAAATACCGGGTAGTGTTTATGCCAACTAATACTTAACGGCAATGACATCACAACGTAGACACGCAAGGCTTCTTGCAGAAGCTGGCATTGAACCCAAATGTGACTTTGAATATGGTTTGAAGTGACAGTTGATAACTATACAGACAATACACTTGTCACAACTGCAGAAAGTATAGTATACCGGCTCTAACTATTTATTCTCACTTATTTTGTACACTTTACTATGGGTTGGTAGGAAAGCATATAGGTTTAGGCACTCCCATTTGGGCTGTTTAGCTTGGACCAATCAGCCAGCACTAACAAATTGGTGGGCGTCAAAGATCCCAGGGTATCTTTCAGGAAGAGTAGGTAAGATTATCACAGGCGCCTTGAAGAAATCCAAAATTCTCGTGGCCAAACCACCTTCAGTCGAACGACACACCCGGCCAGCCGGTTCGTGAATGACTTAGGACTAAATACATTCCTTGGCCAACCAGAGAAGAAGGTGGCAATAATTGGGGCTGTTAAAAAAAGTAATAGGATTGTACTTACACTCTTCATTGTAACTATACAGTTTACATTTCTGAAGATATATATATATATATATATATATATATATATATATATATATATATATTAGATTAATGAACAGGATCAAATAATTAAATAGATATATGTGGGAAGAATTACATGCTAAGGCCAGGAACCGAACCCAGGTTCCTCGGGAAAACCGTACCAGTGCTCTGCCATCTGAGCTATCTGGGCGACCCTGACTGAGCATGCAATTTTTCCCACACATATGATTGCCACTCTCTTTCCGTCAATGCTTCCAGGGCACTCGCTGCCAACCAAAGGAGCACCAACGGCCTGAACACGAGAGGGTCTTCCTCCAATGGGGGGGAAAAATCCATGTCCTCTATTAAAAACACCACTGAGAGCACAGTGAACCAGAAGAGATTAATGAACAGGATTAAATAATTTAATTCATATATGTGGGAAAAATTGGTGGTCCATATCCTTTATTTATTATTATTATTATTATTTTTGTTGTATACTGACTCGAGGCTCGTGAAAGAGCTAACATTTACTTCACAAACAAATCAACCAGACAAACAAAATATATAAAAAGAGGGAGCGGAAGACAAGAGAAGGGGCAGCACACAAACACTTGAGAGCACACAACATTTAAGAGCAGGGAGATGTGTGGGAGGGAGAGGGCTTGGGGGGAGGAGGCGTGGGAAGGGGGGTGGGAGAAGTATAAAACACAAGGACACCAAGGACTTCCAGGACAGAAGTTGGTATTTCAAAAAAGTGGAATTGGGGTGAAATTAGCGGGGATAGAAAAGATCAAGGTTTTGGATGGGGGAAGGTAAGAGATGGTGGTGAACAGCTGTTTTAAAGACCTGGAGGGTGGAGTGGGATTGAAGAGAGTGAGGGAGTTTGTTCCAGAGGCGGGAGAAAAGAGGAATGAAGGAGTGAAGGTGAGCAGAGAGTCTTGATTTTAGCAGTTTAACCATAAGAGGGTTGCAGGCAGATCTTGTGCGACCTGTAGGAATATTTGCGGGACAGAGCCCAGAGAGAGCTGGGGGGGCAAGGCCAGAGAGGAGTCGGTAGAAGACGAAAAGACCACCAACCTGCCTGCGGTGAGTGCGTGAGAGGCCCTTGGCGTTAGCTTCATCGCGGGAGATTCCAATGATTCTCAATGCTTTGGTTTCAACAGCGTGAAGACGAGCTAGGTGTGAGGCAGGAGCACCAGCCCAGAGGGGAGAGCAGTATTCCATTGAGCTGCGGATGAAAGCCTTGTATGTGGTGAGGAGCTCAGGTGTGCCAAGGAAGGACTTCGCACGACGGAGGATGCCCAGTCGGCGACTGGCTTTGGAGGCCAGATTTGAAATGTGGTTTTCCCAGGAAAGATCATGGCAGACAGTGAGACCCAAAAGCTTGAGTGACAGAACTTCTTGGAGAGGATTATTCAGAAAGTGGATGGGAGGGTTGTCCAGTCGGTCTTTTCGGAGAGACATCGTAAGAGTGTGAGATTTGTCAGGATTGAAAGACATGTTCCACTTGTTTGCCCAGTCTGTGATTTTGTCCAGGTCTGCAGAGAGTGAGGAGGCTGCAGACTGCCGATCTGAGGGATGAAGAATGGAGCGACAGAGAGTAGAGTCATCAGCAAAGAATTATATATTCTTTCTAAAATCTTATATTTATATATATACATTGTATATAAAATATACATATATACATTATAAATATACATATATAAAATAAAAATATATATATATATACAATGTATATATATACATTGTATATAAAATGTATATATTTATATATTATATACATGTGTATACAGTCGTGGCCAAAAATATTGGCACCTTTGCACCTTTTTCAACTAATGAACCATTTCTTCCAGAGAATTGCTGAAATTAAAAAAAAAATTGGTATCCACAAATGTATTTCTTTGGTTTGCAGTGGAACAAAACAAAAAAAGCTGAAAAAAATTACTAAATCTTAGCTTATTTCGCACGGAAATCCTAAAATGGCCCTGACAATATTATTGGTACCTTTTAGATTTAGAAATTGTTAGAAATAATTAGATTTCAAGCAGGTGATTCTCCTTTTATTTGGAATTGAACTCACCTGTGGTGAGTTGCAGGTGCCTGCAATATAAAAATCACTTGTTCAACCAGTTTAAATAGAGAAAAGGAGTCATTCTGCTGTTTTGTGTCACTGTGTGTACCACAATGAGCATGGAGAAAATAAACAAAACCAGGGATTGTCTGAGAAGGTCAGACACAAGATTGTAGCCAAGTATGGACAATCTCAAGGCTACAAGTCCATCTCCAGAGACCTTGATGTTCCTGTGTCCAGCGTATGCAATGTTATCAGGACATTTAAGGCCCATCGCACTGTAGCCAACCTCCCTGTGGCCAACCTCCCTGGATGTGGCAGCTTGATCGAAACTTGATCTTGATCTTGATCATAGATTGCAGTGAAGGATCGTCCGAATGGTGGAGAAAGCACCTCAATCAACTGCCAAACAGATTCAAGCTGACCTTTAGACACACAAGGTATGACAGTTTTAACTCACACCCTCCTTCACCAACTCAATTAAAGGGGGTTCTATGGTAGGAGACTCAGGAGGACTCCACTGCTGAGAGAGTTGCACAAGAAAGCCTGACTGGAGTTTTCCAAAACACACCCGAACAAGCCAAAATCTTTCTGGGAGAATGTCCTGTGGACAGATGAGACAAATTAGAGCTTTTTGGTAAAGCACATCATCTCTATGTTTAGCTTGATAACAAAAAGCCAGAAAACAAAATGAAGCCTTCAAATAAAAGAACACCTTCCCTACAGTCAAACATGGAGGAGGTTCAGTGATGTTTTGGGGTTGCTGTGCTGCTTCTGGCACTGGGTGCTTTGAATGTGTGCATGGCATCATGAAATCAGGAGATTAGCAAGGCATTTTGGAGTGCAATGTTCAACCCAGTGTCAGAAAGCTGGGTCTCCGTCGAAGGTCATGGGTCTTGCAGCAGGACAATGACCCTAAACACACTTCAAAAAGCACCCAAGAATGGTTCAAGACAAAATGCTAGACTGTTCTGAAGTGGCCAACAATGAGTCCAGATCTAAATCCCATTGAACACCTGTGGGGAGATCTGAAAACAGCAGTTGAGAGAAGGCACCCTTCGAATCTGGGAGAACTGGAGCTGTTTGCACAAGAAGAGTGGGACAAACTGCAAGTAGAGAGGTGTAAGAAGCTCATTCCTGATTATAGGAAGTGCTTGACTGCAATTATTTTGTCCAAAGGCTTTGCTAACAAATATTAAGTCAAGGGTGTCAATAATTTTGTCAATGCCATTTCTTTTTATTTTCTAATTTAAAAGGATATATTAAGTTCTGAATAAAAAACAAAGGCTCTGTAATATTAACAGTGAAATAAAAATTTTTGGACACCAAATACTTTTGTCAATTTCACCTTATTTTTCGAGAAAATTGTGAGTTATTTGAAAAACGTGCAAGGATGCCAATATTTTTGGCCAGGACTGTATATATATATATACTAGCTTGGCTCGGCTCACTGCGCTCGCCTCACCAAGCGTCGTTACTGAGGAACGGGCTTATTTTAGCTGAGAATAATGACTGTACCTGAGTTGCTGTGTTGTCATGATTTATACCAAACATAATACAAACAATTACTTTGCACAAATGTATTTGTTGTGTTTGTGATATTACATTTTTATAGGCAATTTAGGTTGAAGATTCAGGTTGAATGTTTTTTTTTCAAGAAAGAACCCCTCAGCACATACATAGGGGAGGGGTAGGTGCAGACTGGAAGTTTGGTACGATTATACCTCACCACTAATTAATTCAAAACACCTCACCACCAAGTAATTCAAAACACCTCACCACCAAGTAATTCAAAACACCTCACCACCAAGTAATTTAAAACACCTCACCACCAAGTAATTCAAAACACCTCACCACCAAGTAATTCAAAACACCTCACCACCAAGTAATTCAAAACACCTCACCACCAAGTAATTTAAAACACCTTACAGCCATAAAACACGAAATAAAAACACCTCACCATCACAAAATTAAAAACACCTCACCACCACGTAATTATAAATACCTCACCACCGAGTAATTCAAAACACCTCACCACCACGTAGTTCAAAACACCTCATCACCACATAATTAAAAACACCTCACCACCACGTAATTATAAATACCTCACCACCACATAATTCAAAACACCTCACCACCATGTGATTTAAAACACCTCACCACCATGTGATTTAAAAACACCTCACCACCATGTCATTTAAAAACACCTCACCACCACATAATTCAAAATACCGCACCACCACGTGATTCAAAACCACCACAACGTTATTAAAAACACTTCACAACCACGGAAACAAAAGTTTGAGGGAGTCGTTAAGTGACAACACAGACACTGCCCAGATGTGTAGATATCTATCTATAATTCCAGTAATCTCTGTCTGTACGTTTGTACGTCTGTTTGTCTGTGACCGCTGTTTCTCGACAACCATGGGTCCGATATACTTTTAACTTGCCAGGTATATTGCTGGGGACCCGAGGATGTGCCTTTTCAAGGTTTCATATTAATCGGACAATTACTTACCGAGCTATGTCCAAAAAACGATTCAACCAATCAGAGAGCAGCGAACGATCGCGTGTGCCGAACGTGGAGGACACACTCTGCCTCGGATGGCACATTTGAGAGCGTATTCATTTATTTCACGTTTGCAAACTATGTTGGCGTTAACCTATGTTTTAAAACTAATAAAACCGAATTTGCGATTCATTCGCTTTCCTGCGCGTTTGTGCACGCGATGGCGATTTCTTTACCAAACTCCGGAAGCCGTTCGCTTTGGACCAAACCATTGCATGTAAATAGAGGGGGGGGATTGTCACCGTACTCGCAAGCCGTTCGCTTTGGACCAAACCATTTCATGTAAATAGAGGGGGGGGATATAATTTTAGATATAGATATAGTACGGGCAATGCCCTAGTATAGATAAATGACTGTACCCGAGTTGCAGTTTTGTCATGGTTCAAACCAATCATAATTCAAACAATTATTTTGCACAAATGTATTTGTAATATACGTGATATCACATTTTATATACAATTGAAGTTGAAAACTTAAGTTGGAAAAAATATTTTTCCCCAAAAAAAAAAAAAAAAAAAAAAAAAAAATCGAAAACGTTTCAAAAACAATACCCTTAGGACATACCGACGGGAGAGATATGTGCATACCAGAAGTTTGGTACGATTTCACAAAAGTTTGAGAAAGTAGTTCAGTGACAACACAAGACAACACAACACAGGACAGGACAGACACTGCACAGATATATATATATATAGATATATATATAATTAAAGGCAGTGTCTGTCCGCCCATCCGTCTGTCTGTCTGCTCCATAATTCCAAAACCATGAAAACTAGCGGCCCCAAACTTTGCATGCATAAACCTAGACCTCCATCAGGGGCAAGGATGAAAACTGGTTGTTTGGGTTTGTTATAGCTGGCAAAGCCGGTGTTGTCAATGAACGCGTACGTATTATGTTGAAAAGCCAGATTTTTTGGATCCCTTGGCTTGAGAACTTCGAAGCTTTGATGCACCAAATTGCTCAATGGAGGCCGCCATCTTGCGGATGCGGAAGTATGCATAACAAATTGAAAAAAGTTCAACAGGAGTTTGTTTCACCAGTCTTTGTTTGGTTCATCATCTTATGCACCTCTAATTTGTAATTAAAATACTTTAAGACCAACCTCGTTCCCCGGGCCCACACGGGCCCTGGTTATCTTAAACGAAAATCGTCACCAAACACCGGAACCAATGAGATTCGAGCATTTGAAAAAATATTTCAAAAACCAAATCACTCAATGGAGGCCGCCATCTTCCTGATGCGGAAGTATGTATATATAAAAAATTTGCGAAAAAGTTCAATAGGAGTTTGTTTCACCCGTCTTTGTTTGGTTCACAATCTTATGCACCTCTAATTTGTAATTAAAATACTTTAAGACCAACCTCGTTCCCCGGGCCCACACGGGCCCTGGTTATCGTCAACGAAAATCGTCACCAATTACCGGAACCAATGAGATTCAAGCATTTGAAAAAATATTTCAAAAAAGCTTTTTACTACATTTCGGACGCTGAAAACGGCGTCAAATATTCTAAAATTGATGAAGAATTATTTTTTTAGAAATCTCGCGGCCGTAGGGGATAGTTTTTCACTGCCGGAAATATCCGAAGTTGAGACTTAATTCACCGAATTAATCAAGAAGGAGATTTTATAAATTTTTATCTCATCCAGAATGCAAATGGTGTCATTTTGAACTAGGTACGGTACCTACTACACCTACCTACTACCAACTACCTAACCTACTGATGCCATAGTGATGGGTAAAATAGTGGCAAGAGGCTTTGGCTTCGCCGGCTCATTGCGGCTTTGCAGTCGGGTACTAGTAACACCCTTTTTGAAGATGATTAACGAGGTGCTCATAAGAAATAACCCAGATTTGGTGGCTTACCAATATGGCGGCCCGCCATCTTGGTCAGCCCACTGCACCTTACCCGAGTTATTAAGCCGCCATTTTGTTTCGGCCTACTCAAACGTGCCTTGTCTTGGAAGCACGATCGATTATAATCATTGCATAATTTAAGCATATCATCAAAATCTGGATTCGGATATGAGGATTGGATGCTGTAGACTAAATAATATCCAAATCTGGAGTGAAATCTGACAAAATTTACCATATCTAGCGATTGGTGAACGATTATTCAGGCTGCTTTTGCAAGCTATGGCTTTACAGTAGACAGAGCTTCCTTCTTGTTTTTAGTTATAAGGTTGGGGAAGTTTGGGTGTGTTATAACACTCTATTTTTTTTAGTTTGTCTGCTCTCAGTGGTTTCCACATGATTTGCTGCTTGGAATCGATCTGTCTTTAAAATTCCTCGGCCATTTCACCCAGAAACAATCAGCTTGCTATCGCTTGCCAAGCCAACTGTTCCTTATCACCCATTTCAGTGGAGTGCTTGCTGGAGTGCTTGCCGGAGTGCTTCAGCCACTTGTGAGGGCTCTACAAATGAACTGCGAAATGCCTGTGTACAGGTACTTAATTAATTAGTCAGAAGGCCGGGAAGTTTGGGTGTGTTATAACACCCCTTTTGAATATGATTAACGAGGTGAACCACCACTTGGTGAACACTATTCTGGCTGATTTTGCAAGCCATGGCGTTACAGTAGAAATAGCTGCCTTTATGTTTTCACGTGCCCATTTTTACATTGACTAACAATTTTGTGCGATATAGTCACATGCCCTCCTTCCCCCCTCCCCCACTTCCTCGCCCCACCCTCCTTCCCTTCTCTATCTCCTCCATGCCCCTCCCCCTCCTCACTCCCTCTACATCCTCCCTTCTTTTCTCCTCCCTCATTTCTCTCTCTCCCCTCCACCCTCCCTCCTCTCTCTCCACCTCCCACTCCACTCCCTTTCCTTCCCCTCCCTTCCCTTCTCACCATTTCCCTCCCTCCATACCTCTCCCCTCCACATCCCCTTTCCCCCTCTTCCCTCCCCTCCCTCTTTCCCCCTCTTCACTCCCCTTCCCCCTCCCCCTTTCCCTTCTCATTTCTTCCCTCCCCCTTCCTCCCCCCCTCTACCACCCACTTCTCTACCCCCCTCATTCATATTCCCGTCAGGAAGCGACTCATTGTTACCTGGCTTCTCCAGATACTTTTGCTAGTATTGTATAATTATATATGAATATGCTTTTAGTTAAACCACTGTTGCAGTCATCCCTCAGATGATTTCTCACAGTATTACCTTTTTAGCCGCGTCGCAGACGCTGCTAATAGAGTGCCCTCTGCTGTTGTTGTTGTTGTTCTTCTTCTTCTTGTTCTTGCAGAGAAGACAAAACCTCAAAGCTCCACCCATTCTGGGAACCATAGCTCCACCCATTGTGGGAGAGGCTTCATATAAACAAATATCCACCATTTTATTAACTCGCATAGCTTTGAGGCCTGTTTTGTAGGCCCGTGGTGTCTTCCTCTCTCACACAGTTTTATTTCAAATCAAATTCGATATATCATTTCATTTTTCACAGTCGCTAACATAGTTTTAGACTCGGTTGAAAAAAAACGGGAAGAAAATCCGATGAAAGTTGCCCTTTATAGAACGAAATGAATTCTCAAAGGCCTGTAACTTCAAGTCCATTGAGATAAAAAAAAATTTAAATCGCGGCATGGTCAGTCATACACTGCCCGAAATAACAGACGGGAAAATGCCGAGATATATATATATATATATATTTTGTTTAAATCGCGGCATGGTCAGTCATACACCGCCCGAAATAACAGACGGGAAAATGCCGAGATATATTAAAAATTCGTCCATTTGATGACAATCGTCACGATGAAATATTTAATTTATACGTCGTCACAATAATGTGGAGAGAGGAGCATAGCTTCGTTCACGTGTCGCCACATACGGGAAATTGCCGAGATATATTTTTTTTAAATCGCGGCATGGTCAGTCATACACCGCCTGAAATAACAGACGGGAAAATGCCGAGATATATTAAAAATTCGTCCATTTGATGACAATCGTCACGATGAAATATTTAATTTATACGTCGTCACAATAATGTGGAGAGAGAAGCATAGCTTCGTTCACGTGTCGCCACACACGGGAAATTGCCGAGATATATTTTTTTTAAATCGCGGCATGGTCAGTCATACACCGCCTGAAATAACAGACGGGAAAATGCCGAGATATATTAAAAATTCGTCGCCACACACGGGAAATTGCCGAGATATATTTTCACTTTGCACAAAAATAACATCAAGTAATCGAATCAATAGGAATGTCCTGTGCCTATAACATCGACGTTATAGGCACAGCTGCATCTAGGCATTGTGTAACATCGACACGGCTTTTGTTTTATTTAAAACTTTTTGTACTTGTTATGCACTGTGTTGTTCTCCCTTGAGTGCTGTTATTTTTTAGTCCAGTGTCGAAATTGTCTTGCCTTTTCACACCATAAAATATATTTGAACCTTCATAGTCATATGGGTATTTGCAGAATATAGTGAAACCCATGATATGAGACACATGAGCAATTGAACCACAATAGAGTCATGGAAGATCAATGGAAATAAAACTGAAAACTGTACATCTTAGATGGATAAAGGTGACAGAAGATCGATTAAGGTAAAGGTAAAAGGATATGGTTGGACTATTTCATTGCACTCTCACGTAAGTTAATTTGAGGTTGTTACTGCGTATTCATTTTGGAATAGTCCAGAATAGAAAAGCCAGATTTTGGAATTTTGGAAAATGAATCAGTCACGTTTTAGGAGTCGCGGAAGGCGAGAGAACGAGGCCATTCGTAGGGTTCGAAGATGGTTTATTGTAACAGCAAGATCCAGCACACTAAACTCGAACGGAAGTCAGCACGCTTAAATAAAGCCAAAAGCCCTCTTCGGAGGGCGTGGCTCCGGCAACCGCGCGTGCGTCACGTCCCCACAACCACAAGTCCAACAGGCCCGTGCACGTGTATTATGCCCAAATAAGGTAATCACATAAGGTAACCGCCACATGCGGTTACCTGCACATAAGGTAACCGCCACATGCGGTTACCTGCACATAAGGTAACCGCCACAACGTCATTCAAAGTCATTGGTTGTTGATGTGTCTTTTGCCAGTCAGAAAGAAAAATAAAATTGCTTTTTTTATCCTGCAAGTCAATTTCGGATAACATAGAAAACACTACGGTAGATGTATTACGTCATGGGCAAGACATATACCTGCTTGTACCGGTAACTATTAGTTTTGGCAGTCGCACGCAACCGTCGCAGGTGATAGAATGCTACACTTTTTGGCGGTGATCGGAAGTGACAGTCACTGCTTCACCTTTCCCTGCAGTAGTAAAGGAAGTAGTTCGTCAATCTTACACAAGACTTATAAATTGTTAAATTGCATCAGAGCAAGTAATGGTCGGAGTGCTGTTTGCTTGCAGTGCCTTTACCTGAATGACAGGACAAAAAAACGTTGCACCGCAGGTTATTTCTCCCTTTACCATTGTATATTTCCATGTGTGATGTCACCCGCCTTCGCATCGTATTAAACAAAGTGCAAAAACAACTGCTTTGTCCTGATCATGTAACTTAAGATTTACATTTTTTTAACTTCAAAATCATTTATGATGTGGTTAGCGCAGTCATGACAACTATTTTGGCAAGTGACTCTCAAAAGTATCAAATGAAAGACTTTGTTTTGCAGCTATCGGGATGTTTATGCATCTCGCAGGTGGGACACCTGGATCAATGCCCATCAGACGAGTGGTGCAACTTTGTGATGCAACACCTTTCAGATGAAGCATTAATATCCGACAGTTGAAAGACGAATGGGGAATAGAACCCAGTACAAGCTGGCTCAAGGGTAAGTGGCACTACCTCTGCACCATCCTATCAGACCCAAAACGTAACACTGACTGGGAATCCAAACCAGGCCTCCCATGTATCAAGTGAGTACTCTCCCACTGAACTAATACCACTGTCACCTCCATTCCAAATAATGTATACTTATCTATTGAGCATTAAAATAACATTATTGTTTCTTGGACTGTTGTGAGTATCTTGTATTTGACACATAGAAAAAAACAAAACAACAACATGGAGACAATGGCAAAGTAAATCAGAGTACATGCAATTTGAACCTTGGATACCAGAATGATGAGCCTTGTTCTCAGAAAGCGAATACAAAACTTGGGGAAACCAGGATAAACATGAGATTTACCGGAACTCATGATAGTCTCATACCTCCCCCTGCTGGAAATCTCCAGTACTTTACATATTGAAGCAAAGTTGTATGATATTTTGTCCAAATCAACTTGTTTTTATCGAAGTTTTTAAGAGTATCTCTTTGGGAAATATTCACCACAATCAGATCGATTCTAACCCAGGAAGAATACGAACAAACCATTATGGATCCTTCAGAAGTCTTCACACGTCCACACTAGAACTGCACTCGGTAGTTAGCATACCGCCTGGTTGGCCATATCACTCAATGGTGAAGAATCACTTAAAAATTATACTAGCTGGATCTGGATCTGGAACTTCAACAAAATTGAATCGATTCTTCCTTGTCACACACCCAACCGGTCCACCAAGTTTCGTCCAAATCCATCCACAACTTTTTGAGATATCCTGCTATGTATCGTTTTTGGCCTTATCTCCCAATGGTGAGGAATCACTTTAAAAATGAAATAATTCTCATATCCGAATCCATATTCAGATCTTCACCAAAATCAAATCGAATCGTCCTTGTCAGACACCCAACCTCTCCACCAGGTTTCGTCCAAATCCATCCACAACTTTTTGAGATATCCTGCTACGTATCGTTTTGGGCCCGATCTCCCAATGGTGAAGAATCACTTAAAAAATTATCGTAGCCGGATCCGAATCCGGATCTTCACCAAAATCTAACCATTTCGTCCTTGTTACATACGCTATTTCGTCCAAATCCGTCCACAACTTTTTGAGATATTTTGTTCACAGACAAACGGACAAACGGACAGACAAACGGACAAGGATGAAAACATAACCTCCATCCACCTTATGAATAGTACCTGCTGAAATACTCCTTTGGTGCCCTCCACGCACATGTCCTGCCATCACACTTGAACAATATGTACCTTGATTTATTTAATTATTATCAAACTTGTTTCCACATTTCAAAGCCCCAGGTGGCATGTTCTCAGCACCATATTTGGTGATACGAGTACCGTTTATACACCACAATCACGAAGGTTCAGCTGATCTTCCCCGATATTTCATGGAACCAATGATCGATGAACCGTGTCATTGCTTCCTTGATATCCTCTGACTCCGTGATGTTTTATTTCAGGTCAATGGACTTTGATGAATTTTTTTTCAGTGGAACAATCAATCACAGGGTTTTCAAAAACATCTAAACTCAGTCCTACACTTACTCTCAGAGATGATGCTTTGGAACTTTGCCAGCTTCATTTCTGACGCCACTGTCACTGACGACTTCCCAATAAGCGATGAAACCGGTCCGGTGGCTGATTGGGGTGTGGAAATATGACGCTATGGTCTGAGCTGTGCAGACGCTATTGGCTGCGCATGTGTGGAGATCTGGAAGAGCGCTCGTCATGATCCATATATTTCATCTGTTCGGCCCGATCGCACGTACCTGCTGGTTTCTGTGGTTTGCATTGGCGGGAACAAATATGTGTGTGGCAGGCACGTGTCTGTTTCTTGCAAATTATGCAGCAATTGCTGAGTGAGACATAATTTTTGTCTGATGTTCTCCCTTGATGTCAGGAAGTACCGTATGCATATATACATATATACAGATATAATCCTTAATGCCTAAATGGATTATCCTCTAATATTACACACTTACACATTCTTACCTATGCAGGGGCAACCAACATTCGACATGCACCATCAATCATCCAGGAGAGTAGATTTAGAAAGAGGATTCGATTAGAGGCAGAGCGGAATGTGGGTATGCTCTTGGCTCACCTTACACACAAAAGTGGTCTTGCGTGAATCCCAACAGGAATGAATGTGGCTCACGTGGTCCAGATAGGCAGTGCATGGGTTTGGGCAACCTCTCACAGCTTCTCAGCACACCCATGCAGGCTTCGTGCAAGCTTGTGCACTCATGCAGATCCCAGCAGACACATGGAGCGCTGGCTCCCCCTGGCGGCTCTCACGGTCCGAACAGGCAGACGTCAGTGCAGGCTGGGCCAAAGGACTCGTGGTAAGGAGAGCAGGGTGGATGAGAGTGCTTGGTGGAGAGTGCTCCTCGCAGACAAGATGAGTGGAGAGCGCTTGTGTAGAGTGCTGCTTACAGACAAGACAGGTGGATAGAGCCTGTGGAGAGTGCTTCTTACAGACAAGACTGTGGGGAGTGCTTCTTACAGACAAGACAGGTTGATAGAGCCTGTGGAGAGTGCTTCTTACAGAAAGACAGGTGGATAGAGCTTGTGGAGAGTGCTTCTTACAGACAAGACAGGTGGATAGAGCTTGTGGGGAGTGCTTCTTACAGACAAGACAGGTGGATAGAGCTTGTGGGGAGTGCTTCTTACAGAAAGACAGGTGGATAGAGCTTGTGGAGAGTGCTTCTTACAGACAAGACAGGTGGATAGAGCTTGTGGGGAGTGCTTCTTACAGAAAGACAGATGGATAGAGCTTGTGGAGAGTGCTTCTTACAGACAAGACAGGTGGATAGAGCTTGTGGGGAGTGCTTCTTACAGACAAGACAGGTGGATAGAGCTTGTGGGGAGTGCTTCTTACAGAAAGACAGGTGGATAGAGCTTGTGGAGAGTGCTTCTTACAGACAAGACAGGTGGATAGAGCTTGTGGGGAGTGCTTCTTACAGACAAGACAGGTGGATAGAGCTTGTGGGGAGTGCTTCTTACAGAAAGACAGGTGGATAGAGCTTGTGGAGAGTGCTTCTTACAGACAAGACAGGTGGATAGAGCTTGTGGGGAGTGCTTCTTACAGAAAGACAGATGGATAGAGCTTGTGGAGAGTGCTTCTTACAGACAAGACAGGTGGATAGAGCTTGTGGGGAGTGCTTCTTACAGACAAGACAGGTGGATAGAGCTTGTGGGGAGTGCTTCTTACAGAAAGACAGGTGGATAGAGCTTGTGGAGAGTGCTTCTTACAGACAAGACAGGTGGATAGAGCTTGTGGGGAGTGCTTCTTACAGACAAGACAGATGGATAGAGCTTGTGGAGAGTGCTTCTTACAGACAAGACAGATGGATAGAGCTTGTGGAGAGTGCTTCTTACAGAAAAGACAGGTGGATAGAGCTTGTGGAGAGTGCTTCTTACAGAAAAGACAGGTGGATAGAGCCTGTGGAGAGTGCTTCTTACAGAAAAGACAGGTGGATAGAGCCTGTAGAGAGTACTTCTTACAGACAAGACAGGTGGATACAGCTTGTGGAGAGTGCTTTTTACAGACAAGACAGGTGGATAGAGCTTGTGGAGAGTGCTTCTTACAGACAAGACAGGTGGATAGAGCCTGTGGAGAGTGCTTCTTACAGAAAAGACAGGTGGATAGAGCTTGTGGAGAGTGCTTCTTACAGACAAGACAGGTGGATAGAGCTTGTGGAGAGTGCTTTTTACAGACAAGACAGGTGGATAGAGCTTGTGGAGAGTGTCCTCGCAAACAATACGAGTGGAGAGAATACAAGACAAGGTCCTGCCACCAAACTACACCCCTCATTGAGCAGCTGTTGTTTGTTGTCTGCAGGAACTGCCTTGCATGATGACACAACTGATCATCTTTAACGGGATCAATTGAGGAGTTTTGCAGGAAAGAAAATAAAGATGCCAACAACTGTAGCACTAATGATCACCTTTAATGGGTTTAATTGGGGAGTCCTGCAGGCAGAAAAGAAAGAAATCTATTTCATATCATGGTGATTAGCACACCTGAAGTGCCAATTGTATGGAGTTCACAGACAACTGTAGCAACAAGTTTACTGTAGTTCGTGATGTGTGAGATCTTGACTCTGTGGTGAAAGGGTGATGGTTTTGGATGTTAAATTAAGGGGGGGGGGGGGGGTCAATGCAGAAGTAAGCTAATCGTGACGTCACACAGTGCTTGCCTGGCTAAACATGGCGACTGAAAAGTGTAGGAAAAGTCATCGTCGCCAATATTTTGCAATCGATTGCAATAACTATACCATCCCTGGAAGAAAACAGGGCCTGTCTTTATTCAGGTGAGTAGTTACATTAGTTTGTGTCTATTCATTACCTTCGCAAAAGCGGAAGGTTATGTTTTGATCGCTGTGTATTTATTTGTATGTCTGTGTGTGTGTGTGTGTGTGTATGTTATTCGCATAACTCAAAAAGTATTCAACCGATTCGCATGAAATTTGGTGGGATGATAGGTTATTATCCGGGAACCATTTGATTAGATTTTGGAATCGATCGGGTCAAAGGTCAAGGTCAAGGTCATGAAAAGGTCAAAATCGTCTTTTTACCATAGCGCGGTCAATTTGTGTCCAATTTGTATGAAACTAATGCCAAAATGCTTTGCTACACAGATCTTGTAGTCTTTTATTTTGGCAACAAAAGTAGCTGCGGCGAAGGTATGCGCTCTACCGAGTGCCCGTTCTAGTTGATGATATGTAGTTGATTTGTGGGTTTCATGACCCTGGGGGGCAAAATTACATGTTTGCTGAATGGTCTCAGTCGAGGAGCTAATGGGCCTGTGACTTAATTTTATTAATCATGAATCCTTGATTATGGTCTAATTTCACAGTCTATATATCAGATGGCAGTTTTTCTGATGCTATTAAAGTTTTTCCCTCATTCGATCCAAAAATTAATGATTCAAAGAAGATTGTCTGAGGAATGGATTACAAATTGCAGGAGAAGTGATCAGAAGCCATCAATATATGAGTGGTGTGCTCTGATCACTTTGAAACCAATTGTATTGAGGTCCGTCATCACAATTCAATGTGGTCTGGGAGAAAAAAATAAGAATCCTGCATCCTGATGCTGCACCAACGATATTCAATTTGCCATCTTGTAGTGACGTATGTTATCATTGGTTTCCCATTGATTGAGAGATACAGATAATCAGTTGAAAGATTATAATAATTTAAGATTGATTCATTAAGTCATGTGTCATGTCGTCTCGATTTTTGAAAAGATGAGCTTATAAAATTGGTCGTGATGTCCGGATGTCTGTCCGTCCGTCCGGTCGTCCGTCCTTCTGTTACCTATTGCTCATTTGCTACTCCTCCCTTATCATCTGGCTGATTGTTCTGAAACTTGACACATTAATAGAAGGCTGTAACCCACACAATCACACTGGCTTCAAGTTTTCCATTTTGGATCAGAAGGGCTCCCAAGGGCACCCCCATAATCGGCTGAGGTCTGAATTACAACCTCAAGAGGATGACGGTCAGCGGGCTATTATTAATTATTGTTTCCTCGACTCCTTTCAACCTCTTGACCATCCAGAGAAGGTGATTCACACACACCATTTTGCTGTTATACTTTTTCTTTCCCTCACCTCAACCAAGGCTGCTGCTCATAATGTGGCAGATATTACACAAATGTCTATGTGGACATCGCTGATGTGGAGCAACCCCTTCCACTGGCAATATTCCAAACTGTTAGTGTAGTGAGTATCTTCATTCATAACCTTTCCACTTAGCCATGCATCCTACTTAGAGCCTTTTCCTGCTGGATTTTGCCATGGAACAGTGCGGATATTGAGACACCACAATTCAATACTGACGAGTCTTTTCGTAGAAATATTGCAGTGATATACGATGAATCTTTATTCAGCTGCACTACTCCTTTGTAGGATCACGGATATTGGCATTCTGCATGGGGGATAACGGATAAGTCCCACAAAACTGAAGAGGAAGTATGATGAGATAGTGGGGAAGGTGCAATCTCTGCAAAAAAAACACTGTCAGAATGCATTCAGGAGAGAAGAGGACCAAACAAACATGCTCAGTATACTTAGAGAAAATCCACGACGCAAACTTGATGAGGCTTACAAACATAGGTGGGGTTTCACATGATCGGACGGAACTGGGATATCTTTTTTGAAAAAAATATTTGAGTAATACATATATTGTTACGGTTTTTAGAACCTTCACTTTGTAAATTTTAGTAAATGTTCCCTTATAAATGATCCCCTGTAAATATCCCCATTATTTGGCTTTATTAAAGATCGCACCCGAGTTAGTCCATGTACAACACGTAGAGCACCAAAGGACCTCTCTGTAGTTATCTCATTATTATGTGTTTTAGTTAAGGATCTGTTCCCAATAGTTGAATCTGCATTGCATTGATCAAATAAGATAGGCCCCTTCAATTTCCCCAATCATCTCCTGCTCTTCAAAGTGCAGTAGCTGTAGGGCAGCGTTCGCTGCCCCTTGTCTTGGTTCGATTGATGGCCCCAAGCCGCCATTGAACATGCGGTCTCAGGCCGAGGAAAAAGGGGACGGGACACAAGAACAAGGTGTGGCACATCAACTCACCATCAGAGGTGGAGCCAGCGAGCCCTGACCGGCCAACCAGGGCCGAGGTGAGCCGACCGCTAGGCGTGTCATCGGGGCCGGCGGCTTGATACAAGAACGCCCTATAAAAGCGGCTGCGAGGGACTGCTTCGAGAAGAGATGAGTGCGTCAAGAGATGAGTGCGTCGGCAGAGGAGAGAGGAGAGATGAGTGCGAAGGTCCGAGGTACCAGAGGAGAACACGCTGAATCGTGAGGCAGGAGAGTGGGTCCGTTGGCAACGACAATCTCGCCATATATTCACATTGTCAGACCGCGTGAAACTAATACGTGCAGCTGCCGCCGGGTTTCGCCTAAAGCCCGGAGCGTGGACCGGAGCGTAGACTGGAGCGGACCTCGACGCTGTGCATCTACCCGGACCTTCCTGCCCTGCCAGCCTGCCTGGACCTTCTCCTCCTTCCAGCCATTCCTTCCTGCCATTACCCTCCCGTGTAAGTCTGTTTGTTTGTCTGGGGTATAATATAAGACTGTTTTAAGGTTGCCCTGTGTACCTGCTTCTTCCTCTCCTTGTAAATGCCCTTCTTTCATTTCTTCTTCATTTCGTGTACATAATTAATAAATATCTGTTCTTCCTTTAATATGGTTTCTTCTTCCCCTGATCGCTTTAGTCCTTTCCCGATTGAGTACCTGTGGCACGATTTGGCCAACTGCTACAATCGGGTTGAGTCCCTTTGTTAACGGCTCGAGCTGCGGATTGCTAAACCGCTCGGCAAAATTCCATCTTGTCCGTGGCTCGGGCAGAAGTAGCGCCCTGATTTGCAGCGAGGTTGGCGAAGGTATCTGGGACTCCATTGACCAGTCACCCTGGTCAACCTCAACCCCCACAAAGGAGCGCGATACCTTCTAGGACTCGGACGGCCAGTGTGATAGACGAGGGGATTAAACCCCCCTCGGTAAGGGGAGTGCCGAAACCGAGATCCGTAACAATATATATATTTTTTGTATACAAGATCGAGGCTCGTGTAATAGCTAACTAACATCAATCACAAAAAAAAAAACGGACACACAAAACATACAATAAAGGGAGCGGGAGACAAGATGGGGAGAGAGAGGGAAGCACTCAAGTACAACAGCAGAGAACAGGACATCAGAAGATCTGTGGGAGGGAGAGGTATAAATCACATGGACACTGCTAGGACTTCCAGGAAAGAAGTTGGTATTTCAAAAAAAAGTGGATCTGGGGGTGAATTAACGGGGGTAGAAAATATCAAGGTTTTGGATGGGGGAAGATAAGACATGGTGGTGAACAACTGTTTTAAAGACCTGGAGGGCGGAGTGGGATTGAAGAGAGTGAGGGAGTTTGTTCCAGAGGTGGGAGAAAAGAGGAATGAAAGAGTGAAGGTGAATAGTGAGTGTTGATTTTGGCAATATCCCCCACCAGAAGAGGGTTGCTGGCAGATATTGTGCGACCTGTAGGAATATTTGGGGTACAGAGCACAGAGAGAGCTGGAGGAGCAAAGCCAGAGAGGAGTCGGTAGAAGACAGAATGACCACCAACCTGCCTGCGGTGAGTGAGTGAAAGGCCCTTGGAGTTAGCTTCATCACGGGAGATTCTAATGATTCTGAAAGCTTTGGTTTCAACAGTGTGAAGCCGAGCGAGGTGTGAGGCTGGAGCACCAACCCAGAGGGGGGGAACAGTATTCCATTGAGCTGCGGATGAAAGCCTTGTATGTGGTGATGAGCTCAGGTGTGCCAAGGAAGGACTTCGCATGACGGAGGATGCCCAGTCGGCGACTGGCTTTGGAGGCCAGATTTGAAATGTGGTTTTCCCAGGAAAGATCATGGCAGATAGTGAGACCCAAAAGCTTGAGTGACAGAACTTCTTGGAGAGGATTGTTCAGAAAGTAGATGGGAGGGTTGTCCAGCCGGTCTTTTCGGAGAGACATCGTAAGAGTGTGAGATTTGTCAGGATTGAAAGACTTGCCTGTAGAATTTGTCAGGATTAATTGCCTGTAGAATTAAATATATTGGCTTGGCAACTGGTGAGTATTTTGCAACTCAAAGGTTTACCTTTAATAAGCAGCTGAAAATTCAAAAAAAGAGATTGTGACTATTGCTGATTTTAGTACACTCGAAATCACGCTCCTTTTTCAGACATCGACGCTGATCTCTTCGCCAGGAATATCTGAGAGTATTCAGAAGACCAGAATAATTTCTCTCTCACCTTGTCCTTGTATTCGTTCAAGGCATTCACATGTATTTGCCCGTACATGAATCTATCTTAACCAAGGACTCTAGGACGGTGAGTGTGCTCAGAGTTTGCATTTCTACCTCGTAAGAATCGATCGTCCAGATATGACCAATCAAGGTACATACATTATGGGAAGGAAAGAGGTATCAGTTCAGGACCTAATGTTGCCTCATTACATGCTTGTCAAACGCGATCGGCATCAACTGATATTCCATTGGAAACCACTCCGCTTGCAGCTCCAAATGTTTCTGCTTGGATTTTGATGGAACAATTTAATCTATATGTCCAGTGCTCCCCCAATATACCTCCATTTATGGGACAAGGTGAAATCCTGGCAGTAGGTGTAGGAGCACTGTATGATTTTCTTCTACAATAAAACGTTCAAATCGTCCACTTTTTGAAACAACCTGTGCATCCAATATGGATCCACCCTGTATCAATTGTGATACAGGAATATTCGGTAATACACCCAGTATTGTTCATTCAGATACTTTGTCTATACTCTTCATAAATATAATACGGACACTTATTCCAAATTTTAGATATAACAGATCAATTTCGTCGGTCCCAAGCAATCCCTTATATCCGAGGTTCACTGTATATGTGTATATGTGTGTGTGTATATATATATATAAAATATATATAAATATATATAAAATATATATAAAAAACTGTATATATATATATATATATATATATATATATATATATATATATATATATATTATTTTTGCCATGGTTTTTTGAGTCCCAAGGGTGTTTGGGGTATTCGGGGTTTTAAAGGGTATTGAGGGTGTTTGTGGTCTTTAAGGGTCTTAATGGTGTTATGGATCTTTGTGGTCTTGGGATCTTGAGGTGTCAAATTTCCCAAGAATGTAAAAAGTCTTCTCTCAAGCATGTAAAAAGTCTTCTCTCAAGCATGTAAAAACTCTTCTCTCAAGAATGTAAAAAGTCTTCTCTCAAGCATGTAATCTCATCTCTCAACCATGTATCCCAAAATCTCAAGCATCTCTCTCACACACACACACACACACACACACACACACACACACACACACACACACACACACACACACACACACACACACACTCACACACATACACATACACACACGCACGCACACGCACGCACACACACACGCACGCACACACACACACACACACACACACACACACACACACACACACACACACACCAAAAAAATACTTCTTTTTTATGAACCATTACGGATTCATCACTTCCGTTGTTGTGGTTTTCCTCCACTTGAAATATTTCTGATTATATGTACTATTATTGTCTTCAAAAGGTTTATTGTTCATGAACTGTTTGCAAAGGATAAAAGCGTTAATGTTAAAAAGAGACAGGAAGCCGGATCGGGAGCCAGAAGAAGAAGAAGAGGAGGAGAGAAAAAAATGGCGGAGCGAATGAGTCGGACAAGAAAGCCGAGTTGCTCCGGGTTCTGAACTCCGTTGCTACTCTTGGTGAAATTTCGCCCAATTGGGTGAAATCGGTCCGAGTCTGGTGATCTGGTGGAAAAATCGAAATTGTTCGAAATCTGGTGAAAAATCAACAATACTCCCCGCCACGAGGGGGCGGGCATGTTAAGTAGTTAAGAACCAACAGGAAGACAGTTTGGGGGCACCGCCGATGGGGCCGCAGTCAGCCACATCACCAGTACAACACCATGACAGGCAAACACCGTGCAAGGCAAGCAATAGCCATGCCCAGGAGGACCTTTGATTGACAAGGGGGAGGGGCGTACAAGAATCGGGCCACACTGATTGGCCACCGACAATCGAAGTGCGACCAATGACACCTCGGCCAATCAGTGAGGGAGGCGCAAACATTTGGCTAATTGGTGCGGAGGGCGAAAAAGACCTACCAACAAGCTGCACGCTGATTGGAGGGAAGGGCCGGTGACGTCAGACCACGGCAAATGATGAGGCCGTTTTGCGAACTTTACACAACTCTTTTCGTTAAAAAAAAGTTTGTTTGACAGTTCATTTGTCAATAAAGTTTGTATCGTAAACAATATTTACAAGTTTGTTGTCATTTAGCAGTTGATATCTAATGAAAACTTGGCATTTGGTGAAATCTACTTCAATTTGGTGAAATTTAGGCACCCGATTGGTGAAATTCGAAAAACCCGAGTGGCAACACTAGTTCTGAAGCGAACGTTGGCGAGCCAGAGTCACTTGCGAACTTTCGGGTTTCCGGGAGAGGAATTCCTAAGACGGAGTTGTCGTCGCTGTGACCGGTCATCCTACATGTCAGGTTTTGCGATCGATTCAGGAGAGAATAATCGCCGTGCCGTGCACCACGAGACCGGGTCGTCGGCCATTTTGACTCGCGCAGGATTTGTGCTTCGCTCGCGGTTTCGTTTCTTTTTGACAATTCTCACCGCATTCAGACGTCGATATGGGGCGTGTGTGTGACGCGGATTTTTGAAGGCTAATTCGTCCATACCCGAGGGTGTGATTTCTCGGTCGCCTGTGGGGCGCCTTTGGATTTCCCAGTCCCCTTGAGGGCGCCTTTGTACAGCTTCGGCTGTGTGACTGCCCTGGCCATCCGCACGGGATTCTGGTCGTTTGGACCTCGTTCTAGCGATCGCTGGAGCGAATCAACTTCGTCTTGGAGCCGGGAATAAGAGACATTGGGGAATGTTGTTGTTACCCTCACTTGGAGCACAGTGAGTTATATATTGCAAAACTGATGGTACCATCACAGGACATATTGATTGTACTTTTGAATACTATTGTTGTACCGTTATTCTTGTGTGATCTCAATACAATATTTGTTTGTGAGTAACAATTGGGGCGGCTTCTCCATTGATCTTTGACACACAGAATAACACATTTTTCTGCCGTGACTCCTCTCGGGGCTCGGAGGTACACCGTGACCAGGGGGTCGGGGAGGAGCACGTAACAGAACTCCAAAAAAACTAAACACATGCATGATTTTCTGCATGTCTGCCACAGTACGGCAACTATATACACCTGGACAAAAGCAACGACTATATTATGGCTTCGGAATAGAGATGGAGACGCTCGTCAAGGCCAAAAGGAGAGAATGCCATTTAAAAATCCACCTCATTCCACTCGGGAAAAGTTCAAAATCATTCATGGCAAAATAGAGAACCTATGACATCACAGAAGGGTGTTCTATTGGGGTTTTTTTTAGATCAACGCATATTATGTCTCATCTACATCGGCATGCACATTATAAAGATACATAATTATCCTGCGCTCGCGAAGCGAAAAGCGGGGTTAAGCATTCGGTAGAGGACGTGTGCCGTGTGCCGTGTCTGCATTTTAAAAATTCATTTTCTCAGCAATTCTTTGTCCGATTGACATTAAATGTTCACCATTGGAGCGCCTCCTCCTGTAGAATATTCTAATTATTATTATGACGTCATAGGTCACGTGGTACAGGCGCCATCTTGGAAAAACTTCTATATCTCTGAAACCACTCCATGGAAAAAATTGAGACCTGGCTCATTGTCAACTACTCCCCATGGGGAATAAGATATGTTAATCATGATGTCATCGGTGCCTTCGTTATGACGTCATAATTCGAAAAATACAACACTGATTCATCTGCTCATTATTTTAAAAAAAATTCAGCAACTGTTGGTCTGATGGACACGAAATTTTCACCATAGGAGCACCTCCTCCTTTAGAATATTTTAATGATAATCATGACATCATAGGTCATGTGTTACAGGCGCCATCTTGGAAAAACCGAAAAAAGTTGTACCTCTATATATCTCCAAAACCACTCCATGGAAAAAAATTGAAACGTGGCTCATTGTAAAGAACTCCATATGGGGAATAGGATGTTGTTAACGATGACGTCATAATTCGACAGGGACAACGCTTAGTCTGATAAGTTTGAAATGTATTGAGCGTGATCTATGCAACAATTATATTAGATAATATAAATTTATGATGTCATCGCTCACGTGGTCTGGCAGCCATATTGGATCAAAGAAAAAAAATGTTCAAAAACAGAAGAGTTGGCTCACACCAAGTTGACTGCGCAGGGTAAGTATTCTATGAATACCATCTAGTTAGTAAGGAAATACCTTTCATTTCATTACCTCTTCCACCGAAGGTGGATAGAGGTTATGTTTTCACCCCTGTCTGTTTGTCTCTCTGTTTGTCTGTCTGTGAACAAAATATCTCAAATAGTTGTGGACGGATTAGGACGAAATTTAGCGGAGATGTAGCGTATGTGACAAGGACGAAATGATTAGATTTTGGTGAAGATCCGGATTCGGATCCGGCTACTAGAATTTTTAAAGTTATTTTTCACCATTAGGAGATAAGGCCAAAAACTACACATAGCAGGATATCTCAAAAAGTTATGGACGAGTTATGACTAAACTTGGTGGAGGAGCTGGTTAGGTGACAATAACAAGCCGATTAGATTTTGGTCCAGGTCCGAATCCAGATCCGGCCTTTCAGCGGGATACAAAACATTAACTGTTCAGCCTGGCGGAGGTATATTCTTTACCGAGTGACGTTCTAGTTTATACTTATGTATTGCAAAACAAAAAAATACCTTGGCATTTTAGATGTCTTGCTCCGAGAACATTTTGAACGCCCAATGTAGGTACCAGCAATTAGTTAACCGTTGCTTAAGCCGCTGTCACACCTTGACGTTTTAGCCAGCGTATGCCGACGTATGAAAAATTTGGCTACGTTAAGAGCACGCTGAAGCACGCTGGCATACGTCGTAGTACGCCGAGCTCGTCGACAAATTTCGTGCATGCACAAAATTTGTCGACGTATGCCAGCGTATGACTCACACCAGCACTCAATTTTGATACGTCGGCATACCCTGGCCAAATCGTCAGAAGGGTCTTTTATAGATGACTTTAAAGCAGGCAATGAAAGTCACTTGGCAAATCATAAAAGCTTTGGAATAAGTCATTTGTTTCAATGCAAAAACGTTTGCAAATCGGTATTTTGTGTGTCACATCAATAGGATGGCTGAGGGGCAATCAAAAAGTTTGCTTACCAAATATTTCGCGAAGAATTGTGGTTTTGGTGTGAAGGCCGTCTGTAGTACATCTGGCATCAATAAAATCGACCGGTTATAAAGACAGGAAACTTTTGCTGAATCTACACTTGTGGTTTGACATTCGGAGGAGCAGAAAGCTTTTGAATGCGCGCAGTTAAAAAAAAAATCTTTATCCTCTGTTCTGCTTCACTGCAATCTTTGTCCAATCTCCGGCTAATGATTTATAAAAACGGCACTGAGTATATAAACAGGGACATAAGACATCTGGTGTACGTTTCTGGCAAGTATTTTTAACCTTCTCGAATTGATCTCGTGTCGTACATGACATTAACGGTCATTGGGCCGCTTTATGGTTTTGAAAAGAATCCTCGGAGTATCCACAAACTCCCTCTGTAAATTACTACGGGCGGCTGCCAAAGCAGTGAGGAGTTACGGCTCCTTGGGCCTCTGAAGATCTGAAGCTGGCTCAACATGCAGTAACCCCTGTCTGTTATATTATACAGAACTACTGCAGATAAAAGACACGACCTGAAACTTTCAAATGGCACGATACATGTGCAGTGGTAATTGTTCCTTTGTATTTCCTTCTCATGGTTCATTTATTAACATTAATCCCAAGCACTGTTTATTCAGATCGTATATGCTTATGTGTAATTGTAACACACACACACACACACACACACACATATATATATATATATATATATATATATATATATATATATATATATATATATATATATATATATATATATATACATACTAGAGAGGAGCCCGTGCATTCCTGTGCCACCTTCAGTCACACGTCAGACATGGACAACATGTTCGTGAAAGACTTAGGTTAAAAAAAACAGCGAATGAGAAACCATGAACCAATAAATTCCACATTGCTGTGCCACCTGTAGTCGAACATCAAGCATGGACAACAGGTTCGTGAAGGACTTGCACGAAAATCGTACCCGTTTGGATGGTTCTACACCCAGTCGATGGCGAATCTGTATATGGCGAATCCGCGAATGTCACGGTTAGAAAGTGGAAACCTTCACGGAATTTCCTTTCATTTGAACTCAATATCTCTATTTTCATTCCAAACAGCATTAATCCAATCACATATTCACAAATTAAATAATCACAAATTAAGTCACAATTAAATTAAATTCACTTACTTAAAAAAACTTAAATTAAATTAAACTAAATCACTCCAATCACAAATTAAATAGCATTAATATAAAAAATAAACTTTTACGAACACTTGTGACATAAACAAATATTTAAATCTGTGCTGACGTTATATCCAGATATGGAGCAGTTCTGTACTATTGGAAATTGAAAATCATAATTGTATTCACTCAATTTCAAACAACATCATTCCAAACATAAATTGATACTTTAACAAAATACTGTGTTAAATGACGATTGTATTGAGATATTATCAAACCAGCTCATTATTGTCATGTGTTCCTTTTCGGATTCGGGACTGGTTCGTATCTAGTTAATTTCAAAACCATAATTTTATCGAGGAATTTATGAAAGCTCCCACCGATCTTACAACATCGGCTGAGACACCAAAACGTTCCACAGAAGGTTTGGTGGGGCTAGCCCCAAAACTGAGGGAGTACTTTGGGGACAGACAGACAGACGGACACTCCTGTTTTATAATGAATACATACACCTGGAATGAGCAATTTCCTTTGGAGTGTGTATTGGTAGAAACAGGAATTCAGTGTAAATATTCAGTGAACAGATGTCGCAATGGGTGCAGCTGGTAACATCGACAACCT
The DNA here is from genome assembly GCF_964187855.1 of Myxine glutinosa. Taxonomy (NCBI): domain Eukaryota; kingdom Metazoa; phylum Chordata; class Myxini; order Myxiniformes; family Myxinidae; genus Myxine; species Myxine glutinosa. The sequence goes on from NC_136268.1 coordinate 83,585,552, forward strand.
CGTTTGATTGTATCAGCTAAGATTTCCAATCCATACTTGTTGTACCTCCGAAGTACTGCTTGGGAGTGAGGGTGATATTATGAAAGCTCAGCTGAGAAACGGGATTAGGCATGTTTTAGGCCTACCGTCTGACGGAAGATCACCAAAGGTCTTTCCATACCAACGGACCACCTCCAGACACCTATTCCAATCCACATTGTTTCTTCATCTCCCGACCCTCCACCTTTCTCTACACACCCCATAGCTTTGATTTCAGCAATTTCCAACAGCATTTCATTCTGGTTTCCCATTCGATGATCCATAGATCAGTAGTTTCAGTTTCACATTTCAACATCAGTTTTGCTTTGAGATATCAGTTTAGATTCATCATTGCAATTTGTGATGTGACGCAAATAGTGCGTGGAAAAGGTCGTCAAAACAGATTTCGAGAGGAATTTGTTTCAAAATTTCTGAGGGGTCTAAAGTGTTTTAAGGGTCAATTACCCCATAAAAAGGGGTCTACATTTTTTTTAAAGTCTAAGGCTCTTAAAAAGCGCCTAATGGAGTCTAAATGGGTCGAAGGGTGAAAGAGCAAAAGAAGTCAAAAGTGTCCAAAGGATTTTAAAAAGCGAATAAGGCTGAAAGGTATTGAAGAAGGTGTACATGTCTCAAAAGGGTCAAATGGGTATGAAGGGGTCTAAAGGTCTAAGGAGTGTAAAGGGTCTAGTGGCATCTACGGGGTGTGATGGATCTTAAAGAGTGTAAATGGTTTAAAGGGGTCTAAGGTGTCTTAGGGGTGTAAAGATGTCGAAGGGGTGTAAAGGTGTCTAAGGGGTGTACAGGTGTCTAAGGGGTGTACAGGTGTCTTAGGGGTGTAAAGGGTCTAAAGGGGGTGTAAAGGGTCTAAAGGGGGTGTAAAGGGTCTAAAGGGGTGCAAAGGATCTAAAGGGGTCGAAGTGGTGTAAAGGGGGTGTAAATGGTCTAAAGGGGTGCAAAGGATCTAAAGGGGACTAAGGGGTGTATAGGGTCTAAAGGGGTGTATAGGGTCTAAAGGGGTGTATAGGGTCTAAAGGGGTGTAAAGGTTCTAAAGCGGTGTAAAGGGTCTAAAGGTATAAAGGGATCTAAGGGGTGTAAAGCGTCTAAAGGGGTATAAAGGGTCTAAAGGGTTTAAAGGGTTTGAAGGTTTCCAAAGGTGTAAAGGGTCTAAAAGGGCCTAAGGGGTGTAAAGAGTCTAAAGGGGTGTAAAGGGAATAAAAGGGTTTAAGGGCTCTCAAGGGTCGAAAGGGTTTGAAGGTGTGAAGCTGTAGTAAATAAATTACCTCGGGTTCGTAATTAAATAAACTCGTGAGTGCCACTCGGCAATAACGGGCCAAATGACCTTTTCATGACCGTTTAAAACCCCTACTCAGGTGCATCTTGGTTAAAAATCTGCACGTAGAAAGTTTCGTTGTGATTAACCTTTGGAGCTCAAAGCAGTATGATCCCAAACAAAGACAAAACAACAATTCTCACCTTATTGTGATGTGATTGTTGGCGGTTCACACATTGGCATGTGGTGGCTTAGAGATGGAGTCACGTGGGTCGTTTTTTTTCTACAAACTATCTTTTTCACCCTTGAGAGGGATGTTGTTAGATCAGCAGTAAAATTCCCTTCAAGTCGATGTATAGGTTGGGTTTGTACTATATTCCGTTTTTGAATAATTAGCGCATTTCAGCGGTCACGTGACTCCTTATTTTCCGAACTTGCCGATCATGGTAAAGTATTTAGAGTTGTATTTCACATCTGATAACTGATATTTGACGACCCCAGCTCACCATTTTCATCAAGATTTTTATTTATAAAAAAAGGTTTTTTATAAAGTTTTGTATATTTTCATCAACCTTTGGAGATCATGGCGACAGGTGACGGCTCAGGTGTTTGTAAGTTATTCGGCTGCAGTGCCTACTCTACAATCTGCCCTGTTTCTGGCTATCGGCCTGGCTTCATTCCATGATCTCCATCCAATCTCTTTTCTTTCTTTTTCCACTGTTCTCCTCCAGGTTGTTCCAGGACGTCCCACTTTCCTTCTTCCCTCAGGCTCCATGACAATGCTGTCACACAGTCGTTATCATCATTCATTCTTAGCAAATGTCCAATCCATTTCCATCTCCTGGTCTTGACTTCATCACTGATCTTCATCATTTTGGTTCTTCTGAGTATTTCTTCATTTGATACCATGTAAGGCTATCTAATTTTCAATATTCTGTGCAGACATTTGAATCTAAATGTGTCGAGTTTCCGATTCTCCCCTTTGTTGGTCTTCCAAGCCTCACATCCAGATAGTAGTCCTGATTTGACAAGTGAGTTAAACGGTCTTAATTTAGTTTTTAATGTATAAATGCTTGAGCTCCATATTTGTTTGAGTTTCATGAAGGATACCAAAGCTTTACGATTCCTCTCCCTCTTCCAGCACAGCACACTCACTATCCTCATACAAGACCTGTACCATTCTGATAATTTTGTGAGGGATTCCATAACTAGCCATGATCTTCCAAAGCTTTCTCGGTGCACGGAGTCAAAGACTTTTTCAAACTCCACGAAAGTGATGTATAGGGGGTTTTTTTTTTTTTTTTTTGAATATTGAATCGAGGCTCGTGAAAGAGCTAACATTTACTTCACAAACAAATCAACCAGACAAACAAAATATATAAAAAGAGGGAGCGGAAGACAAGATGGGGAGAGAAGGGGAAGCACACAAACACAACATTTGAGAGCAGGGAGATGTGTGGAAGGGAGGGGGCTTGGGGGGATGAAGCGTGGGAAGGGGGGGGGGGGGGAGGAAGAAGTATAAAACACAAGGACACCAAGGACTTCCAGGACAGAAGTTGGTATTTCAAAAAAGTGGAATTGGGGTGAAATTAGCGGGGGTAGAAAAGATCAAGGTTTTGGATGGGGGAAGATAAGAGATGGTGGTGAACAGCTGTTTAAAGACCTGGAGGGTGGAGTGGGATTGAAGAGAGTGAGGGAGTTTGTTCCAGAGGTGGGAGAAAAGAGGAATGAAGGAGTGAAGGTGAGCAGAGAGTCTTGATGTTGGCAGTTTAACCATAAGAGGGTTGCAGGCAGATCTTGTGCGACCTGTAGGAATATTTGCGGGACAGAGCCCAGAGAGAGCTGGGGGGGCAAGGCCAGAGAGGAGTCGGTAAAAGACGGAAAGACCACCAACCTGCCTGCGGGGAGTGAGTGAGAGGCCCTTGGAGTTAGCTTCATCGCGGGAGATTCCAATGATTCTGAAAATTGCCTGCCTGCCACTCTGTGCTCTGTTCAATTATGTTACGCAGAATAAAAATGTGTCTCTACTGTGCTTCTACCTCTCCTAAAGCCTGCTTATTCATCCCTCAACTTGTTGTCAATTCCATTTCTAATTCTATCAGCACTCTTCCAAATACCTTACTTGGAACAGATATTTAAAGTAATTTCTCTCCAATTTCCACATTCCGTAAGATCGCCTTTCTTTGGTCATGGTAACGATCATTTATGTTCTATACAGTATACAGTATATGTATATATACATATATATATATGTATATATATATATATATAATTATGTATGTATATATATATATATATATATATATATATATATATATATATATATATATATATATATATATATATAATTATGTATATTAATGTATATGTATATATATATATATATATATATATATATATATATATATATATTTATTATTATTATATATTTTTTATTATTATTAATATATATATATATATATATATATATATATATATATATATATATAACACAGGGTGAGTCAAAAGTAGCGCCCGATTTCTGTTTATATATATACTGTATATATATATATATATATATATATATATATATATATATATATATATATATATATATATATATATATATATATATATTTCTATCAGTTGATTGTTTGTTTGCCATTTGTATTACAGTGTACAAGAAGGTAGGAATAAATGAATGACATGTTTATCTAACCATTTATTCGGGGGAAAATTATTACGGAAAATTATTACGGGGGAAACCCTTAGCTACATTCGTTGCCGTTTTCAGACGACCGGACTTCTTTGCAGTGGCTACCGACCCTGTTGCTTCAAATTTCTCGACAATCAATCGTATGTTTCTTCCCTGGAGTGGGTTAATATCGAATTCCTGTGCCAAACGGCGTGCCGCCATCGTTGGTTGTTCATTACATTTGTAGTAATGTTTCACTGCCGCAATGCTTTGATTCATTGAAAGGTAATTCATGGTTCAATTTGCTGCAACTTCAGTAACTTTCCAAACTCTCAGCAATAACCTGCAAAAAAAAAAAAAATTTTAGAAAATTAATAATCTGCAAGACAATTATTAACAACATGACATCCCAGAAAGAATCTGACAGCCGAAAAAACAGAAATCGGGCGCTACTTTTGACTCACCCTGTATATATATATATTATATATATTATTATGAGACCATTGGTACCCTTTTGAAATTGCTAAGATTATTATTATTCGGACTCCATGAAATTTGTTGGCGACCTATAGGTCAAACCCTTCATCATAGGAATTTTAAACTTTGACGATGAAGGGAATACCATTCACTTGATGCATATCCTAAGTATTATGTCAGAGTTCTTTTGACCAGGCGGCCATATTGGATTTATTGAAAATATTCAAAATCTATCTCCTCAATTTTTGGACCTATTGAGTTGAAATTTGGCTTACATATAGACGACGTCAAGGCGAAGAACGCTCTTTTCTCTGATTTTTTTTTTCTAAATAGTCTACGGCAGGCCAATTAAAAAAGTGCTCACTCAGCATTTTTTTTTTTTTTACAAGATCGAAGCTCGTGTAAGAGCTAACATTTATCACAAAAAGACAAACTGACACATAAAACATATGATAAAGGGAGTCGGAGACAAGATGGGGAGGGAGAAGAAAGCACAAAAGTACAACATTTGAGAGCAGGGACATCGGGAGATCTGTGGGAGGGAGACGCCTTGGGGGGAGGAGGGATGGGAAGGGGGGTGGGGGGGGAGAGGTATAAAACACATGGACACTGCTAGGACTTCCAGGAAAGAAGTCGGTATTTCAAAAAAGTGTATCCGGGGTGAATTATCAGGGGTAGAAAATATCAAGGTTTTGGATGGGAGAAGATAAGAGGTGGTGGTGAACAGATGTTTTAAAGACCTGGAGGGAGGAGAGAGATTGAAGAGCGTGAGGGAGTTTGTTCCAGAGGTGAAAGAAAAGAGGAATGAAAGAGTGAAGGTGAATAGAGAGTGGCAGTTTAACCATAAGAGGGTTGCAGGCAGATCTTGTGCGACCTGAAGGAATATTTGGGGGACAGAGCACAGAGAGACCTGGGGGAGCAAGGCCGGAGAGGAGCCGGTAGAAGACAGAAAGACCACTATCCTGCCTGGGGTGAGTGAGTGAAAGGCCCTCGGAGTAAGCTTCATCGCGGGAGATTGCAATGATTCTGAAAGCTTTGGTTTCAACAGCGTAAAGCCGAGCTATGTGTAAGGCAGGAGCACCGGCCCAGGGGGGAGAGAAGTATTCCATTGAGCTGCGGATGAGAGCCTTGTATGCGGTGAGGAGCTCAGTTGTGCCAAAGAAGGACTTCGCACGATGGAGGATGCCCAGTTGGCGAATGGCTTTGTCGGGCAGTTTGTAAATGTGATTTTCCCAGGAAAGATCATGGCAGATCATGTTCATGGCATGATCATGAAAGATCATGGCACCCAAAAGCTTGAGTGACAGAAATTCTTGGAGAGGATTGTTGAGAAAGTAGATGGGAGGGTTGTCCAGTCAGTCTTTTCGGAGAGACATAGTGAGAGTGTGAGATTTGTCAGGATTGAAAGACATGTTCCACTTGTTTGACCAGCCTGTGATTTTGTCCAGGCCTGCAGAGATTGAGGAGGCTGCAGACTGCCAATCTGAGGGATGAGGTATGGAGCGGCAGAGAGTAGAGTCAATAGCAAAGAGATAGAGAGGATTTTCCAGAGAGTCGGAGAGATCATTGATGAAGACCAGAAAAGGCACAGGGCCCAGAACACTGTCTTGGGGAACTCCAGCCTAAACAGGAAGGGGATATGAGAGAAATCCATTCAGGGCCACGGTGACTACAACCAGAGTGGAAGTCCGCAAGCCATGCATGGAGATTTCCATGGATACCATAGGAGGAGAGTTTGGTGAGCAGAGCAGGGTGCCAGACCGTATCGAAGGCACGTGAAATGTCAAGAAAGACAGCTCTGATTTCCTGTTTGGCATTGAGGCCCTCCATCCATTGTTGAGACAGCAGAAGCAGCATGTCCAGAGTAGAATGACCCCTGGTCTGCAACCAAATTGATGATTAGAGATCAAGCCGTTGGAGAAGAAGAAAGATTTGATATCAGAAGCGAAGGTCGATTCCATGACCTTGCTGATTATTGGTAGCAGGCTGATTGTTCTGTAGTTCCAAGGATCTGTTTTTGCACCTTTTTTGTGTGGAGCGGTAATGTTGGCTGATTTCCAACCAGATGGCAGATGGCATTGAGCAAAAGAGAGGGTGAAAAGAACAGAGAGAGGCCAGGCGCTACGCGTCCCGGGCGAATTCGTGCCCGACGCTACCAGTCCCTGGTCCGCAGCTCACCAGCGCTCGGACCTCCAGGAGGCCGCCCGACGGTTTGCCCCCGTGCCAACATCCCACCACGTTGACCCCCAGTCCTACGTCCCCCCAGCACTTCGCACAGCGGAGTATGTTTTTGTGCGTCACGACGCACATCGGGGGCCACTCCGGCCGCCGTACGATGGGCCCTTCCGGGTGCTGCGACGGGACGACAAGTCGTTCGTCATCGACATCGGCGGCAGGTCGGACCGGATTGCGGTGGACCGCCTCAAGCCGGCGCACGTGGACGTCGACCACCCACCACGGGTGGCCCTTCCGCCGCGGCGAGGCCACCCCCCGTCCACGGTGCCCCCCACTCGACCGCCCACCACCACACCGGACCCCCTCCCACGACCCGCCAGGGTTCGCTTCGACCGGGTCATCAGGACCCCCCTCAAATTGACCCTGCCGGTGCAAGTCGATTCTGGGGGGACGTGTGTAGCGGCTACCGCTGGGTTTTCACAATCGCCTTGCACCTATCAAGGACGCGGAGCGATCACCATGCCGGGCTCGTCCAGGACGCCCGGGCAGGCCCGCGCTCAACTTGCCAGGCCTCGGTCGGGACGCTGGGCCACGCCCCCTCTCGCCTTTCCGGGGCAAACGCTCCGGGATAATATGTATATATATTGCTGCCCAATAAACGGGCTTTTCAGAGTGCCTGAGTGTTTGGTTTGATTAAAGCAACTCGGATGAATTCCAGCTTTTTGTCGCGTCCATTCTTCCGATCGACGTCGGAGCCCCAGCTTCTTCAATATTATGATTCCATGAATTTTGTTTCGACTTCCTGGCCCAAACATTGGTCAGATGAACTTGAAACTTTGACCAATTATAGTATGTCACTTGATTGGATGTAATACATATCTTAAACATGATGTCATAAGTCATGTGACATGGCGACCATATTGGATTTCATGAAAGCTTTAAACTGCATATCCACATTCATTTTTTTGTCCATTCAGTTCAGACTTTAAACAATCGGATCCGGGCTGCCGTTGTCAATGACTCTGGCACGCACTTGTCCAAGAAGGGTTGGGCGTCTTGGTCCCGAAATAATCACTGCTCGCAGTTTTAATTTATACTTATATTTACTTTGTTAGTCCTTTAATTTTGTGCTATTTTTTGCAATCACTATATTATCCAAGAAATATGTTTAGCCTTTTTAATGGAACAAAACCCATTTTGGTTCAATTTCTGTGTACTCTGTGTGGTTTGGTTTATATTCTGTATAATTTCTGGGGGGGGGGGGGGGGGTTTAATCAAAGCAATTATTGTGCAATGTAGGACAATAGCGCCTCTTGACAATAACAAGGACAACAAGCGTTACGCCTAGGTCCCCCGTCGGTGAAGTGATGTGAGTTGACAAAGTGGAAGATGCAGAAAACATGCTATGATATGATATTTCGCTCACAAGGTTCAGACATACATGGAGGCGGCCATCTTGGATTTTGATGTGGCGACCCAATTTTCAAGCGTTCTTCCTTATGCCTAGACACACCCACACACCAGATTAGAAGTTGGTACTTCGTTTATTTTTCAAGATATTCAGCTCACAAGGTTCTGACTCAGGCCAACTGGCACGGTCTTCAAGCAGCCATCAATCACCTGGACTGGTCTCCCATCTCTACCGCCTCTGACATCAACTCATCCTGGGAATTCTTTCAAAGTAAATTGCTCTCTCTCATGCACAGATTTATCCCATCTCGTCTTCAGTTGTCATACCCTTCCTCCCGTCCATGGTACACGGAATATTGTGGTGAGGCTGTTGCCCTGAAACAACTTGCTTTCGTCTCCTGGAAAGCAAATCCAACGGAAGGAAATCTCATTTCCTTTCACAAAGCCTGAAACAAGTGTGTGTCCACCCTCAGGAGAGCCAGGAAACAATATCTCACCGTTCTCAAGACCGAACTCTCTTATCTGTCTCCCTCTTCCAAATCCTGGTGGCGTCTGGTCAAATCTGTTTCTGGTGTTTGTTCCCCCTCCATCCCCTCCCTCACCTCAAACGGCTTAACGGCTGACTCCGCACGTGAAAAAGCTGAATGCCTCAACTCTGTGTTTGCCTCTAAATCTTGTGTCCCAAATCCATCCCTCTCTGTACCCACCGTACCCAGTCGTACCGAGCTGCTCCTGGACTCTGTGTCCTTTCCTCCTGACAAGGTGGAAAAGTTTCTGTCAACCCTCGACTCTGATTCTGCAACCGGTCCTGACGGCATCAGCCCACGGGTCCTAAAATCATGTTCTTCCGCTCTTTCACTCCCTCTTTCTGTTCTCTTCACCCTTTCTTTTGCTCAAGGTCATCTGCCATCTGCTTGGAAATCAGCCAACATCACCGCTTTGCACAAAAAAGGTGCAAAAACAGATCCCAGCAACTACAGACCAATCAGTCTTCTCCCAATTATCAGCAAAGTCATGGAATCCATCATTGCTTCAGATATGAAATCTTTCCTCTTCTCCAATGGCTTGATCTCTGATCATCAATTTGGTTTCAGACCTGGTCACTCTACTCTGGACTTGCTGCATCTGCTTTCTCAACAATGGATGGAGGTCCTCAACGCCAAACAGGAAATTAGAGCTGTCTCCCTTGACATTTCACGTGCCTTCGATACGGTCTAGCACCCTGCTCTGCTCACCAAACCCTCCTCCTTTGGTATCCATGGAAATCTCCACGCATGGCTGGCGGACTTCCTCTCTGGTCGTAGTCAACGTGTGGCCCTGAATGGGTTTCTCTCATCTCCTCTTCCTGTTCAGGCTGGAGTTCCCCAAGGTAGTGTTCTGGGCCCTGTGCTTTATCTGGTCTTCATCAATGATCTCTCTGACTCTCTTGAAAATCCTCTCTATCTCTTTGCTGATGACTCTACTCTCTGTCGCTCCATTCCTCATCCCTCAGATCGGCAGTCTGCAGCCTCCTCACTCTCTGCAGACCTGCACAAAATCACAGACTGGGCAAACAAATGGAACATGTCTTTCAATCCTGATAAATCTCACACTCTTACGATGTCTCTCCGAAAAGACCGACTGGAAAACCCTCCCATCCACTTTCTGAATAATCCTCTCCAAGAAGTTCTGTCACTCAATCTTTTGGGTCTCACTATTTGCCATGATCTCTCCTGGGAAAACCACATTTCAAATCTGGCCTCCAAAGCCAGTCGCCGAATGGGCATCCTCCGTCGTGCGAAGTCCTTCCTTGGCACACCTGAGCTCCTCACCACCTACAAGGCTTTCATCCGCAGCTCTATGGAATACTGCTCTCCCCTCCGGTCTGGTGCTCCTGCCTCACACCTAGCCCATCTTCACGCTGTTGAAACCAAAGCGTTCAGAATCACTAGAATCTCCCGCGATGAAGCTAACTCCAAGGGCCTTTCACTCACTCACCGCAGGCAGGTTGGTGGTCTTTCCGTCTTCTACCGACTCCTCTCTGGCCTTGCCCCCCCAGCCCTCTCTGGGCTCTGTCCCCCAAATATTCCTACAGGTCGCACAAGATCTGCCTGCAACCCTCTTATGGTTAAACTGCCAAAATCAAGACTTTCTGCTCACCTTCACTCCTTCATTCCTCTTTTCTCCCGCCTCTGGAACAAACTCCCTCACTCTCTTCAATCCCACTCCACCCTCCAGGTCTTTAAAACAGCTGTTCACCACCATCTCTTATCCTCCCCCATCCAAAACATTGATCTTTTCTACCCCCGCTAATTTCGGTCCCCTTGTGTTTTATACCTCTCCCCCCCCCCCCCTCCCCTTCCCACGCCTCCTGCCCCCAAGCCCTCTCCCTCCCACACTTCTCCCTGCTCTCAAATGTTGTGGTTGTGTGCTTCCCCTTCTCTCCCCATCTTGTCTTCCGCTCCCTCTTTTTGTATGTTTTGTTTGTCTGGTTGATTTGTTTGTGAAATAAATGTTAGCTCTTTCACGAGCCTCGATTCAGTATACAAAAAAAAAAGAAAAAAGACATACATGGCATCAGACATACATGGCGGTGGCCATCTTGGATTTTGACGTGGGTTGCACCCACACACCAAATTCTAATGCGGTCCTTTGCTTACGCACGCACGCACGCCCACACCCACGCACGCACACACGCACGCCCACACGCACGCACGCACGCACGGACGGACGGATGGACGGACGGACACACGGACGGAGGGGAAAACCATAGTCCCCCTTTTGCTCCGCTGTGCGACGGGGGACAACAAATGTGCACTCCAATCTGAAAACTTGCTGAACTCCCAGAAGTTTGTGATAGAAATCTTATTTTTAAAAAAACATTCTAACGCATTTCATGAAAACTATTTTTTCTATATCTTCAATTTCCGACACTTTGTGACGTCACAATCCGCAAACACCATTTTGATTTTTCTCATGGCAAGGAATCATGGATTAATCTCGAATAACTTTAGAAGTAATTCATATATTTAGAAAAGGCCCATAATTTTTTTAAATCTTGCTCATTGAGTCTTTAACATCACAATGGATCAATCTTAATGCTATAAGATGTGCAATCACTTCCAATCATCAGCTGATGACATTTTATTTGAAGCTTTACAATATATACAGAAAGAATTAGGTATTTAGAAAACGTACATAATTTAGATTATGCAGTCATAATTCATGAACCTCCCCGGGCCCCGTGATTTGCACGTGCGTGGAGGTTTTGGAGCGAGAAGCCTTTGATGGGTGAGGGAGTGATCACTACACCCTTGGGTGAATTCTTTTGTCAAGGCTGGGTCTAGCAACGATACCGTTGCCTCCCAAATAGTTTCCCTGTGAGCTCGGTTGGACGGCGAATTCATAATACAAAATGACACATGCAGGAGGCATTTTACATGCTTCATCTTCTTTGTCCTAATAACCCCATTTTTAATTCATTCAAACTTGATGAATATCCACGTCCCATTGCGATTAACTACATATCACATTTAGTCACTTGTGAAATTCGTGAAGATAGCGACACACAATGGCCGACCCTTTCAGATAGAAACCCTCCGAGGACTTTTGACGAGACAACTCGTAGGAGAGAGTACGTTATCAACTGAGCTGCATTTTGCGGCCCCGGTGAGGTCTTCCATACAAGTACCTTATGCAAGCTTGACTGTGGTTCCCTCCAGAGATCTGAAAGGCAATATACCCAGGTATAGCCAACGACGCTGGGCCGACTATGGCTGTAGACAACCTTACTAGATTTGGTCTGGTGTCGTTGGTTATACCTGAGGTTAGTGCATTCAAGTGGACAGGTATATAGTATACTAGCAGGAGTTACCTGGCGTTGTCCGGTGATGTTCCTGTTGGCATTTTGAAGAAATCAATTTGGTTTTTTTTCTCCATTTTTTGCCGGTGCCTAAAGCACTCCCCTATCTACACCCAATAAGAAAATTTAATATTTAATATGATCTCACAGACACACACACTAATAAGGAATAATTTAATAATATACTTTTCATATTGCTTCAAAGGCTCAAAAAATCCAAGAAAATTCGAAGTTTTTTTCAGATTTTTCAATTTTTTCTTTGCTTATATAATTCCCCGGCACTCAGTGATGAACCTCTGAAAGTTTGACCAACATCCGTTCTTCCATCTCTGATGAAATGGCGACAGACAGACAGTCAAACAGCTATCTTGTAGTATACAATAGATGCATTGCGGCCAAACATTTTCACTCAAATTTACGTTACAAACTGCAAAGTACCAGACCATAGTGGGCAATGTTTTATATTTCAATAAGTTTGACTTTGTAGCTCTACAACTGCCAAAAAAAGTTTGTGTAATCCACTCCTACGGACCAATACAGATTGCTTCCTGCATAAAGGCCATCATACATCTCATTGCCCCAAGAACCATTGTGCAAAATGACAATTGGGAGGTCGTCCAGGGGAAGGAGGACCCTTAATTTATTAGAGTTGGTGGAAAATCTGGATTCGTTGAAAAAGTTTGTGTCGTTTTGGGATGTCTGGAATAAGCAGAATCCTCCTTTTTTTTGCTCTATTGCTCCCTGCGGAGGAGAATAGTGCGTGGTTCACATATACAGTGAACGTTATAAAGTTTAAGATGATTAACTTGTACTTCCTGAAACTCCAGTCCTTTGTAATTAATAAAACCCTGCTTGATCCATACTGAGATACGTTTTGTTTTCAACCACTACGTAATTATTTTGTGGCTCTGGCCAAAGATTTACGTTTACATACATATAAAGTCGATAGAATATAACCAGCATTTGGAAAAGAACCCCATCCATTCCAATGCCAAAACTAATGTAGTACCATCTGGTGATGGTGGCAGAGGGTATTACGATTTTCTTTTTACCTGGGAAACGCTGAGGTTAAAGCATCCTTCGCCCGGGCTAAATTTGTCTCATTAATCCATAAATTTGTCATCCTTTTCCCCTCCACCAAAAATTGAGAGGCCTGTGAAAGCCCCCCCCCCCCGCCCCAAAATATAAATGTACAGCATATCTCTTCCCTTCTCTCCATTCCCCTCCCCTCCCTGCCCTTTCCCCCTCTCCTACCTCTCCCTGCTTCCCCTCCCCTCACCCTACCCCCTCCCGGGTACTTCACCTAGTGACAAATAATTGCAGGTGTAGACCATGTAGTGTTGTTAGGTGTAGGCCACCATAACAATGAATCACAGTTTTCAGAGTACCAAGGGATTTTAACTTCCATACCAGAAAAGCAAATGAGACATTACATCCATATTTGGACTTTTGACAGTTCCCTCTGCAGCTGACATGGCACCAGGATGGCATTTTTTTTAGTTCAGTTGGACCACCTCGGGGATACGGTAGAGACGAGACTTCTCAATGATGAAAATGCGACTAACTGAGCTATATCTTGCTATTTGAGGAAATACTGTTATTACTCATGGGAAAACAGACATAAGTCATCAGAATATTTTGCTGACCAAATTGTAATGACGTTAGTTATGTACTTCTTTCATATCATGGTCGTAAGTGTTGTCAAAACAAAAGTTGTCGAGGGAAGGAATACAATGGGCTGTTTGTCATTGCTTTCCAGGATTTGAACCTGCGACCACTAGTACAACACTGAAATTTAGCCCAATGAAGTAACCCACACACATCTTATAATAAACATATTTTCAGCTTGAAATATATAACTTTTCTTATTTTAAGGTAAAAATTTTCTTCGATCAGCATCACATACTACAAATCATTAAATGTGGAAGCATAGACATCATCATAAGAAAAGAAACCGTGTGAAATGTTTTTACCTCGAAAGGAGAAGAGCACTGGATTGGCCTCTTCGGCTCCTATCTGGGCCAAATGGCTCTTGATAGATAGTTATACACCATAAGTTTGTCTTTTGTCTACTACTGCTGCTACTCAGCCACAATCATTATCATCTTCTTGTGGGATCGGCCTGGGGAGTTAGCATGGGTTTGAGATTGAATTTTGTCCAAGTCTTTCACGAACTGGCTGGCCTGGCCTGGCGTTCTACTGAAAGAGGCAGGATTTTGGAATTTGCTCAGGATTCCAGCGATAAATCGCCTACTCGTTGCGAAAGACGCAGCGTATACGCTCTTTAACATCCACCACCAATCAATGCTGGCAGACGAGTCCTCTGGCTATCTTCCTGATGGTCTGTACTCACTTCGCTACATCGCGCCACATACAAAACACCACGGTGAGGTACCCATGGTGAGGGTACCAGCGTGAGGATTGTCCTGGTCGAGATTCGAACCCAAACTAGACGACTTAGAGGTGAGAGCACCATACTTCTAGGCTATTCTGCTAAACCTTGTCCATTGTGTTTTAATGTCTCTGAAATTCATGTGGAAGTGCACTGATGTCTACTCAAGTCTTTGTCTTGCATCTGATTTATGCACAAGCTCCTCCACGAGCCTTAGATCACTGTGAAAAATAAAGATAAAATTTGGACAATGTTTATAACATCCTTTAAAGTAGCGGAACGACATTTAACAAACCAGCCCTTATCCATACTTTCTCTATAAACAGAGAATTTGAAAAAAATATCTCTCAAAGAAAGTTTGTGCTGTTGTTTTTACAATACCATGGTGACCAGAATGAATCCGCAACAATCATACCTTCAAAAGGTTCTCGGAATGAGACAAAAGAATCCAACGATTTATTATTTTCCATACATATGTATAAATAATTCTCAAAACACATTTGCTTTTTCATTATATACACACATATATTGATTGATTATAAAACGTTGGCGTTTGTTCCATTGTTGTTAATTAAATTGTTTTTCTTTGAGACACAATACGTTATACTTTTTTCAACTTTTCGGCAAAAATGTTGGCAAGTTGGCATTGGCATTTATTTGGCAATTTGCCAAGTTGGCATTTATTTCTGCTTACCGTTTGCAATTTTTGTCGTAAAATTAGCAGGTTCTTCCTCTAGTTAGTGGCCCCAATTATTCCCACCTTGTGGGGTTGGCCACAGAAGAGGGGAGGTGTGCTTTTGCCTCGAGTGTTTCACGAACTGGCTGGCCAGTCCTGACGTTCGACGTAAAAGTATTTAAAAGTTGTTCGTCATGTCAGCTATAAATCGCCTACTCTTCATGATTCATTTTTTGAATTTCATGATTTAATTTTATTTTATTTTTTTCAAGTTGGTGGAATTAATTTTTAATTATTTTTTTATTATTATCATGATGTAATTTTTTTCAATTCAATTTTACTTCATAATTCAATTCAACTCCATGGGATTTTTAATGTTCACCAACAATCAGTGCGAGCACACGAGTCCTCCGCTGGCTTAACGTTCTTCAGATGGACGGGACACGGATCGATGCCTCGCCGTGCTCGGACAACACCATACTAGACAGTTCAAGGCTCTAGGGCCTAGGCTATCCTGCAGGCCCATTTAATCTACAGTTCATTTGTGCCTAAAATTATATTTCACTCAATATTACTGAACAAATGTAATAGTACAAAAATTAGGAATTTATCTTACAATAAATTGAAAATCATATAATCAAGATTAGTTGCAGTTTTATATTTTAATGATAATACGAGTACAAAGGTGCACATGTAACTTAAACGCCTATAAAATAGTACAATGTTATAAAAGTGACAAGTGTGACTGTGTGAGTAAAGTTATCCCGAATGTATCGAACTCACTTTGTGCTCTCCGATATGGGAAGGCATTGCATGTTCGTCCTTCCTCTTTTTTCCCCTTAATTCATACAATTATTCCCATTTTCTTGTGGGATTGGCAGGGTGGCAGTTTTTGGCCCAAGCCTTTCACGAACCTGCTGTCCAGGCCCGACGTTCGACCTTAGGGCAGGAATTCGGAATTTCGCCAAGGTGCCGGAGATAGCTCGCCTACGATGTTTAGTCCTTCCTCTCATGTTGCAAAAAAAGGTTACCAGAGTAGTTTTAATCATAACTTACACTGGGCGGTTTGCCATTGCCTTCTCAAAGTTGGGAAATTGGTTCTGGCATTCAATGACTGACTCTTTTAAAAAGGGTCTTTATTGTCTCCAAGGGAGCGAGAGTATATTGGATATCCAGCTTAAGGGTGATACGTGGTTTCTGACACAGGGCCTTGGCTAGTACTGATCGACCAAAAAAACCAGGACGGCAGTTTGCAGTCGGACCCTATTATGCCGGGAATAGAAGCTGAAATAGTAAGTGGCTACACTTTATCCGAGTGACATTTAAAACATTTTTTAAAACCAAACAAAAGTGACATTTTAATATATATTTTTAAAACATTCATTAAATCGGAATGTGTCATCTTCAACTGTGCCACATGACAATTGCCTTGTGTTGTATGCGCCGACATTATTGCGTCATGACATCGACTTACGTAAGGAAATCGACTTGTATTGAAACACGGATGGAGTTTTAAAAAATTTCACGAAAGCATTAACCATTTATACAAACTGCGGGCTAAATATCCAGCCAAAAATAGATGAAGACTGATTAACAATTATTGATTACTGAACAAGACCATTTTGCATTTAACCATATCATCCATACTGAAATGACGTTGTTTTTTTCGTCCTTGCATTTAATAAATTCTGGGCTGTAATTTGGCCAATTCGTTTTAATGGCGAAAGATGGTGTTCCAAAAACACCCAGACAGATTTGCTTGTTAATATATTTAGCACCACAAATGATACAACGATACCCTTTTGTTTATATGATACAGAAACTCAAAGTTTTCTTTATTTCCAGATCTGGTGGTTTAATGTAAAAGAAAATGGCGACTGCACAGGAAATAGCTCAGTGCGTCGAATGGTTCATTGAGATGAGATCCAACACACATTCAGCGTAATTTCCGTACAAGGTATGGAAGGAATCCGCCATCGCGGACTAGTATCAGAGAGTGGTACAAAAGGTTCGAGGAGACTGGAGGTTGTCAGAAACAGAAAAATACCGGTCAACCAAGCACAAGTGCAGCAGATGTTTAACGAGTGCGTGAATCATTTCAACAAAGTCCCAGAAAATCAATCCAGCGCACATCCAGAGAACTGGGATTACCAAGCACCACTGTACACAGGATTTGGCAGAAAAGGCTGAAGCTTGATGCCTATAAGGTGCAGATTCTGCAGAAACTCAAACTAAATGACAGACCCAAATGCAAGACGCATTGAGGATGAAGAATATTACCTGAAAAAGGTCATGTTCACAGACGAAGCTTGCTTTCATGTATCGGGGAAGATCAACCAGCGCAATATGAGGATATGGGGGCTCTGAAAACCCCCATGTTGTCATTGAACACATACGCGATAGTCCAAAGGTCAATATGTGATGTGACCTTTTCCATGACCACTTGGTGGGTCCGTTTTTCTTTGTGGAGGATACAGTGACCTCACCAATTTACATGAACATGTTGGAAGCATTTGCGTTGTCACAGATTGAAGAGCTGCAACCCAATATTATTTTTCAACAGGACGGCGCTCCCCATCATTGGGCTTTAGTCGTTTGAGCCGTCCTGAATGAAAATTTTCCAGATCACTGCAGCCGTGACGGACCAACCACCTGGTCCCCAAGATCACCAGACATAACCCCCCTTGATTTTTTTTTCTGTGGGGGTTTGTCAAAGATGTTGTCTTCAAGACCAAGGTGGAAAACCTGCAGGATCTTCGTTCTCGGATTACAGCTGCATGTACACTGATGGACGCAAACATGCTGATCTGAACATGGCAAGAACGTATGTACCGCCATGATGTCCTTCGTGCGACAAACGGAGCTCACATTGAAGTGTATTGATGGTGTTCACAAAACTTTGAGTTTCTGTATCATATAAACCAAAGTGTATAATTGTATCATTTGTGGTTTTAAATATATTAAAAACTAAATTTGTCCGGGACTTTTTGGAACACTCTGTATAACACTCGTAGCACTCTCCCATTGTACAAGGTTGACGTGCTACTCCTGTGTGGAGATGAGCAACTCAATACAAGGATATACAATGAAGGTTGAAACAGGAGGAGGCCATGTGACCCATCATGGCTGCGCTCTATCAGCACCACATTAATTCAATCTATGAATTTATCGAAATTAACGTCACTGGAGGAGGGTGGGGAAGTGAACAATAGTGGGGCAACCACAGGGACATCACTTGGGTGTTTATCTTTTCATGTATGTACAGTCCATATACATAGCGGCTCTTAAATAGGTAACCAATTTCATTTATTGAATACAATAAAGCATACACAAGTTTCCATTAGAAACTTGTATGGAATAGTTAGAGTAATGTTTGAAGTTCTGTTCAGTCCTCAACATGTCCCCCTTCTCTTTCAATTAACGTTCTTTTCTTGTCTTTCTTAGTGAATGACCTGTTAGTGAATTTCTTGATTCAACATTCCCCAATAAATGGACCGGCGGCCTTGGACCCATCGTTTGACCCCCTAATATCCTTGGACCAGACTTCTTGGGATTCCCTTGGTGGGGCTTCACCAATCGCAGGGTTTATGCCATACACATTTATCGCTCCAGAACTCAAGTGAATATATATATACTGTATATATACCATTTATAACGTTGTTATAAACAACATACATTGGATTATTTTTCATGCGCTTTGGACCGAGATCAATTTGGTGTATGGATTTATAACTTTAACCACTTACATAAGTACGAATCCTGGTCTATAACTGCTATAGGATATGAAATCATCAGATTAGACATTTCTTTATGAGGAAGAGTTTCTTCTTCCTGCTCTCCAAAGCAAAAATGCAGCACACTGGGTGTAATTGCATGCCAATGGTACGTTGTTAAGGGTTAGCTGAGTTCCAGCATATGGGGGTGGCTCATCAACTGGGATGCCTCTTCAGCTGGGCTTGTTGTTCGAACTGGAAACACATTGAGGAGTTCCGGAGTAAGCTTCTTCCGCTACCATGATTTTCTCCATGAAGCCAGCAAAGAGGCGTGCACGTATCGGCCATTTCTGCACACAACACGATGCGTGACTGCTGATGCTTATGAAGAAATGACGTCGTGGAGTACTATAGTTATAGTTACTATAATTATAGATGTCATATAATACTATAGTTATATGATTACAGAAATTGGATAATTTTTAGATTATGGTTATCTTTAGATAATGGCACACACGTACTATGTATTATGCACACAAAATGGAGGATTTTTTGTCCCCCTCCCCTTGTATATCCCATACGTCCCCCTTATACATCCTCTACCCCTGTATCTTCCCAATTTCTTATTCCTTCTCTTCTCGCTCATCCAACACATCTTCTCGCTCATTCCTTCTCTTCTCGCCCATATTCTCGCTTATCAAATTAATTCGTCCTCCAACCACTTTGACTGTGCCGCATGACGAGGTTAGACCGCTCTCCCACTTCTCTCACCTCAATACCCTTCGTTCCTTCTCCTCTCTCCTGAATTTGAAGTGTTCTCTATTTTTACCTTCGCAAAAGCGGAAGGTTATGTTTTGATCGCTGTGTATTTATTTGTATGTCTGTGTGTGTGTATGTTAATCGCATAACTCAAAAAGTATTCAACCGAATTGCATGAAATTTGGTGGGATGATTGGTTATTATACGGGACACATTTGATTAGATTTTGGGAAACAGATTTGCTCAAATTCTGACTATTTTTAACTCGATCGTATTTCACTCAAAGTTATGAGCGACTGAAGAAGAAGATGTCCATCCAGGACGTCATCACTATAACGCGATCTCCCGCGATCATTTCAACCTCAAAAAAAATTATAATTGCAGATTTGACAATAGATGAGGCATATTAACAAACGAATGAAACAGATTTGCTCAAATTCTGACTATTTTTAACTCGATCGTATTTCACTCAAAGTTATGCGCGACTGAAGAAGAAGATGTCCATCCAGGACGTCATCACTATAACGCAATCTCCCGCGATCATTTCAACCTCAAAAAAAATTATAATTGCAGATTTGTCAAGAGATGAGGCATATTAACAAACGAATGAAACAGATTTGCTCAAATTCTGACTATTTTTAACTCGATCGTATTTCACTCAAAGTTATGAGCGACTGAAGAAGAGGATGTCCATCCAAGACGTCATCACTATAACGCGATCTCCCGCAATCATTTCAACCTCAAATGAAATTCAAATTGCAGATTTGTCAATCGGGGAGGCATATTAACAGACGAATGAAACAGATTTGCTCAAATTCTGATTTTTAAAAATCGATCGCATTTCACATAAAGTTTCACATCGCATACACTCCCATGCCAAGTACAGAACAGTAGCTGCGGCGAAGGTATGCGCTCTACCGAGTGCCCGGATTCTAGTTTTGCATTTGTTTTGTCTGGATCCGTTTTGCAATTTTGTCTGTTGGTTTGTGTTTGAAAAATCTTATTGTGGATTTACTTTTTTTTTTTAAATTTTCACAACAATTTTTCCAATCACAAATCTTATTGTGGATTTACTTTCATTTATATAAAAACTTGTTTTTTTATCTCATCTGCACATTTCTGAACCAATGAAAGATGCAAAAGAAACTTTATCACGAGTGCCTATCTCGCTAGGGCATTCTGGTAACTATAAGGATCGTTTTTGAAGACAACATGAACATTTATTTGGAACATATATTGCCAAATTTCTTCGCAGGCAAGACAATGCCTCAATGAGTGCCCCATCCTTCGGAAGGACGTTGGCATGGGTGCGTCCCTTCTGCTCGCATTGGGGGGGGGGGGGGGGGGGGAAGAGCACACTGCACAGTCAAGATCACGTGTTCTGTTTAAGGAAGAGTTGGCGAATTATCACCTGCACCTTGAACAATTGCACGTTCCTCCCCTGACTACCACTCTGCGTCGGAATGGCAAACAGTCCAGGATTGTAACCCAAGGAACATAGAACGGGGCTCTCTATATAGAGCATGGTGCCATTAAAGAACGAACTACCACTGGGAAGGCAGTGGCACAAGACTACTCAGTCCTTGCCAAGACACCGCTACACTATAGCTGAACCTGCCTTGGGGAGAGAAGGAGAAATACAGAGAGAGAGAACTTGCGAAAAACAATTATCAACGAAACGTTCCTTCTCCCATTCTTTAAAAACTAGGGCATGCCCGTACTATATCTATATCTAAAATTATATCCCCCCTGTAGTGAAATCGTATCCGTACTGAACCCGGGTGGGGATGCTCGCTGCTCGCTGTCATTGTTGTCACCGCTAGGGGCGTGACTATAAGACCCGTTGCTGTGTCAGTGCTCCGAGACTTCTCCCTTGTGACATGTTATATCGGTAGCCTCGTTTATGGTACGCCTTTATAGAATAACTAGCTTGCTTGCATTGACTGATATGAATGGCTTTATGAGATGTCGCATCGTATGCTTATTGTGTATTTCTACTTACAGGAATGATGTGATGATCTAAATGCAATTAAACCAAACCGTTGGACTAAAGTTGTGTGGACCTGAATGGTTTTCCACAACACTTAATTGCATTTAAGATCTGCTGACATGGCTGGCAACAAGACGTTGACGGTGTCCATTTTCAGCGCCGACCCACAAGCCACGGACGGAGGCTTGCAACTCAAGCACTGGCTCCGACAACTGGAGCATCTCTTTGACGAGCCTGAGACCGCTCCGACGCCTGCCGCGAAGCTGGCGATATTACACTCAAAAATCGACTACCGGGTCTACCACGCGGTCGCTCAATGCACGACGTATGATCTTACCATCGCGGAGCTCAAGCGGCTTTACATAAAAGAAAAAAGCCCTGTGTATGCGCGTTATTTGCTGCAGACGCGACGGCAGCAGCCCAACGAGCCTATGGATCATTACGCCCAGGAGCTCCGGCAGCTCATGCTGGACAGCGTCAAGGAGCCACGGACTCCCGAGCAAGCTAAAGATGATCGACTTTTAGATGCCTTCATAGCAGGGGTCTCCTCCCAGGAACTACGTCTCAAACTCTTGGAGAAGACCGACCTGACCTTCGCTACGGCGGTTGAGCAAGCGACGGTGTATACCGAAGCGCGGATGCAATCGAACGCCTATGATCGCACGCGCCTTTTGGCGGGCACCTCACTACACGCCCGGCCGGAGAGTACCACTGACGAGGACGTGGATCCGCCTGCTGAACTCCGGGATGCTCCGGAGGATGACCCTACCCTGACAGCTGCCGTTACGACCAGCAGACCCAAGGCCTTGCGCGGGGCCGCATGTTTTTTTTGTGGAGGGCCTCGTCATGCCCGAGTCGTGTGTCCGGCACGTGACGCTATTTGCCATTTGTGCTCGCTAAAGGGACATTACGCGAAAGTGTGCAAGAAATCGGCACGCGGCTCGCGGCCCTTCGACTCGTGCAGCCGCGGCCGCGCGGGCGCAGCAACCTTGAACGGGCTCGTAGCAGAACCCACGAGCCCAGCACCTTACCCGACTTCGAAGGGGAGGGCCGCTCTCTGCGGCCCGCTGGGCGCTCAGACGACCTTGATTGGCGCCACCGGACAGCCACCACCGTCTCATTCTCCATCGGGGACAAAGGCCGCGTCCTTGGCCAAACCACGGGCCACACTTCACCAAGCCCCTCGTACTCCTCGAGTCGCCCACGAGCTAACGGCGGCCCCCGCCCCGTCAAAAGAGTTAAGGCAACTTTCGAATACTACGGAAGCCTTTGTTAAATGTAAAAAGGCAATTTCGAATACTACGGAAGCCTCTTGTCAAAGCGACCAAAAATGTAAAAAGGCGATTTCGGATACTACGGAAGCCTTTATCTGCCAGGAGTGTCAAAAGGCAATGTCAAATACTACGGAGGCCTTTTCTCGTCGGATTTTGAATCGCGAAACACCGGAATGCTGGGGAAAGCCCTCTGATGACGATAATGGGATCCCCATGGCCAACACAGCCTCCGGCCACGCTCGCAAAACTGCTGCTGGTGTAGGATCCACCCGCGAGGCTGGACCGACCCATTCGGGGGGCTCAGTCCCGCTCCCAGCTGCCTCGTCTGGCCTGGCTCAAGCCCTTATTCCCCTTATGGTTGAGGGCCATTGTGTTCAGGCCTTGGTGGATACCGGATCTACGGATAGTTTTATCGACCAACGACTTGTGCTCAGGCATGGATGGCGGATCGGGCGGTCTACGAGACGGATCTTCATGGCTTCCCAGGGACTGCGGCTCAGCACGAAAGGGGAATGCCGATTGAAACTCGTGCTAAAGGGACGGGTTTTCCCTGATGTACACCTTATGGTTTTACCCGCATTATGTGCTGATATTCTGCTAGGACACGATTTTCTTAAGCTGCATGGACGTCTGGTAATGGAGTTCGGTGGGCCTGACACTCTTGTTGTGGGGCCGGACGACGCGCTAACGGTGTGCGCCCTAGCGCAAATGGACGTCCGGCCGCTTTCGCTGTTCCCCAATCTAACCTCCGACTGTACCCCCGTCGCGGTAAAATCGCGACGCTACTCTCGCGCGGACATGCAATTCATTGCGGACGAAACGGCTCAGCTCTTGAAGGACGGCATCATAGAACCTAGCAGGTCGCCGTGGCGCGCTCAGGTCTTAGTGGTGCGCAGCGAGGCCCATCGCAAACGCATGGTAATCGACTATTCCCAAACGATTAACCGCTTTACACAGCTGGATGCCTACCCCCTTCCGGGGATGGACGCGCTAGTGCAACAGGTATCCCAGTATTCGGTCTATAGTACTCTCGATCTCCGTAGTGCGTACCACCAGATCCCTATCTCTAGGGCGGATCGTATCTATACCGCTTTCGAGTCGGGGCAGCGGTTGTACCAATTTACACGATTGCCCTTTGGGGTGACGAACGGGGTCGCTTGTTTCCAGAGGGCCATGGATGACCTCGTTGCGCGGGAGCACTTAACCGATGTTTTCGTCTACCTCGATAACCTTACGGTTTGTGGATATGACCAAGGGCACCATGACGCTAATCTGAAGCGCTTCCTTGAGGTCGCGCAACGGTATCACTTAACTATGAACGAGGATAAGTGCCGATACTCCCTATGCACCATAGATCTTCTGGGGTACACCGTGACCCATGGCTCTGTCTCTCCGGATAAGGAACGTCTGCGACCTTTGCTCGACATGGCCCCTCCCTGCGATCGGGCGTCCCTGAAACGCGCCCTTGGGCTGTTCGCCCATTACTCCAAATGGGTGCAAAATTTCTCCGCGAAACTTCGCCCCCTTGTGGCCTGCGACACTTTTCCCCTGAGTTCGGCCGCATTGACGGCCTTTGAAGGTCTTAAGACCGACATCGCCCGAGCCGCCGTAGCGACCATCGACGAGAGCGGCTCGTTCGTCCTCGAAAGTGACGCCTCGGATCAGGCCATCGCGGCGACCCTCTCCCAAGGGGGACGTCCCGTGGCTTTCTTTTCACGGACTCTTACCTCCGCTGAGCGGAGGCACTCGTCCGTTGAAAAGGAAGCGTATGCGATCGTCGAGTCTATTCGGCGATGGCGCCCGTACCTACTCGGGCGGAGCTTCCAAATCATCACGGACCAGCAAAGCGTTGCGTTCATGTACGACACCTTACACGCTCAGCGCATTAAGAACGAGAAAATCACTCGCTGGCGTATCGAACTCGCCGACTTCTGTTACACCATCAAATATCGCCCAGGGAAGGATAACCAGGCCGCCGATGCCTTATCACGCCCGACTACATGTGCTGGTATCACCTCGTTGGAGGGCCTACGGGTGCTGCATGCTACTGCGGGCCATCCCGGCATAACGCGTTTCGCTCATTTCGTGCGGAGTGGGAATCTCCCTTACTCGATTGACGATATCCGCCGTATCTGTCGCGACTGCGCTATCTGCGCGGAAATCAAACCGCGTTTCTATAACCCTCCTATGGGGACTCTGGTGAAGGCTACACGCCCGTGGGAACGCTTGGTGATGGATTTCAAGGGCCCTTTGCCGGTGTCGAGCGGCTCTCGCTATCTGCTCACTATCGTTGATGAGTACTCACGATTCCCCTTTGCTTATATGTGCGCGGACATGACTGCTGCCACGGTGATGCGATGCTTACAGAACTTGTTCTCAATGTTCGGTTACCCGGCCTATGTCCATACCGACCGGGGTGCAGTCTTCTTGTCTCAGGAGGTGCGCGGCTATCTGCTCCAAAACAACATTGCGTCTAGTTACACCACGCCGTACAGACCCCAGGCTAATGGGCAGATCGAACGCTTCAACGGGATTATCTGGAGGGCCGTCATGCTCCATCTCCGGACCCACGGCCGGGGCCTCGATAAATGGGCTTGGTCGCTACCTGCGGCGTTGAACTCAATCCGGGCACTCCTGAGTACGGCAACTAACCAAACTCCCCACGAGCGACTTTTCCACCACCCCAGGAGCTCGGGGTGTATACGGTCTTTGCCCAGTTGGCTCGCTGGGCCCGGGCCGGCCTACCTTAAACAGGCGGTTCGCGCGAGCAAGTACGACCCCCTTGTGGACAAAGTGCAGATTCTCCAGGCTAATCCTGAGCATGCTCGTGTGATGACGTCTGATGGTCGTGAGACTACTGTCTCCGTTCGTCATCTTGCCCCTTGCGGGGTCGACGACTTTAGTAGGGAATCGGACGAACCGGTCGAACCCATCTATGAGACTATGGCCTCTCCCGACGCTCCCATCGCCGACAGTCCACCGACCCTCCCCCCGTCGAGACTGCCCGGGTCCGACGACTTGGCGTTACCCCCTTCATCACCCGACCCTGTTGACGCCTCTGACACCGGGGATACAGGGTTACGAGACGCCGTACCCGGGGAGTTTCGAACGCGTGCTGGCAGAGAAATTCGCCGCCCGGCCCGCTACGGTTGGGCCGACTGATACTCCGCGCCCTATTCATGCTGACGCTCACTCGCTTTTAGCCACGCGGCCGTATAATTCTGACGGGTGGGGTGAATGTAGTGAAATCGTATCCGTACTGAACCCGGGTGGGGATGCTCGCTGTCATTGTTGTCACCGCTAGGGGCGTGACTATAAGACCCGTTGCTGTGTCAGTGCTCCGAGACTTCTCCCTTGTGACATGTTACATCGGTAGCCTCGTTTATGGTACGCCTTTATAGAATAACTAGCTTGCTTGCATTGACTGATATGAATGGCTTTATGAGATGTCGCATCGTATGCTTATTGTGTATTTCTACTTACAGGAATGATGTGATGATCTAAATGCAATTAAACCAAACCGTTGGACTAAAGTTGTGTGGACCTGAATGGTTTTCCACAACACCCCCCTCTATTTACATGAAATGTTTTGGTTCATTCGCAACGCCAAAGCGAACGGCGAACGCTTTACATGAAATGGTTTGGTGCATGAAATGTTTTGGTTCATTCGCAACGCCAAAGCGAACGGCGAACGGCTTGCGAGTACAGTGACAATCCCCCCGGGGTTTTAATTAGTTTTAAAACATCGTTTAACGCCAACATAGTTTGCCGACGGGAAATAAATGAATACGCTCTCAAATGTGCCATCCGAGGCAGAGTGTGTTCGCCACGTTCGGCACACGCGATAGCTCGCTGCTCTCTGATTGGTTGAATCGTTTTTTGGACATAGCTCGGTAAGTAATTGTCCGATTAATATGAAACCTTGAAAAGGCACATCCTCGGGTCCCCAGCAATATACCTGGCAAGTTTCAAGTATATCGGACCCGTGGTTGTCGAGAAACAGCGGTCACAGACAAACAAACGTACAAACTAGAATCCGGGCACTCGGTAGAGCACATACCTTCGCCGCAGCTACTGTTCTGTACTTGGCATGGGAGTGTATGCGATGTGAAACTTTATGTGAAATGCGATCGATTTTTAAAAATCAGAATTTGAGCAAATCTGTTTCATTCGTCTGTTAATATGCCTCCCCGATTGACAAATCTGCAATTTGAATTTCATTTGAGGTTGAAATGATTGCGGGAGATCGCGTTATAGTGATGACGTCTTGGATGGACATCCTCTTCTTCAGTCGCTCATAACTTTGAGTGAAATACGATCGAGTTAAAAATAGTCAGAATTTGAGCAAATCTGTTTCATTCGTTTGTTAATATGCCTCATCTCTTGACAAATCTGCAATTATAATTTTTTTTGAGGTTGAAATGATCGCGGGAGATTGCGTTATAGTGATGACGTCCTGGATGGACATCTTCTTCTTCAGTCGCGCATAACTTTGAGTGAAATACGATCGAGTTAAAAATAGTCAGAATTTGAGCAAATCTGTTTCATTCGTTTGTTAATATGCCTCATCTATTGTCAAATCTGCAATTATAATTTTTTTTGAGGTTGAAATGATCGCGGGAGATCGCGTTATAGTGATGACGTCCTGGATGGACATCTTCTTCTTCAGTCGCTCATAACTTTGAGTGAAATACGATCGAGTTAAAAATAGTCAGAATTTGAGCAAATCTGTTTCCCAAAATCTAATCAAATGTGTCCCGTATAATAACCAATCATCCCACCAAATTTCATGCAATTCGGTTGAATACTTTTTGAGTTATGCGATTAACATACACACACACAGACATACAAATAAATACACAGCGATCAAAACATAACCTTCCGCTTTTGCGAAGGTAACAAACAAACGTACAAACAAACAAACGTACAAACAAACAAACACACAGAGATTACTGGAATTATAGATAGATACATTTATTTCCCCAGAAGGTATTTCTAAACAGGCTCACCCAATATTAGCAGGAGCTTTCAAAATGTTCTATACAAACGAGATACTCACACTAGTCCAAGACACAGAATTTTTTTTTCTTAGTTTTTTTAAATTAATTTTTATTAAATAATTTATTTTTTAGTAATGTACTACATAATATATGGCAGACAGGATAGTCTAAAGGTATGCATACCCACTCCTGAGCTATCTAGCCTGGAGCTATCTAGGTCGAACCTCGACCCAACTATAAACTGCCATCTTGTGCTTCGCATGCAGAGCGATTCATCAATGTGTATCTTCCGGCTGAACGGAACAATTAATTCCGGATGAACGTCACCATCGGAGGGACGTTCATCCGGAGGACCCGTTTTCCAGACTTGGACCTTAAATATCCCAACGTTATTGCCGGGACTCTGGCCATCTAATTCATGCGAGAGTCCATATCAAGCATGGCCAGACGGTTCCAGAAAGACTTGGGTCAAAATACTCTTGTTCAACTTCATCCTCCACCCAAATGATCCTTCAAGATGGGAATTAATTGGGACTGTTAAAGAAGAAAATGCAATTCGGAGGAAGAAATGTTTTCGTTATAATTACACAATGATTACGCCTTTAATAACAAATTTTTAAAAATACTTTGGCATATCTTGGACCATTATGAGTATCTGCTTCGCTGAGCTTTTGAACGGCCCTCTTATCTTGCACTTTTTAATCCGACATTTTAGGTTTATGAATAATCTGAAAGTGCTTCCTAATCCCTCATGCGATAATATAGCCAAATTGGTGAGTGTGGTGCAACAACCAAATATATTAAAATGATCTTTCTTTAGAATAAGAAAACTCGAGTTTCAATTTTTAATCCACGAATTAGGAAACTTATCTGCGAATTTCCCCATTTGGCAAATACACGACAAATATAAATGGCATTAATATAATCAGAAAGACCCTCGCTTATCTGTGAATTTCCTGGTGTAGGAAATAATCATTGCAGAATTAATAGCATTATTATAATCTGAAATCTCTTATTCCATCAGATATTCACTTATAATCAAAGGTGATATAATATCGATTTTGCATCTCCATGAGAAGCTATATACTGTGTGCAAATGACACGTGATGATATTTATTTATGTATATATATATATACATAACCGCTCCAGAACTCAATATGTATATATATATATATATAACCGCTCCAGAACTCAATATGTATATATTTTTCTAACCGCTCCAGAACTCAATATGTATATATATATATAACCGCTCCAGAACTCAATATGTATATATTTTTCTAACCGCTCCAGAACTCAATATGTATATATATATATATATGGTTGCGTACGCTGGATCAGCACGTCGCTCGTCGCTGCATCTTTAGACGACTCCTCAGCACCATCCCGACACACACCACTGTGTGTGCTATGGAATGAGGTGTTTTTACGGCGGCCAGGGTGCAAATCCTGCCACCAACCTCCTTGAGGGAGGACCCAGTACCCTGGTACTCATTTCGCCGACCTCGGAAGGATGACAGGATGACAGGATGACAGGATGAGTCAATCCCACCTGGGATTAATTCAACAGCTGAACGGGATTCAAACTCAGGACGTTTGGATCCCAAGCCCACCACCCTAACCATTAAGCCAACACCAGATGTACGTGATAGTGTGTGTTCAGAAAATGACGTTAAATCCAAAAATCGCAAGACATCGAAATTCCTTGATTCGGAAAAACTTCAGGAATTTCTGTTTGAAATATTTCTTTTAAACTTGAAGAGTGTGCAGATAGTTTTGTCCTGCGCTCTTTACAAAGCATCCTCATCAAATGTTGCATTGCTTATTTTTACGAAGGTACCATAAAAATGGGGTGAATAGGGACACAAACTGAAAAAAGTTCGGAAACTTTTTTCGCTGAAAATTGATAACCATACTGATTTGTTGATATTTGGATTGAAAGTGTTCTCTTGTTTTTTTTAAAAGCAACTTATAGTCCCTATTAACCCCATACATGGGTTAAATAGGAATAAATAGGATTTTTATGGCTGTCCCTATTCACCCCGTTTTACGGGTGAATAGGGACAGTCACTAATACAAAAAAATAATAATCAAGAAATAGGGACAGTTTGGAGAAACTTTTTATCCCATATTTTTTTTCATTGGCACCGTGGTTTATATTATGGGTGCATATTATGTGCATCCATCTGAGCTATCAATTTAGCAATAAGTTGGAATCTCATGATTGTTTCTTGATTATTATTTTTTTGTATTAGTGACTGTCCCTATTCACCCGTAAAACGGGGTGAATAGGGACAGCCATAAAAATCCTATTTATTCCTATTTAACCCATATATGGGGTTAATAGGGACTATAAGTTGCTTTTAAAAAAAACAACAGAACACTTTCAACCCAAATATCAACAAATCAGTATGGTTATCAATTTTCAGCGAAAAAGATTTCCGAACTTTTTTTCAGTTTGTGTCCCTATTCACCTTGCTGTCCCTATTCTCCCCATTGTACGGCACAGGGTTCTTTTCCCATGGCTATTCAGCACAGACATTTCTGTACCCCATCACTAAATGGATATACCTGTGTAATATTGTTTCTTCTCCTGCACGCAAACGTTGCTCACCTTCATAGGGTGAGTGAGGGACAAGGTGCGCAAGGCAGTTCCATCAGGAAATCCCCCTACAGACCGATCTGTATGATTGGCAGCGGCGCAGGTGAAAGACCCTTCCCCGAGCGCTCCAAAGGTCTCTCTCATGGATCCGACCTCATTCCCGGATTGTGGGCTCATTCCACGTCTCCTTTCCACGGTGCGGCCGAGCAGGGCGATGTACGACGAGGCAAGCAGAAGCACGTCGAGTTTTGACAGCTTGGTGTCTGGTGGCACCGCGGGTAGCGTGCGCTGCAGTCGGTCGAAGCCCT
This sequence comes from Myxine glutinosa, assembly GCF_964187855.1. NCBI lineage: Eukaryota > Metazoa > Chordata > Myxini > Myxiniformes > Myxinidae > Myxine > Myxine glutinosa. The sequence continues at coordinate 83,616,133 of NC_136268.1, forward strand.
GGCGCAGGAGGCGGACGCGACCCCTCTCCCGGGCTGCGTCCGCACTGCCTTCGCTTCGACCTGCAGAACGTCGGCGAGAACGACGACGAGACCGACTCTGTGCTCCTCGCAACTCTTCGTTGGAAGAAGATGCGGGATCATGACCGGCTGCTTGGAAGCGCCTTTCATGATGTCCATTAATCCATCCGGAACAGCATGCGCGTGTGGTATTGCATCCCTTGTTCGTCTCATCCTTGTGGGCCATGATTTGGACAACTCCTAAGGAATAAATATATATATATAATGAAGGGAAACAAAAAGACGACAAAAATGTGTATATATGTAGGTATATATATATATTCTCCAATGAAATTGAAGCTTAGAAGATATAATATAATATAAACACCTGGAGGAAGCTTAAATAGTATAGACCTTTCGCCCGTCTCTCCTTCTCGAACAACAAGACCAGCAACTGCACTCCAATCCCAAGCTGAACAAGGAGGTATGGAGCACAGACGGCTGAGCAAGAAAATCGCAGAACTCACACCTCCCACCGAATGCCTTTGGCCGCTTGGTGATGATAAGGGAAGAAAGCGCAAGGATTGTGGGTTCTCTCCCACCCCCCCCCCCCCCGGACTTTCTAAAAAGCTTACATTGGATGTGCAGGAAGTCTCATCGATGAGTGACATCACCTTTTGTATTTTAATTGATTTATGAACATGCTGAGTTCGAGTCATTGTGAGAAGCTTCACGCATTGAAGAATAAACTTTTGGGTAGAATACTCATGCACAATCAGAATGTGTTTATATAGTATGTGATAAAGAGTAGAAACAATAGAAACTCCTGAGATCTTTAACAGATTAAAGATGCTATTGAGTTTTATACAGTCATGTGAAAAAGTAAGTACACCCCATGTAAAGTTTTGACTTTTTCAACATATTTCAACATACAGCTATTTGATCTTCATTTCAACAATATTGATAGATAAAGGTGATATAATATAACAAATATCATGAAACATTTACATTTTGTAGTCCATTGTATAATTTAAATAAACATAAATGCAAATTTCGCATGTGGAAAAAGTAAGTAAACCCCGACATTTATCACTACTTCAAATACCTAAAATTAGAATCAGGTGCACCAGCTCAGGTGCAAATGATTAGAACATCGTTGGAGAGGATCTTGGAGGAACTTGTCTTATTTAAACCTCAGACATTTAGTTTGGTTTGCTCTTTGTTGTTGAAGTGTGCGGCGTCACCATGCCGAGATCAAAACAGCTCTCTGATGCCTTCAGAAAGAAGGTTATAGATGCCTACGAGTCTGGGAAGGGATTTAAAAAGATCTCCAAACAATTTGAAATCAATCATTCGACTGTCCGGAAGATCATCTACAAGTGGAGAAGATTTCAAACAACTGCCAACTTGTTCAGGCCAGGACGCCCCAGCTAGTTCAACCCGAGAGCAGACCGCAAGATGCTGAAAGAAGTCTCGAAGAACCCCAGAATGTCATCACGGGACCTACAGGTAGCTCTTGCCACTGTTGATGTCAAAGTGCACGAGTGTACCATTACAAAGGGGCTGCACAAATTTGATCTACATGGGAGGTGTGCCAGGAGTAAACCTTTGCTGTCCAGAAATAACATCAGGGCAAGACTAAAGTTTGCCAATGAACACCGAGGCAAAGACCAGCACTTCTGGAACAATGTGCCCTGGACAGATGAGTCAAAGGTAGAGCTATTTGGCCACAGTACCAGAAGACATGTTTGGCGAAAACCAAAGACAGCATTTGACCACAAGAACCTGATACCAACTGTAAAGCATGGTGGTGGAAATATTATGGTTTGGGGCAGCTTTGCTGCATCAGGGCCTGGGCAGCTCACCATCATATAATCCACTATGAATTCTTCATTGTTCCAGAGGGTGCTTGAGGATAATATCAGGCCATCTGTTGGAAAGTTGAAGCTCAACCGAAGGTGGACCTTGCAACATGACAATGACCCTAAACATACCAGGAAATCCACCAAGGAATGGCTGAAAAGAAAGAAATGGAGGGCTCTGGAATGGCCAAGTCAAAGCCCGGATCTAAATGCCATCAAGATGTGGGGGGATTTGAAACGAGCTGTGCATGCAAGAAACGCCTCAAACATCGCACAGCTGAAAGAATTCTGCATGGAGGAGTGGACAAAAATTTCTCCCACTCGATGTCAGAGACTGGTAGACAGTTATAAGAAACGTCTACTCGAGGTTGTTTCCGCCAAAGGGGGCAATACCACCTATTGGAGCCAAGGGTGTACTTACTTTTTCCACATGCGAAATTTGCATTTATGTTTATTTAAATTATACAATGGACTATAGTGTAGCAGCATAGCAAACCTGTTGTGCATTTTGTGATACAAGCACCAAATTTGGCACAAATGTACATTAATATGTTGCGAACATTTTCAGATATTGGGCCACTTGAAATTCCGTAATTTTTTTTTTCAATTTTTTTCAAATTTCGTAATTTCAAATTTTTCGGGTGACACCGTCACAATTTCGGTCTTCGAGGCCGGCCGATATAGTGGGGCGGCTTAGCCCAAATATTCAAAAGAATTGTGCATTTTGTGATACAAGCACCAAATTTGGCACAAATGTACATTAATATGTTGCGAACATTGTGTGGTCAGCAATGAAGACGAGAGTCTGAATTACATGTATGCAAAAGACCTTGTGAACCAGTGAAGCAAATACATGGGTAAGCATGAATTAAATCTAGGGCATGATATAATTTCCATGATGTTTACCTCTACACTCAATGGTGGAAGGAGGTAATGTTTTGATCCCAGCTTGTCTGTATGTCTGTTTGTCTGTTAGTCCACAAAATTCCAGACAAAGCTTGTAGTAGTGGTAGTTGTAGTGATAGTGGTGATAACAGAAATTGTTATATAGAACTGAACTTATATTATTATTATATGCAGAAAATAACTTCATTTCTATATGCCCTGCAGTGGACAGGTTAATTGGTTTATGCACTGAAGGGGTCACCCTGGTGTGCACTGCTGTGTTCTGCCTCACTGAGTTGTTCAGGTATGATGTACTCAGCACAAGCTTCCGGTCGGCCCGGAGGTGGGGGTGCGGGGCCTGTCACGGAACGTCAAAACAAACGGCCTGCCGGGGCCGCCCAAAAGTCGGGCGTGAGGGGCGCGTCCACTAATGGAACGCCTCTCGCTTCCCAGATCGAGGGCCACGTGGTCAGGAGAACCTCGTCCCTTCCGGTCACACTTTGCCTATCGGCCGGCCTCGAAGACCGAAATTGTGACGGTGTCACCCGAAAAATTTGAAATTACGAAATTTGAAAAAAATTGAAAAAAAAAATTACGGAATTTCAAGTGGCCCAATATCTGAAAATGTTCGCAACATATTAATGTACATTTGTGCCAAATTTGGTGCTTGTATCACAAAATGCACAATTCTTTTGAATATTTGGGCTAAGCCACCCCACTACTACAAAATGTAAATGTTTCATGATATTTGTTATATTATATCACCTTTATCTATCAATATTGTTGAAATGAAGATCAAATAGCTGTATGTTGAAATATGTTGAAAAAGTCAAAACTTTACATGGGGTGTACTTACTTTTTCACGTGACTGTATATACTGTATGTATATAAGTATATATATATATATATATGTATATATATATATATATGTATATATATGTATATATATATATATATATGTATATATAATATATATATATATATATATAATATATATATATATATGTATATATATATATATATATATATATATATTTATATATATATATTTATATATATATATATATATATATATATATATATATATATATATATATATATATATATATATATATATATAGGATTGAGTGGTACCAGACATACTATGAGGTAGACTGTTGCATACCTGACCTGCAACATTTTTATTATAAAAGAGTATTAAAATGCATCCTTATATTATTTTGTTTGTTTGGGTAGACTGTAGACTGTAGAACATTCTATAGAACCATGATAATACAATAACCAAAATATAGACTTTTGCCTGTAACTAGCTCATGATGGAGACCCAAACAATTCTTGACCAATTTTTTTTAAACAGACGACTTATTGGCTCAACAAATCTAAGGCCTAAACTCATGGAACAGCCCAAGAACAATAGAGGGCTGAGACATATACATAGCGATAGTTTGAAAGGAAAGACATGGTGTCATCCATTTTTTTATGTTCACAAATATGGTGCACATTTTAACACCTCTCATGCCCCCCTCCCTTTTCTAAGACCTCGACATATATACGTAATATGAGTTCCCTTACAAGGAACTTGGATGCAGGAGAAGGCAATTAGGCCCATCAAAGCCTGAGCTTAAATTCCCAAAAAAATTTTGTCCGTGCTCTGTCCTTTTTAAATGCAGAGCTTCAAGCAAAGAAGTAGCACGTACCATTTTAAAGTTTTTGATATGACTTGGCCGGGGTTCCAACCACTGACCTCCTCGACTCAAACTGGATGCTCTAATGGTTACGCCACTGAGCCTGGCGAAGCAAATATGCCATCAGCCTCCCGAGCCTTTTCCTTTATCTCCTCCAAACCTCATTTCACTTCTCTCCACACTCCTCCTACACTCTCTTACCCTCCTTTCTCTCTTCTACCGCCCCTCCCTATCTTGTTCTTTTTGTGCATTTTTTTCAACTCCCCCACAACCTCCATGTGTACGTCATAAATACATCTCGGCTCTCATAGCCCATATCAGCACTGACATACATAAAGCTATGACGAGTAGATAAGTTCACAAGTACTGGACAAACGACCTGATATGCATGGTGCTGATTATGAGCTCACACCTTGACTAAATGGAGGAACACAATTGCACAGAATTTTAAAGACGGTTCCACAGATGGAAGAAAATATGGATGAAGGATATTGGAGTTGAGCTGCCATTCTGGATTTCGTTTGTCAAACAAGGAGTTGGTTGGACAACCTGTATGTTCGACATAGCAGGGCTGAGAATTTTGTGGATGATGAAGGGATCTGGTGCAGGCCCAAGACCAGAATCAAGTCTGTAACAAGCAAAGGCATGCGGCCAGTCGGTATAGTAGGAAGGAAGGGTCTCCGCAAGTATCTATCTCAACAGGTATCAAATCCAGCTTTGCAAATACTCATTTCCCAAGTAAACTTGAATCAAAATCCTGCAGATGAGGCATGGGTAGAAATTGTGGATGGTACAGTGGTTGAGAGCTCGGTAGTTGTCACAGTCTCCAGTCACCCGGCATTTTCTTCGGTACCATATGCAAGGTGGATGACCAGTTGCTGCTGATTGAGTGTACTACTCCAAGCTCAAGCATGTGGTCGAACTCTGCTTTTGAAATATCAAGGTGATCATGAGCAAGGGCGATGATAACGAGCAGCCACTGGAGGTCCACTGGTCTCAATATGACGAGCGCTTTACTGCAGTCTAGGCTAAACCTGAAGTCTAGGCTAAACTTACATACAGTCTAGTCTAATCTAGGCTACTGCAGTCTAGGCTAACCCTTAAAGGCTTAAACGCTGACAAAAACACATCGTTGTATGAGCACAGCTAATCACCCATCTAAATAGCAATTTACGAAGGGAGGTAAACAGCCGATTAGCCTGTGAAACATCACACATATCTCCAACATCAAATTGAATGATGCACGTGCATAGAATCACAGTGCCACGAACAATTGTTGTGGGTGATTACGCGCATTGCTCCTCATCATAGGATGATCCAGGTAATCTTACATTAGATTCGGCAGCAGTGAAATGACTACTTTGAGAGTCTAACACGGATAAATTTGATATTGTCATACTTCTCCAGAGCATTGAATCTATCCTCGAAGATTCTCAATGCACGTCGGCGAACTGCCCTATTCCTATCCTCTTCTGCCTCTTCTTGAGCTAATTCAAGCAAACGTCCCATGTTAACTACCAATTATAAGCCATGCAATGCTTGCTTGCTTTAAATGCACTCGTAAACATGCCCTCGCCCGAAATTTTAACAAAGTACTTAAAAACAGGTACAGATACATTCAAAGTACAGCACCCCCATGCCAAATAAATAAATAACATCCTCCAGCGCGGCATTGCCGGGGCGCCCTTGGCACCCGGCAATACCACCATGCAGTGCATAGAGACTGTATTGGGAGGGAGAAGTGTACAATAATTGATTGATTAATTGCATAATTAAAATCAATAAATAATCATCATAAAATATTTTCTTAATCAATTGGCCAATAGCATACCTAAACCAACCACCAGTGCTTCATCTGAAGCTGTAAATTTTTGAAAATTAATTAAATAGGTCATGAATCGAAAAAATTAAATAATTTATTGATGAATTAATAAATAATTAATCGATTAATTGACGAATCAATAAATCAAAAAATACCCATTACAGTCAAATCACTTGGTCATTGTGTCCAAATATCAGCTTCCTAGCTCAAATGGTGCCTGAGATATTGCCCAGATGAGAAAGGAAATGAATAAATAGTAATCATAAAAATTTTAAATAATTAATGAATTGGCTAATATAATACATAAACCACCACCATTTCATCCGAATCTGTAACTTTAATTTTTTTTTTTAATTAAGTCATTAAATGAATAATTCAATAATTCATCGATTAATTGATTAATCAATAAATCAAAAATAGCCTTTACAGTCAAATCACTTGGTCATTGGCATGTCCAAATATCAGCTTCCTAACTCAAAAGGTGCCTGATATAACACCCAGAAGAGAAAGGAAATATATGCGTACTTAATTAATCGATAATAATTAAGCAACGAATCAATTAATTGTTAATCAAAAAACAAAAAATACCGTTTTTGACAAAGTACTTACCCTCTATTGTGCCCAAATTTCAGCTTCCTAGCTCAAATGATGGCTGAGATATCGCCTGGACAAACAAACAAACAAACAAGAAGTAAGAAAACAAACAAACAAACAAACAAGAAGTAAGAAAACAAACAAACAAACAAACAAGAAAACAAACAAACAAGAAAACAAACAAACAAGAAAACAACCAGAGTGAAAACTGAGTACTCCCTTTCAGCGTGCGTCATTTCCGGGCCTTCTTCGGTGCCCAGAAATGACATTATGCAGCGCCTGGAGATGGCAAAAGAAAGGAGCGGTGTACAATTAAGTACAGAAATATCGAATTTACATAAGTATTCAACCCCCTGAGTCAATACTTCGTAGAAGCACCTTTGGCAGCGCTTACAGCTTTGAGTCTTCTTGGGTATTCTGTATCAGTTTTGCACATCTTGTCTTATTCAGATGCAGAGGTTCGGTGCATCAGTTTCACCTTCAACTAATCATAGGGGTCAGTGCATGGTAGTTCAATGAGCATGTTGTGAACCTCTTGGGCATATTCAAGTTGGAGTGAGGCCACAATGTCAGCAAAAGCCTCCTTTCTGGTCTTGCACCTGTTTCTTATTCCTCTTTTTCCCACCTGTGGAACCAAATTCCACATTCCCTTAAATTTTATTCTTCCCTCCAGGTCTTCAAAACAGCTGTTCCTGAATTTAAAATGGATTTAATTTAAATTGTTGTCACCGATCTACCCAAAATACTCAATGACAAAGTCAAAACATGTTTTTAGATTTTTTTTTACAAATCTATTGCAATTTAAATACAGAAATATACATAAGTATTCAGCCCACAGAGTTAGTACCTCGTAGAAGCACCTTTGGCAGTGATTACAGCTTTGAATCTTCTTGGGTATGTCTGCATCAGCTTTGCACATTTGGATTTGGGGAGTCTCTCCCATTCTTCCTTGCAGATTCGCTCAAACTCTGTCAAGGTGGATTGGGAGCATTGGTGAACAGCAATCTTCAAGTCCTTCCACAGATTCTCAATGGGATTCAAGTCTGGGCTTTGACTGGGCCACTCAAGGACTTTTACGTTGTTGTTCTGAAGCCATTCCAATGTTGCTTTGGCTATATGTTTGGGGTCATTGTCCTGTGGGAATGTAAATCTTTGCCGCAGCCTATGGTCTTTTGCACTCTGAAACAGGTTCTCCTTTAGGATTTGCTTGTATTTGGTTAGAATAGATTGCTTCTCTGCAATTATATCTTCAATTAACAACTCATTGTTCCCTCGATGCTGACAAGTCTGTGATTGCCTCAAAACCTTGTGTCCCGAACCCATCTCTCTCTGTACCCACCTTTCCCAGTCGAACCCAGCTGCTCCTGGACTATGTGTCTTTCTCTCCTGACAAGGTGGATCCGTTTTTGTCAAACCTCGACTCTGATTCTGCAACTGGACCAGACCAGCATCAGCCCACGGGTCCTAAAATCCTTCCCTGCCGCTGTTTCACACCCTCTCTCTGTTCTCTTCACCCTCTATTTTGCTCAAGATCATCTGCCATCTGCTTGTAAATCAGCCAGCATGACAGCTTTACACAAAAAGGTGCAAAAACAGATCCTTGCAACTACAGACCAATCAGCCTGCTCCCAGTAATCAGCAAGGTCATGGAATCATTCATCGCTTCTGACATAAAATCCTTCATCTTCTCCAATGGCTTGATCTCAGATCATCAATTTGGATTGAGACCAGGTTATTCTACTCTGGACATGCTGCTTCTGCTGACTCAACAATGGATGGTGGTCCTTAATGCCAAACAGGAAATCAGAGCTATCCCCCTCGACATATCACGTGCCTTCGATACGGTCTGGCACACCACTCTGCTCACCAAACACTCCTCCTATGGTATCCATGGAAATCTTCACGCATGGCTTGCGGACTTCCTCTCTGGTCGTAGTCAACGTGTGGCCCTGAAGGGTTTTCTCCCCTTCTTGGGAAGAAAGAATCTCCCCTTCCCATCTCCCCTTCTTGTTCATCTCCATCTCCCCTTCTTGTTCAGGCTGTAGTTCCCAAAGGCACTGTTCTGGGCCCTGTGCTTTTTCTGGTCTTCATCAATGATCTCTCCGACTCCATGGAAAATCCTCTCTATCTCTTTGCTGATGACTCCACTCTCTGCCGCTCCATTCCTCTTCCCTCAGATCGGCAGTCTGCAGCCTCCTCACTCTCTGCAGAACTGGACAAAAATCACAGAATGGTTAAATAAGTGGAACATGTCTTTCAATCCTGACAAATCTCACACTATCACTATGACTCTACGAAAAGACAGACTGGACAGCCCTCCCATCTACTTTCTCAACAATCCTCTCCAAGAAGTTCTGTAACTCAAGCTTTTGGGTCTCACAATCTGCCATGATCTTTCCTGGGAAAACCACATTTCCAAGCTGGCCTCCACAGCCAGTCGCTGACTGGGCATCCTCCATCATGTGAAATCCTTCCTTGGTACACCTGAGCTCCTCACCACATACAAGGCTTTTTATCCGCAGCTCAATGGAATACTGTTCTCCCTTCTGGGCCGGTGCTGCAGCCTCACACCGAGCTCGGCTTCACGCTGTTGAAACCAAAGCTTTCAGAATCTTTGCAATCTCCCGCGGTGAAGCTTACTCCGAGGGCCTTTCCCAGATCTATACCTCCTCACAATTATATATCGGAGTTCTACGGACAGTTCCTTGGACTTCATGGTGTAGTTTCTGCTCGACATGCACGGTCCACTTTGGGACTTTGTATAGAAAGGTGTCTTTCTTTCTAAATCCTGTCCATTCAATCGAATTGGCCACAGATGGGCTCCCATAAAGTTGTACAGACATCTCAAGGATGATCAAAGGAAATTGAATGCATCTTAGCTCAAGTTGGAGTATTATAGCAAAGGGGTTGAATACTAATTGACTCAAGACATTTCAGATTTATATTTTAATTAATTTGTAAAAAATGAATGATGAAGGATTATCTAGTTGGCTAATTGTTTTAAAATGAGGAGGGAAATGTTATGTTTAGAATTCACATGTTTATAATTCATATGTTTGGAAAATGGCAGTAACGTCATGGGGAACGGAAGTGAAAGTTGGTCCTCGGAGTGTGTGAGGTGCTCTGAGGGGCATGGAGTAAAGGCCATACTGTGATAGCCTATGGAAGTTGTGATTAAACCTTTAGCATTTATAAGCATTACATTTAGTGTTATTACCGGATGTAACACTCCCAAATCAGCAGTGGTTTGAACTACAACCTCGAGTTTACGGTCAGCCCACTCGGGGCTATTTATTATTACCTCCACCACCAAAAGTGGATGGAGGTTATGTTTTCATCCTTGTCTGTTTGTCTGTCTGCAGTCTATCTGTTTGATTGTCGGTGAACAGGATATCTCAAAAAGTTGTGGATGGATTCATGGATTCGGATCCAGAATTGAATCTGAGAATTTTTAAGTGATTCTTCACCATTGAGAGGTAGGGCAAAAAAACAATATATAGAACTATATCTCAAAAGGTTGTGGACAAATTCGGACGAAACTTGGTGGACAGGTTGGGTGTTTGACAAGGAAGGATTGATTAAATTTTGGTGAAGATCTGAATCCGGATCTGTATCAGAGAATTTTAAAGTGATTCTTCAACATTGAGAGATAGGGCAAAAAAACGACATATAGCAAGATATCTCAAAAAGTTGTCGACAAATTCGGACGAAACTTGGTGGACCTAATGTGTGTTTGTGTTTGACACGTGTGTTTGTGTGTTTGACAAGGAAGAATTGATTAAATTTTGGTGATGATTCGAATCCGGATCAGGATATTTTTTATGTGATTCTTCACCATTGATTGATGAAAGGTATCTCGACAGACTACGATTGATTGTTGCGCATTTATTGACTCTCCAGATCCTGGGCAGACCATGAGTGACGAAACAGCGTCTGAGTTTTTCGATGACAATGGCTGACGTAGTACCATGCGTCACATAGGCATCGATCCATTTTGTGTGCGCGTCCGTGATGATTAGAATCATGCTGCTGTAGCGGCTACCGCTGGGTTTACACAATCGCCTTGCACCTACCAAGGACGCGGAGCGATCACCATGCCGGGCTCGTCCAGGACGCCCGGGCAGGCCCGCGCTCAACTTGCCAGGCCTCGGCCGGGACGCCCGCCCTCGACTTGCCAGGCTGCGGCCAGGACGCCCGGCCACGCCCCCTCTCGCCTTTCCCGGGCAAACGCTCCGGGATAATGTGTGTATATATATTGCTGCCCGATAAACGGGCTTTTGAGAGTACCCGAGTTGTTTTGTGACAATAAAGAAACTCGGACGAATTCCAGCTTTTTGTCGCGTCCATTCTTCCGACTACGTGGGAGCACAGCTCCTTCATTGGTGACCTACCGACATGGACACGGCAGTTGCCCTTAAACTGCCTACCTTCTGGGAGGCTCACGCGGCGGTTTGGTTCGCCCAGGCGGACTCCCTGTTCGCCCTGCGAGGCATCACGGCCGACGACACCCGCTTCCACCATGTGGTAGCAGCGCTCGGTTCAGCCACCGCGGTCCGCGCCCTGAGCCTCCTCGAGAGCCCGCCAGCCGCTGACAAATACGGCGCGATTAAAAAGCTCCTCCTCAACGCTTTCGCCCTCCCATCGGCGGAACGCGCACGGCGCCTGCTCGACCTGCCCGAGCTCGGCGACACGCGCCCGTCCGAGCGAATGGACTACATGCTTTCGCTGCTCGGCGAGCACTCTCCGGCATTCCTGTTCCGGGAGCTGTTCCTCCGTCAGCTGCCTAGCCCGGTATGCCTCGCCCTGGCGAGCACGATGATCACGGATCCCCGCGCCCTCGCCAGGGAAGCCGACAAGATCTCCGCGGCAGGCCAACGCATTGCAGCAGCGACCTGGGGCCCACCGCCGTCCGACGCAACGCCCATGCGCCCGAGCACCCGGCACGGTCGATGACCGAACGGCCGACGCAATTGGCGGCCGCAACGCCGAGCCGACCACCTCCAGCACGACGACCGGGGCCTCCACCTGACCAAGCGTGGTGTTACTATCATGCCAGGTTCGGACAGAAGGCCCGGACATGCCGACCCCCGTGCACCTTCGGCAGGCCGGGAAACGGCCGGGACGGCGTTCATTACCAGCCATGAGCGCCGGCCACACGGGCAACTTACTTTTCATCACGGACAAAGCGTCCGGACGGCGCTTCCTGTGCGGCACCGGTGCCCAACTGAGCATCATACCCGCCTCCGATCAGGACAGGCAGTCCGCGGTTTGCGGCCCCTCCTTGGTTGCGGCCAACGGATCGGCCATCCGCACCTTCGGCCCGCGCAACGTCACCCTCTGCTTCGGCGGCCAACGCTTTACTTGGACGTTTGTAACCGCAAACGTGCCCATGGCTCTGCTAGGCGCCGACTTCCTCTGCACACACGGACTGCTGGTGGACGTCCAATGGCGTCGCCTCATCAACGCCGAGACCTTCAGCTCCCTGGTATGCACATTGAGCAGCTCCGCTCCGACCGAGCTGGCATGCGCCCTCCCGGCGGCGAACGAGTTTGCTCGCCTGCTCACGGAGTTCCCGGCCCTCACGCGGCCGACGTTTTCGGCCGTCGTAGTACGACATGGGATCGAGCACCACATACCAACCACGGGCCCACCGGTCTATGCCAGAGCCCGCCGCCTCGACCCAGCCAAGCTCGCCGTGGCCAAAGCCGAGTTCGACGCTTTGGAACACCTCGGCATCGTGCGGCGCTCCGATAGTGCGTGGGCTTCGTCACTACACATCGTCCCAAAACCAGGGGGCGGCTGGCACCCATGTGGCGACTACCGCCGCCTTAACGACGCTACCACCCCCGACAGGTATCCGATCCCGCACATCCAAGACTTCTCCGCCCGTCTGGTAGGACGGGTCATTTTTTCAAAAATCGATCTCATATGGGGATATCACCAGGTACCTGTCAGGGCGGCCGACGTCCCTAAAACGGCCGTCATCACGCCGTTCGGCTTATTCAAATTCCTACGGTTGCCGTTTGGCCTCAAGAACGCGGCTCAGGCATTCCAGCGCTTGATGGACGGTATGCTGCGTGACCTGCCGTTCCTCTTCGTTTACCTGGACGACATCCTCGTCACCAGCACGTCCCGGGCCGAGCACCTCCTCCACCTGCGAACACTGTTCGGGCGCCTCAGCGAGCACGGCCTCATCGTCAACCCGGCCAAATGCCACTTCGGCACGACGGCCGTTGATTTTTTGGGCCACCACATCACCAAGAACGGGGCCGTGCCGCTGCCAACCAAGGTCGGGGCCATCACCACGTTTCCGCGTCCCCACTCCGTAAAGGCCCTGCAGGAATTCCTGGGAATGGTGAATTTCTATCACCGCTTCGTGCCCCATGCTGCTCAACTCATGCGGCCCCTCTACGAAGCCCTCCGGGGCAAGCCGGCCAAGCACGACATCGTCTGGTCCGCAGCAATGGACGCGGCCTTCCAAAGCTCAAAGCGGGCCCTCGCCGACGCAACACTGCTCGCTCACCCGGTGCTCAACGCTCCCATCGCCCTCACCACGGATGCCTCCGACTACGCGGTGGGCGACGTACATGAGCAATGGGTGAACGGGGTTTGGCAGCCACTCGCTTTGTTCAGCCGGCAGCTCCGGCCGAACGAGCTCAAATATAGCACGTTTGACTGTGAGCTCCTCGGTCTACACCTGGCCGTTCGCCATTTCCGCCACCTCCTGGAGGGCCGACCCTTCACGGCGTTCGTCGACCACAAGCCGTTGGTTTACGCAATGGCCAAGGTCACGGAGCCGTGGTCGGCCTGCCAACAGCGCCACATCTCCGCCGTGTCAGAGTTTACCATGGACATCCGGCACGTCGCCGGCAAAAACAATGCCGTGGCCGACTGTCTTTCTCAGGCCAGCGCGAACGCGGTCCACCTCGGCGTGGACTTCGCGCTTATGGCGGCGGACCAAACCACCGACACCACGGTGCAAGCCCTCCGGGCGGTGGACACGGGCCTCCGCCTGGCCGACATCCCCTTCGAGGACACTGTCCTGCTCTGCGACGTCTCCCAAGGCCAGCCTCGCCCCATCGTGCCCGTTACCTAGCAACGCCGCATCTTCGCCTCCCTCCACTGCCTTTCCCACCCGGGCCGGAACGCTTCCCAGAAGCTGGTGTCGGCGCGCTTCGTCTGGCACGGCCTTCGACGGGACGTCCGCGATTGGACCAGCACCTGCACAGCCTGCCAACAGGCCAAGGTCCACCGACACACCCAGGCCCCGCTGGCACCTTTCACCGTGCCCGAACGACGTTTCGATCACGTCAACGTGGATCTGGTGGGCCCCCTCCCCCCATCACGGGGGTTCACACACCTGCTCACCATGGTGGACAGGACCACCAGGTGGCCGGAGGCCGTTCCCCTCATCTCCACCACCACCGCCGACGTGGCGCAGGCTTTCATCGCCACCTGGGTCGCCCGCTTCGGCGCACCGGCGGACATCTCGTCGGACCGCGGACCGCAGTTCACCTCCGAGCTGTGGGGTGCGGTCGCCCGCAACCTGGGGGTCAAGCTCCACAGTACTACGGCCTACCACCCCCAAGCCAACGGGTTGTGCGAGGGATTCCACCGCTCCATGAAGGCCGCGCTCATGGCCGGCCTTCAAGACGGCGGTTGGGCCGACCGGCTGCCGTGGGTCCTTTTGGGCCTCCGCACGGCCCCCAAAGAGGACCTCCGGGCATCCACCGCCGAGCTTGTCTACGGCCAGGTGCTACGCATCCCGGGCGAATTCGTGCCCGACGCTACCAGTCCCTGGCAAAGTCCCTGGTTTTGTGACAATAAAGAAACTCGGACGAATTCCAGCTCACCAGCGCTCGGTCCTCCAGGAGGCCGCCCGACGGTTTGCCCCCGTGCCAACATCCCACCACGGTGACCCCCAGTCCTACGTCCCCCCAGCGCTTCGCACAGCGGAGTACGTTTTTGTGCGTCATGATGTACATCGGGGGCCACTCCGGCCGCCGTACGACGGGCCCTTCCGGGTCCTGCAACGGGACGACAAGTCGTTCGTCATCGACATCGGCGGCAGGTCGGACCGGATTGTGGTGGACCGCCTCAAGCCGGCGCACGTGGACATCGACCAACCGCCATGGTTGGCCCTTCCGCCGCGGCGAGGCCACCCCCCGTCCACGGTGCCCCCCACTCGACCGCCCACCACCACACCGGAGACCCCCCCCCCCCACGACCCGCCAGGGGTCGCTTCGGCCGGGTCATCAGGACCCCCCTCAAATTGACCCTGCCGGTGCAAGTCGATTCTGGGGAGACGTGTGTAGCGGCTACCGCTGGGTTTACACAATCGCCTTGCACCTACGAAGGACGCGGAGCGATCACCATGCCGGGCTCGTCCAGGACGCCCGGGCAGGCCCGCGCTCAACTTGCCAGGCCTCGGCCGGGACGCCCGGGCATGCCCGGGCACGCCCGGCCACGCCCGCTCTCGACTTGCCAGGCCGCGTCCGGGACGCCCGGGCATGCCCGGGCATGCCCGCCCTCGACTTGCCAGGCCGCGGCCAGGACGCCCGGCCACGTCCCCTCTCGCCTTTCGCGGGCAAATGCTCCGGGATAATGTGTGTATATATATTGCTGCCCGATAAACGGGCTTTTGAGAGTACCCGAGTTGTTTTGTGACAATAAAGAAACTCGGACGAATTCCAGCTTTTTGTCGCGTCCATTCTTTCGACTACGTGGGAGCACAGCTCCTTCACTGCCGTTAATAGACCCGGCATAATCACCATTGATTGATGGTGATCCTTCTCTGGATCAAAATGAACGAGAACATTGGACGATTTGAGCAGACCCTTGGAGGTCTGGAATGCTGATTGTTCAGTGGATCCCCAGCTCCAGGAGACTCCTTTCCTCAAAAGACGATAAAGGGGGCCCAAAACATCGGTCACATTCAGGATTCAGGATTGACATTCACGACCATAGAACTGAACCAAACCGAGGTATGACTTCAATTCGGGTACGTCTCGTGGAGCAGGAGCATCCTTGATAGCTTGAACTTTGTCATCTGTCGGGTGTAGACCCTCGGCATCAATCGTATGACCCAGGTACGTGACCGATGGCACCATAAACTTGCACTTGTCTCGATGCAAACGCAAACGTCCGAAATCTTCTTCAGAACTCTATCCAGGTTTTGTAGATGTTCCGCGTCCGTACGACCAGTAACCAGAATATCATCCTGGTAACAAACGACGTTGCGTTTGGCGGCAAACAAACTGTCCATGACATCTATCTATAATTCCAGTAATCTCTGTGTGTATGTATGTATGTATGTCTGTATGTCTGTGACCGCTGTTTCTCGACAACCACGGGTCCGATATACTTTAAACTTGCCAGGTATATTGCTGGGGACCCGAGGATGTGCCTTTTCAAGGTTTCATATTAATCGGACAAGTAGTTACCGAGCTATGTCCAAAAAACGATTCAACCAATCAGAGAGCAGCGAGCTATCACGTGTGCCGAACGTGCCGAACAGACTCTGCCTCGGACGGCACATTTGAGAGCGTATTCATTTATTTCACGTTGGCAAACTATGTTGGCGTTAAACTATGTTTTAAAACTAATTAAAACTAATTTGCGATTCTTTCGCTTTCCTGCGCGTTTGTGCACGCTATGGCGATTTCTTTACCAAACTCCGCAAGCCGTTCGCTTTGGACCAAACCATTTCATGTAAATAGATGGGGGGGGATTGTCACCGTACTCGCAAGCCGTTCGCTTTGGACCAAACCATTTCATGTAAATAGAGGGGGGGGGGGGATTGTCACCGTACTCGCAAGCCGTTCGCTTTGGACCAAACCATTTCATGTAAATAGAGGGGGGGGGATATAATTTTAGATATATATATATAGTACGGGCATGCCCTAGTGTTTATAAATGCCAGGTGCAGATTTCACTCCAAAACTAAGTCGGTGGTACCTGTACAACCCACGATGCGTGTTGATGGTAAGATACTGTTTCGAATTCTCGTCCAAGTGGAGCTGTAGATAGGCGGATTTGAGATCGAGTTTAGTAAAAGTCTTGCCTCCCATGAGACGAGCATAGAGGTCTTCGATCCTCGGGATTGGATATTTATCCAATGAAGAACACTTGTTCACGGTAATTTTATAATCTCCACATATGCGGATGGACTGGTCCGATTTTATGACCGGAAGGATGGGCGCCGCCCATTCGGCATACTGGATTTGCTCGATGATCCCCAGATTTTCAAAATGATCCAGTTCCTTGTCACTCCGCTCACGCAGGGCTAAAGGGACTGGGCGAGCTCTGCAAAATATAGGATTGGCATCCCGGTCAACACTGAGTTTAGCCGTATGTCCTTTCAAGGTTCCAAGCTCATCCTTGAAGACATCCGGGTACATATCCAGCACATTTTTGAGTGTGTATGCTGCGGTAGGAGAAACGTTGGCTGCCCGGAGTTGATGAATGCTTTTCCACTTCAGTTGAATTATGCTCAACCAGTTCCTGCCGAGTAAGGAAGGGTCCTTTCCAGGAATGACGATCAGGAGTAGGTGAAACTCACGGTTATCGAAGCCCACCGTGACGTCACATGTGTACCGCAGGGAACAATCTTCTCACCTGTATAGGTGGAGAGTCCATATGTAGTAGGTTTCAGATGGGGTCGGTCAGCATCACTCCACAGGTTTGTGGAAACAGCATGGCTGATGAGCGACACGGCCGCACCAGTATCGACCTCCATTTGCAATGGTCGATTGTTGACGACAACAGTGGCAAGAAGAGGGTCCCGCTTATGGTGAGAATCAATATGAAACAGGTCACGCGATTCTGGGTTGTCAGAAACAGGGCTCACCTGGTCAAGCTCAGGTTCCTCCGAACCGATAAACTGATTAATCTTCATGTCAGCAGCTTTCTCTTTTAACGATTTGCGAGTGATGCAATCTGGAGCAATATGGCCAGTTTTCGAACAGAAATGGCAGGTTGCATCTTTGAACCGACGTCTCCGGAGGGTGCTTTCCGTTGCACCGAAAACATTTGTTGTGTGTTTCAGACTGCACTGGCTTCTGACGAGGAGCCTTGATCCAACGTTTTGGCTGATCATGATCCAACCGATTCACAGCAGGGCTGGTACTAGATGAGCGAGTGGCACCGATGCTTGTAGCGTTGCCTTCAGCACTTTCCATGGAAATTGCGGTGTCTCTGGCATTTTGGAACGTCAGTCTTCTCTCAGCAAGCAGGCGTCTATGAGTGCGGTCATCGGACATGCCAACCACCAGCAAATCATGGAGCATGTGGTCAATCGTGTCCCTAAACTCACACAGATGTGATAGTTTTTTGAGGTGTGCAATGAAGTCTGCGATCGACTGACCTTGCTGCTGTCTGCACATGTAAAAATTAAACCGACACAGGATGACTGAAGGAGATGGATTACAATGTTCCTTCAAAGCGGCCTTGAGCTGTGCATACGTGAGCTCCTGGATTGTCCGAGGCCGAATCAGGTTTTTAATGAGTGTGAACGTCTCACCCACGCAAACGGATAGGAAGATGGCCTTCATCAGGGCTTCCTTCATGATGTCGTTCGCCTCAAAATAGAAAGACAACCGCTCAGAATATACGTGTCAAAATCTCCATCATGAGGGTCGAATTCATTGATATGGCCTAAAGAAGTCATGGTCTAGATTATAGGTTCTCAAAGTGGTCCCTACCGCCCCCAGTGGGCGCTGGGAACTTTCAGGGGGGCGCTCGAGAGTCCACGGGTGGTAGGGGGGGCACTGGCAATGATTTGGGGGGCACTGGCGATTTAGAGGAGCAGCAGCGATTTGGAGCGCTCATTTGGCTTCCTTCAGTCTGAACAGGTTACCCGGCGCCATTCGGCAAAATGTCCATCCAATCAACGACCACATTCTTTCCCCCTCCGCATGGTTTTTATGATCACATATTCGCTGATGTCGTGTAGGTATTAGGTTTGACCCGTTTCCATGCCCTCTTCTCAACAGTGGTCGAGTTTCTGTCGGAAATTGATACGGAGCTATCGGAGAAAGTGAATGCGATTGAGCACGATGTGGCTTACCTCACGGACATATTCAGTATACTGAATGATGTCAACAAACAACTCCAGGGTGACCATATGACGCTGATTAAAGCAAAGAAAGTGATCGGCGCGTTCGGAACCAAGGCGACTCTGCACAGGGAAACCCTCGGCCACAGAGATATGTACCACTTTCCCCGGTTGGCAAAGGAAACTGCTGTTTCTGATGAAGAGCTGCTCGTTTATTGCAATCACATTGAGAAGATTCGTGGAGATATGGAGCAGCGTTTCAGAGACATGCTGGAACTGTCGGCGCCAGCATGGGTGATCAACCCATTCAAATGTGACATTCAAGATGTGAAGCGCGAATTACAGGACGAAACTATCAACCTCCACAATGATGATGAGGCGAAGGCAAGATTCGCGCAGCATGAATACGGCAAATTCTGGATTCTGGAGCGGGGCGAATACCCCGCAATGTGGACAGAGGCAGAACTGCTCCTGATGGCGTTCCCCACATCATACCTCGTTGATTAAGAGGGTTCAGCGCCATGATGGTGCTGCTGACCAAGTATCGAAACCGCCTTGACATTACCAAGAGGGGCGATCTGCGTGTCTACCTCACTGAGATGGAGCCAGACGTTCGTAATCTCGCAGCGAGTCACCAGGCCTACCCTTCACACCAACGGTATTTAGGCCTGTGATAACAGATTCCCAGTTTGCCTCACCTGGACCTGTTCTGCTGAAACATTGGAGGTCGTGCAAAATAAAACAAGTGAATCCTCTTGGATTGCGCTGAGGCCGTAGACGTAGTTAGCGCAGGCCGGCAGAAGCACATGTTGACCAACTTCATGGCGAGCAGGAACAGAACCTTGGGCCGAATCTCGCGCTTCACCAGTGCGCGTGCGCGAATTTACGTCACGTCGGCAGCGAGAAGGGGTTCCCCAACACGAACCAATCAGGAACTGCCACGTCACACTTATATGATCTCAGAATTCCTGTGACAGGAATTCGCGTTACACTGGCTGGAAGTCATTCGCTAGAGGCGCTTCCTCAGCGCTAATAAAAAGTAAAGTAAAATAAAGTAAAATATTATTCAGAAAATATTTGGCTTCTGTTATTTTTGCTTCCTCTCTACATAGATTCTGGGTGTCCGACCACGAACGATATGACAGGGGGAGCATTGGGCCGGTCCAAGAGGGCAGAAGGGGGCGGTAGTCCAAAAAAGTTTGAGAACCACTGGTCTAGATGTTTATCCTCGTCACCATGTAAGGTATCGCGACAGGCTACGATCGATTGTTGCACATTTATTGACTCTGCAGATACAGGCCCGATTCACCCCAGTGCCATCCGAGCTGAGCCGTAACTTCCGGAAACGGAAATAAACCCGCGGTCGTGGTGTCCGGATACAACGGGGAATGTTTGCACCTTCATACATGACAATTATTGATATCGCTAAAACTAATATATTTATAGCACGATACTCAAAAAGTTGTGGACAGATTCAGACGAAAGTTGGTGGACAAGTTGGGTGAGTGACAAGGCCAAATCGATTTCATTTTGGTGAAGATCTGAATATGGATTCGGATATCAGAATTATTTAATTTTTTTATGTGATTCTTCACCATTGGGAGACGGGGCCAAAAACCAACATTGCGGGATATCTCAAAAAGTTATGGATGGATTTGGATGAAACTTGGTGGACAGGTTGTGTGTGTGACAAGCACTAATCGATTCGATTTTGGTAAATATCTGCATATGGATTCGGATATGAGAATTATTTAATTTTTAAAGCGATTCTTCGACATTGAGTGATTCGGATGATATTTCAAAAAGTTGTGGACGGATTATGACAAAACTTTGTGGATGAGTTGGTTAAGGGGGCAATACACTGAACACAGTAAAAACAACACTGAATCACAGTAATGCACTTTCTGATAAAATGTCTTGATTGAAAATATGCAAAACTATATACATTATGTACATGTTGCTTGATATATGAACATTACATTGGTATACATTACATAGCATTATATTATGCATGGTTACCATGGTAACCAGATGCATACAAATGATGAATTACCACTTTTCAGCTTATATCTTCTCTATGACAAGTCCATTTACGTTCAAACTTGGTACATCTATCTATAATTCCAGTAATCTCTGTCTGTACGTTTGTACGTTTGTCTGTGACCGCTGTTTCTCGGCAACCACGGGTCCGATATACTTTTAACTTGCCAGGTATATTGCTGGGGACCCGAGGATGTGCCTTTTCAAGGTTTCATATTAATCGGACAATTACTTACCGAGCTATGTCCAAAAAACGATTCAACCAATCAGAGAGCAGCGAACGATCGCGTGTGCCGAACGTGGAGGACACACTCTGCCTCGGATGGCACATTTGAGAGCGTATTCATTTATTTCACGTTTGCAAACTATGTTGGCGTTAAACTATGTTTTACAACTAATAAAAACGAATTTGCGATTCATTCGCTTTCCTGCGCGTTTGTGCACGCGATGGCGATTTCTTTACCAAACTCCGGAAGCCGTTCGCTTTGGACCAAACCATTGCATGTAAATAGAGGGGGGGGATTGTCACCGTACTCGCAAGCCGTTCGCTTTGGACCAAACCATTTCATGTAAATAGAGGGGGGGGATATAATTTTAGATATAGATATAGTACGGGCAATGCCCTAGTATATACAATACTAGGAAACAAACATTTTAATTGATGCATTTGTATAATTGGCATTTCGTGTTGACATGGCAACCATTAATCGTCCAATGAGAATTGACATCCTTTAAATTAAAAACCCAAGGTCATAATACAATAAAACTCTATTAATATCTTTGTTGGGTCATTATCAATATCTGTGCCAAATTTGAAGTGAAAAGAATTAAGAATTCCAACGTTATAGGGGAAAATGTCAACTAATATTATGTAAACACACAGTTGCTGTAAGTGGCCATTGACATCAGGATTCCGTTTCCTATACATTGAAATTACAATTGCGTACAATGTTTTTCCATTATTTCATGAATCTGGAGTTCACTTTGCAAGTTTTTTCATTCTTGTCACCCTTGTACTTGTATGTTGATGGACAAACGCCTCTCCAAACTCCCCACTACCATATGTTTGGCCTTCTTCCTCAATAAAGCTTTCCTCCATTTTTCTTTTTGCCTTTGAAATATGTTCCCGTATCTTTGTTTCCTGAACGGAAGCTTTCCTAGCAGCATCGTACAAACTTTTTTTGTCTTTTTTTTCTGCTGCTGCCTGTGTGTATAATGCCCCCTTAAGTGACAAGAACAAGCCGAATAGCTTTTAGTTCAGGTCTGAATCCCTAACCGGCCTATCAGTGGGATACAAAACGTAAATTGTTTTGCTCGGTGGAGGTATGCTCTCTACTGAGTGTCGTTCACGTTTCCATGATACAGAAAGTGAAAGTGTAAAACACACTTCACCAAAATCTCATCCCACTGCATCAACCATCTTTGACATGCCAGGGTATACTAGCGTTATATAGTTAGATTTATCGGAGCATATACTGTACACAGTGAGTTAGTGCATAAAGAAATGGAGGCTAAGTGCTGGGAACGTTCTGAGATTCACATTTGAAACTTGTTGATAGAGTTAAAATAGGAGTGTTGCAAAACAAAATCGTGGTTTCTATAACCACCCGCCTGTTGTTCATAAACATGACGTCATCCTGTGGGCTCCTTAAAATATTCCAGTCTTCTCATGGAAACCAAACTGAGCGCAATTTATGGAACAAATCAGGGCAGAACGTTTATTTGAAAGCACCATATACTTACTCATCCATAGTAGGAGTGCAGCTGTCCGTATATTACGTGAACATAAGTTCATGAAAACAAACACGTTAATTGTTATTTCATGTGTAAGGAAGACCTCGTTGAGACGTTTCACCTGTGTCCTGGCCCACGTAAGAAAAGGCTGTTTTTCATCACGCTCAGGCCGGTGACTGGTGTGAAGGGTTTTGGTTATATATAAATATATTTGTTCTTACCATTTTTACCATACAGTATAATAGTATATTGCCAACACAACACAACACAACACAACACAACATAACACGTGGAGTAGAGTGGAGTAGAGTGGAGTAGAGTAGAGTAGAGTAGAGTAGAGTGGAGTGGAGTGGAGTGGAGTAGAGTGGAGTAGCGTGGAGTGGAGTAGAGTGGAGTAGAGTAGAGTAGAGTGGAGTGGAGTAGAGTAGAGTGGAGTGGAGTGGAGTAGTGTGGAGTAGAGTAGAGTGGAGTAGCGTAGAGTAGAGTAGAGTGGAGTGGAGTAGAGTGGAGTGGAGTAGAGTGGAGTGCAGTGGAGTGGAATAGAGTAGTGTGGAGTAGAGTGGAGTGGAGTGGAGTAGAGTAGAGTGGAGTAGAGTGGAGTGGAGTGGAGTGGAGTAGAGTGGAGTAGAGTAGAGTAGAGTAGAGTAGAGTAGAGTGGAGTGGACTAAATTAATTAGAGAAAAATAAATAATTAAGATATGAAAAATGAAGTAGAAATATCATTAGAGGTGGATTGTGGTAAAGACAGTTACATATCAATGCGATTGATGGAGGTGGAAAGGGATGCTTGGTCGTGGTTTTGATTTCACTGGTTTCACGTGGTTTTGAAGGTCTGATTCGGTGTTGCACGTGTCAGCGGTGGGCGTGTCAACGATATGACGTCCCATCTGTATTTACGTTGTGGACGTTGAAGACATTTACGTTATTAGTTATTTGCATATTGTCTACTTAGTGCTAGATGTACAATTTATACCACACATTGATATGCAAGGAGTGGGTGTGTGTAGAGATGTGGTTATGTTATGACACAGGTATGATGGGCCAAATGCCCTTTTTCTGTCTTCATTACTTTCAGAGCGTGTGATAATTTATTACATAATCACGGATGTGTAATTGAAATAAGAATGACCACATTGTGACCTGCGACAAAATCCGGTAACGATTGGGAAACATTATTTAAAGGGTCAGTGCAAAAATTACGCACTGTTATTTTAAAACTCTACGTCATGGCCATGACAGTGTAGTTAGCGATAGTTTTTTTTTGTTTTTTTTTAGTAATTTGCGTTACGTAACGCTTGATTATGTAAAGCAACGCTTAATAATACCGTCATTTCATCTCAGTGCTGTGGTGGGTGGAGTCAAGTAACAGATGTATGGGTGGTCCAGCAGTTGTCCAACCAATGGGTGCACATTTCAAAAATAGACTCCCCCAAGTGCAGATACATTCAAACTACACTACCCCATGCCAAATAAATAAATTTAATAACGGATCATAGGAGAGAGAATAGATAGAAGGGAGTAGGGGTATGAGAATAACCTTTTGGTAAAATTAATGTGAGGAGGGGTAAAATAAGGAGGAAGGGGGTTATCAAAAATGCCACCATATTTGCGTACGTAATAAATAGAAGGTCCCGCCAAAAATCAGACATACATATGGGGGAGAAAGAGAAGGATGGTTTGATAGATTGCTGGTGATGTTGGTGGAATTGGTGGCAGAAAACGCGGAAATAGTACGAAGAAGAAGAAAACCTCGAGGAATAAAAGCACGTGATGTGGGGAGGGACTAACAAGGCGGAGCTAACGTAACTATGGAGTTAGTTAGCGTCTCGTAAATCGTAATATTTCCAGATCCTCAATTTCCTCTCCTTGTCTATCTATCCTTGTTTATACAGAGTTCCAATCATTCTCTACTTCTTGGCGTTGCCAATCTGCATGAGCCGGTAAGACTTATGCGCGTAATTAAATAAGAAAATTGTGGCAGAGGCAAATAAACGAATGAGCGAAAGATACAAACGAAAGAGCGAAGAGAATGAAACGAATTGAGAGAAAGAGCGAAGAGAATTAAACGAATTGAGAGAAAGAGCGAATCTGACAGGGAAATGGAGAGAGAGATTTAAAAAAAATGTCAATTTGCGACACTTTGCGACGCCGATGAGCATGAGGCCTACTGTCCCCAGGCTTGGTAACGGAGCCCGGCCATGGCGTGTTTTCGCGTTTTGTCTCGTCTCGTGTTACTCGGATCCTTTTCCTCTAGTTAATTGTGATTTTGTCATCGGGTCGCGTCGCGATGTCCGACGTGTATCGTTTCGACAATCTCGCAATGATTAATCATTGATTTCGAGAGGTTCGTGCGGTGACGCGCTACGTTTGAACTTTGAACTTCCCCGTCGAGATTTAAAAACACGTTAAAAAATGTCGGCACTTTGTTGGTCATTTCACGACTCCGACGTGTTTTGGTGTGTACTTTGTGTGGTGGAAACGAGGAAGGGTGGTTTGGCATGGGGCACACATTACTATTAGACTTAGTGTCTGCATTGGTATAATACAAAGATTGATAATGCGTACAAATAGAGCTTCTATCCCACGCTCCACTCCATGGAACAATATTTGCATCTTGTCAGGTATTGTAACTAAGGTGGGATTCACCACAGGCTGCTCCCAGGTGACCCCTCTGGCTTGAAGCGCATCGAGTGGATTCTCCACCCACCTGTTGATGTATCAAAGTCCCTCCCTCGTCCTCCCAATAGACTGGGTTGGAGGCGATGTCCCCTGGTAACACGACCTCATTTTAACCTCACCTGCTTCAATCCTGCATGTGATCTTGCAAATGGCACCATCCCTTGGATGGATGTTAAGCCGGGTATCCCATCTGCAAGCATTATTTGGTGGAAGGTAGCAATCCCCATCCCACGGCGTCCTTCGCAGGAGAGTAGGCGAGTTATCACTGACACCTTGAACAAATTCCAAATCTCCTTCTGTCAAACATCAGGCCTGGCCAGCGGGTTTGTGAAACACTTGGGTCAAAAACGTTCACCGGCCGACAATGTGGGAATGTTTGAGGCCCCTGTAAAAGCAATCGTTAACTAGTAGTTTCACCTTGCAACTACCCTTCACCATTTAAGCACATCACTGTTGATCCTTTTTTTTTTTTCTCTCACTAACCTCTCTGTTTTATCCCTTGTGCTGTGTCACCCCAAGACTTCCAATAGGTTGCCTTTGCTCGACTCAGATTGTGGGATTAGTTGTTTTCTGGTTATTATTTAAGTGTTGTATATAACTTTGGCAACAACAACAACGACAACATGCATTTTAAAGGCCATTTCCCCTGCTAGAGCGGGGGTTAGCCTTGCGGTCCCCATGACAATCTTCTCCATTTTGCCCTATTTTCTGCATCTCTCCTTGTTAACCCCCTTGCCCGCATTTCTTCTTCCACCATCTTTAGCCAAGTCTTTCTCGGTCTTCCCCGTCCTCTGCTTCCTTCTACATTCATTTTCACCACTCTTCTCAACCAGTCACTTTCATCCTTCCTCAACACATGACCAAACCATCTGAACCTGTTCCTCTTCACAGCATCCATCACAGGCTCTATTCCCATCATCTTTCGCAATTCATCATTTGTCTTCCTCTCTCTCAACGATACTCTGCACATCCGTCGAACCATTCACATTTCCACCCTTTCCAACCTTCGTTGCTGCTCTACGTTCATTACCCATGTCTCGCTCCCATAAATCATAACACTTCTCACACATGCAGCATACACCTTTCCCTTCAGCTTCAACGACACTCCCCTCATCATCAGCATGCCACTCAGTTCCCGAAACCTCTTCCATAACTTTGGCAATTGTATAATATTTTTCTTGGCTCACATCAGGTCTTTCTGCTACGTGGTATCTAATTTTTCAAAAGCACCATTGCACTTGCACTACATAACCAAAAGTATGTGGACACCCCTTCTAATTAGTGGATTCGGCTCTTTCAGCCACACCCATTGCTGACAGGTATATATAATCAAGCACACAGCCATGCAATCTCCACAGACAAACATTGGCAGTGGAATGGGCCGTACTGAAGAGCTCAGTGACTTTCGACTTGGCACCGTCATAGGATGCCACCTTTCCAACAAGTCAGTTCGTCAAATTTCTGCCCTGCTGGAGCTGCCTCGGTCAACTGTAAGTGCTGTTATTGTGAAGTGGAAACGTCTAGGAGCAACAACAGCTCAACCACGAAGTGGTAGGCCACACAAGCTCACAGAACGGGACTGCCGAGTGCTGTAGCACGTAAAAATCGTCTGTCCTCTGTTGCAACACTCACCACCGAGTTCCAAACTGCCTCTGGAAGCAACCTCAGCACAACTGTTCGTCGGGAGCTTCATGAAATGGTTTTCTACGGCCGAGCAGCCGCACACAAGCCCAAGATTACCATGCGCAATGCCAAGCGTCGGCTGTAGTGGTGTAAAGCTCACCGCCATTTGACTGGAGCAGTGGAAACGCGTTCTCTGGAGTGATGAATCACGCTTCACCATCTGGCAGTCCGACGGACTAATCTGGGTTTGGCGGATGCCAGGAGAACGCTACCTGCCCGAATACATAGTGCCAACTGTAAAGTTTTGTGGAGGAGGAATAATGGTCTGAGGCTGTTTTTCATGGTTTGGGCTTGGCCCCTTAGTTCCAGTGAAGGGAAATCTTAATGCTACAGCATACAATGACATTCTAGACGATTGTGTGCTTCCAACTTTGTGGCAACAGTTTGGGGAAGGCCCTTTCCTGTTTCAGCATGACAATGCCCCGTGCCCAAAGCGAGGTCCTTGCAGAAATGGTTTGTCCAGATCGGTGTGGAAGAACTTGACTGGCCATGCACAGAGCCCTGACCTCAACCCCATCGAACACCTTTGGGATGAATTGGAATGCCGACTGTGAGCCAGGTCTATTTGCCCAACATCAGTGCCCAACCTCGTTAATGCTCTTGTGGCTGAATGGAAGCAAATCCCCACAGCAATGTTCCAACATCTAGTGGAAAGCCTTCCCAGAAGAGTGGAGGCTGTTATCGCAGCAAATGGGGGACCAACTCCATATGAATGCCCATGATTTTGGAATGAGATGTTTCTCGAGCACATACGGGTGTGATGTTTGGGTGTCCACATACTTTTGGACATGTAGTGTACCATGAAGCAGTTAAGCAATAAATAAATAAATAAATTAAAGCATTTCTATATCTGATATGGTTTGTTGGACGTCTGTTTTTGTTGCCATTCACAAAGTCTTACCACCTATTGTGCGAGCGGGTGACATTGTTCCAGACAACTTGCTTTTGAACACAGAAGAGTAATAAACACTCCACTATTATGAGCCAGAAGTTTAGTTTGCTGACCACCATTTACAATTTCTAATTGGCAACCAGGCTGTTACTGAGGCTGTTGTGTTCCTTCGAGGTTACTGTTACTTAGGGGTGAGTGGGGGAACAACCATGCTGTAAACTGGCTTTAGGGTTAACTCAGAAATGCTATCTTTAAACCTTTTAAAATGAATAAACAAAACGTTGAAGCTTTGTTTAAAATCGTGCCCCACTGTTCCATCCTCCAGAATATCTCATGATGATGGGTACGCCAGATGATGAGTTGGAGAAGTTTCTAAATGAACAAAAGATCCGCCTTCTACAAGATCGAGCCACACTTGATCAAAACCTACCATATATAGATATTATGGTAAGGGTGTGTGTGTGTGTGTGTGTGTGTGTGTGTGTGTGTGTGTGTGTGTGTGTGTGTGTGTGTGTGTGTGTGTGTGTGTGTGTGTGTGTGTGTGTGTGTGTGTGTGTGTGTGTGTGTGTGTGTGTGTGTGTGTGTGTGTGTGTGTGTGTGTGTGTGTGTGTGTAAAACGAGATGTGTATGATGATTGACATTTCTTTTGGTGAGGGTTCTCCCGCTGATTTTTCCATATCTTTTGGTGGAAATCCACGATACTGTTTCTCATATATTTATATGTTTATTCTTTGTTGATGTGATTTTAATGTTTGTTAAACTACATTTATATGATATTTTATGTTTGTTCAACTACATTTCAAAGCATGAAAACCACAAACAATATAATTAATTGTACAGTAACGGCTAGATGTTACAAGTTAAAAGAAACTAAAGAATTAATTACATGGAAAACCTCAAATATAGTTTACCTATTGACCTGTAGCAAATGTGCGATGCAATATGTTGGTGCATTGATGGGTTGACTGACTGCCTGGACGCAACTGATGTTGTGGATCTACTGATGTACCATCTATTGATGTGGATCCATGATTGAGGTTGTGGATCCGCCGTTTGGAGAGGTCCTGGGCTGAAAGGATCGAAACCTCGAGGAAGAACGGTGCCCAGCTGATGATCCATGCGGTCGGGAAACTAGTCAATTGCTTACGGGTTCAGGTTCTTGCTTTCGGTGGAGAAACTATGTTTGAGATTTGCAATTTAAATAAAGTTGAATATGGGATGTTGTGAAATTAACATCATTTACAACAATCCTTTAAATTATTTATATTTAAGTTTAGGAACAACCGATACAACAACACAACAACATGCATTTTAAAGGCCATTTTCCCTGCTAGAGCGGGGGTTAGGAACAACCGATACTGTACAATTAATTGTGTGTGTGTGTGTGTGTGTGTGTGTGTGTGTGTGTGTGTGTGTGTGTGTGTGTGTGTGTGTGTGTGTGTGTGTGTGTGTGTGTGTGTGTGTGTGTGTGTGTGTGTGTGTGTGTGTGTGTGTGTGTGTGTGAATAAAAGAGAGAGATAGAATTGTGAGGAACAGAAATGCTTGGTGTGTTTTGTTATGAGGCCAGCGATTGACAGGGCGGTTCCTCGTTTGATAGCTGGTCTCTTTGGAGAGGGGTTTTCACCGTCATTTTTCAATGCTTCAATCATATTGATCTTGCTTTCTTTGTCAATTCTGGTGTCAAAGAATGCAAATGCCACTAGTACTGGGCTCATGTACCACGTGTGGCGGCCAAGTGCCTTCAAGGCTGCCTGAGCCATCTTCTGATTGATTTGTTCAAACTTTTCCAACTTCTTGAAGAGGTTAATGTCATTCAGGGGAGCCTCAATAGCTTGTGGAGCCCGAAACCAAGCCTGTACATACACAAGGCAGACAAAAATGTTGAAGGCTCGGAGTTCTCTCGCCTCTCGAAGTGTCAAGTGGAACTCTGACCGAAACATGAACACCTGCAGTGAATATAGTGCTTTTGCCATCCATCTGGCTCTGTGCATTGCTCCTGGAGCCATGATCCGGATTCCACGAGGTGGGATTCCTCCCATGTAGATGACAGTCAGTTCTAGGAGTTCACGATAATCATCTCGTGGCTGCTGATCTTTCAAACACACAAGAACGTTTTTGCTTCCAACACAGTGTCTACAGATCCCATTGAAGCCTTCCTCTCTGAGAATTGATCGTGAAGAAACTTCCTGTCCTCGGGGTTGGTGATTATGGCCTCCGAATCTGCATGCCTAAGATCAAACGTCTTCTCCAAGGAGGCCTTGAAGGATGCTTCCTTTTTCTCTTGGGTCGCACCACCCCGCTTTGCACCTTTTTGGAGGCTCCTCCATTCTTCATATAGCCTCTCCAAACGATGGATGCAGTGCTGCTTCGTCGTTGTAGGTAGGTGAGCTTTTTCCCAGAACTTCACAACCTCTTCAATGGTGAGGGTTGCACTCTCCTGGGCAGTGCGATTCTCCTTCTTCAGGTGATGGAAAAACAGGACAAGAGATTGATGCACAGTCGGGAGCTTTGCACCTTTGATGGCATCTCCAGAAGTGGACCCAATGAGATACACATTATCCTGAGCCCGAGTTTTCAATGAAACACTGGTACTAGCACATGCCATAACTGCAAAATAAGCAAGAATGTGGGTAAAATCCTGTTAATTCTTACTCCACAGGGTCACTCTCTACAAAAGAGCCACAGTCAATAAGTTAGGCCTACATATTACACACTAAAAAAGCGTACCCCGGGAACCTGTACAAAACATGCATGAAAATTGCCCAGATAGTGATCATAGGAAGTCTCAAAACTGTATGTATAATATATTGTATATATATAATGTATAATGTGTATTTATGTATATTTATTATTTAATGTATATTTACTATATATTTATTTTTAATATTATATTTAATGTATATATATAATTATGTATTTATTTTGTGTATATACAGCCCAAAAAATGGGAATTCCTATTTTTGCATGGGGGAAAATTCATCACTGATGTGGCACCCCTAAATATTATTGGATTCCATTCAAATTTGGTGTGGTTTCCTTTGACACCACAAGGAACAACAATAGACCATGTCCAGGAGAACATCTGCATTTTGATTTTTTGAAGCCCACCCTAATATGTATATATACATATATATATATATATATATATATAATTATGTATATATATATGTATATATATATATATGTATATATATATATATATATATATATATATATATATATATATATATACATACATACATACATACATACATACATACATACATACATACATACATACATACACTCAGTCACATGAAAAAGTAAGTACACCCCATGTAAAGTTTTGACTATTTCAACATACAGATATTTGATTCTCATTTCAACAATATTGATAGATAAAGGTGATATAATAAAACAAATATCATGAAACATTTACATTTTGTAGTCCATTGCATAATTTAAATAAACATAAATGCAAATTTCGCATGTGGAAAAAGTAAGTACACCCTTGGCTCTAATAGGTGGTATTGCCCCCTTTGGCAGAAACAACCTCAAGTAGGCGTTTCTTATAACTGTCTACCAGTCTCTGACATTGACTGGGAGAAATTTTTGCCCACTACTCCATGCAGAATTCTTTCACTTGTGCGATGTTTGAGGGGTTTCTTGCATGCACAGCTCGTTTCAAATCCCCCCACAACATCTCGATGGGATTTAGATCCGGGCTTTGACTTGGCCATTCCAGAACCCTCCATTTCTTTCTTTTCAGCCATTCCTTGGTGGATTTACTGGTATGTTTAGGGTCATTGTCATGTTGCAACGTCCACCTTCGGTTGAGCTTCAACTTTCCGACAGATAGCCTCACATTATCCTCAAGCACCCTCTGGTGCAATGAAGAATTCATAGTGGATTCTATGATGGTGAGCTGCCCAGGCCCTGATGCAGCAAAGCTGCCCCAAACCATCTTATTTCCACCACCATGCTTTACAGTTGGTATCAGGTTATTGTGGTCAAATGCTGTCTTTGGTTTTTGCCAAACATGTCTTCTGGTACTGTGGCCAAATAGCTCTACCGTTGACTCATCTGTCCAGAGCACATTGTTCCAGAAGTGCTGGTCTTTGCCAAGGTGTTAATTGGCAAACTTTAGTCTGCCCTGATCTTTCTGGACAGCAAAGGTTTCCTCCTCGCACACCTCCCATGTAGATCAAATTTGTGCAGCCTCTTTCTACTGGCAGACACGTTCACTTTGACATCAACAGTGGCAAGAGCTACCTGTAGGTCCCGTGATGACATTCTGGGGTTCTTAGAGACTTATTTCAGCATCTTGCGGTCTGCTCTCGGGATGACCTTGCTGGGGCGGCCTGGCCTGAACAAGTTGGCAGTTGTTTGGAATCTTCTCCACTTGTAGATGATCTTCCGGACAGTCGAATGATTGATTTCAAATTGTTTGGAGATCTTTTTGAATCCCTTCCCAGACTCGTAGGCATCTATAACCTTCTTTCTGAAGGCCTCAGAGAGCTCTTTTGATCTAGGCATGGTGATGCCGCACACTTCAACAACAAAGAGCAAACCAAACGAAATGTCTGAGGTTTAAATAAGACAGGTTCCTCCAAGATCCTCTCTAACGATGTTCTAATCATTTGCACCTGAGCTGGTGCACCTGATTCTAATTTTAGGTATTTGAAGTAGTGATAAATGTAGGGGTGTACTTACTTTTTCCATGTGTGAAATTTGCATTTATGTTTATTTAAATTATACAATGGACTACAAAATGTAAATGTTTCATGATATTTGTTATATTGTATCACCTTTATCTAACAATATTGTTGAAATGAAGATCAAATAGCTGTATGTTGAAATATGTTGAAAAAGTCAAAACTTTACATGGGGTGTACTTACTTTTTCATGTGACTGTGTGTGTATATATATATATATGTATGTATGTATATATATATGTATATGTATATATATATATATATATATATATATATATATATATATATATATATATATATATATATATATATATATATATATATATCGGCCATTATAAAGCTCGCAGTGTTAAGTGTGGAGATTGCGGCTGGCTCAATAGCGCAGTGGGCTGTTGACGCGTTATCAACGGAGGTTCGTGGTTCGAGCCCTGCATTGAGTCAGAATTTTTTCACACTTAGCCTCTCGCAGGAATTTGATTCCTGTTTATAAAATTGTAATTGAATTAATCTTCAATGCATTTCTACTTATTCACACATACATACACATACATACGCATGCATATAATACTTACGCTAACATTTGGGGTCTGTCTGGCAGGCATGTAAGACATCAGCCATTATAAAGCTCGCAGTGTTAAGTGTGGAAAAGTTCTGAGGAGAATGCGGCTGGCTCAATAGAGCAGTGGGCTGTTGACGCGTTATCAACGGAGGTCCGTGGTTCGAGCCCCGCATCGAGTCAGAA
Source organism: Myxine glutinosa (assembly GCF_964187855.1). Classification (NCBI taxonomy): domain Eukaryota; kingdom Metazoa; phylum Chordata; class Myxini; order Myxiniformes; family Myxinidae; genus Myxine; species Myxine glutinosa. The sequence goes on from NC_136268.1 coordinate 83,649,497, forward strand.
TAGTACGGTTTTTCCCCCTTAGCAAGAGGTGGTTAGACCCTTGTCTTGTGAAGCTGACCGTCTCCGCTCCTGGTACTTGTAACGCTCTCCCGCGGGATGGAACGGATCAGGGTTATGGGTCCAGGGTTTATCCCGAATACCTTTATCCGCACCTCCGCAGAACAGGGAGGCAAGTACCGCTCGAACCCCGGTTTTAGATGTTATAATTGCCGAGCGGTTTTAGCAACACGACGTTCGAGCCATTACCAAAGACTAAACCCGATCCTGAAACGTTGGCCAAAATCGCGCCACAGGTATTCAATGAGGGAAAAGACAAGGACGAACGGATGTGAATAAGAAGAAGGCAAAAGTAGGAAATAACAGGATTTATTACTACTAATTATGTACAAGTCAAAAGAAACCAAGGAAGATGGAAAGATACGAAAATAAAGACAGAAGGAGTAAGACACAGTGCAATTATTAACTTATACAAGCTTACTTATACCCAGGGACAAGACACACAAAACAAACTCACGTACACAAAAGGATGGAAAGGCAGGGATGGTACGGGTCGGCAGAGGAGGGTCCAGGTAGATGGTGGCGTCGAGGTTCGGCTCCAAGCTCGCGCTTTGGTCCACGCTTGTGGGTTCGAGGCGAAACCCGGCACACAGCCCCGCTTCGGGCTGGCAGCGAGGAGCCGGCAGCTCCACGTATTCGGTTTCACACCGGCAGCTGTCTCACGCGTCCTCCGCCTCCTGCGTCTCAGACGCTCTTTTACCACTCCGCCGAATCTGCCTCTGGTCCAGCGCACCTCCCTCAAAACCCGCTCTCCGCTTCTCCTCAACTGGACTCTTACGCACTTCTCTGGTGTGGGGGGCGCCGCGTGACGGGTTTTATAGCGCCACACCCTGGAACGCTCGCGAAACTGCCCGATCGTTCTCTCTCCGCCCTCTCAAGCCAAACCCCTTATCCTTGGTTGGTTGATCGGGGCTGGTTCACTCCCCCTTCCCATGACGAGGTGGAGACACGCCTTTCTTCTCCGAGCTGACCGCGTGCTCAATGGAGGGCGAATGCAGTTGGCAATGCGAATCGCGATGGTGATGCCAATAACCCCATCCAAAGTTACTGGCATTTTGAAGATGCCATGGGGGCGTCGGAGGGATCCTATCTTATGTCATCTGATGCAATGCAGAGTCAACTAATGGGAAACAGAGCCTTAATCTACATAGAATAAGAAATAACTATTTATAAGGGTATATGGTGGCCTACGTGCATGCGATGGATTAACTAAGGGGACGACCTATGATCTTTACACTTAAACGGAGGTATTTACAACGATCATTACACTTACACAGGGTGATATTTACAACAATTACACAGGATTCTCAAATCCGCAACAATAGATATATATATTGTACAAGACTCTTGGAGGAGCTGTAACACACACACACACACACACACACACACACACACACACACACACACACCCACACACACACACACACACACACACACACACACACACACCAAGAAGACATGAGCCAACAACGGATGTGACCTTTGCTAAACAAAAATTCTGACCTCAATCGAAGTTACGTAACATCCTGAAGAACTCTTGGGACTGTTGAAGTCGTAATTGTACCATCGCTTCTCTCTAGTTAGCACGGAAATTGGGGAGACCTCTTCCCCCCTCCCTCCTCTCCCCTCTGGGATAGCAATCCATGGGGTTTAGCCATGCTGTTTTCTCCAAATGCTGAACGTCAAACGAGGAAGCAGCACGCACCATCAGAAGTGTAGTATGACTCTGTCAAAGTCAGAATTGTATCACAGACCTCCCGAACACTCAGACCATTATGCCACTGAATTTGGTTGTTGTTAGCGAAAAATACATTGGACTGGGATTCAATTTCTAAATCTGGCCCGCTGGTTGCATCATTACTGAGACGTGGCTGGGCTGCTGATGCTGTGCCCTCTGTACGTTGCGGCAGGAATTTGTAATTCGTTCAGGGTGTCATTGATAGCTCGCCTCTTCGGAAAGACATTGTGTGATATTTAACATCCACTAACTTATGCTTGCCAATGGGACACCCAGATTAACGTCCAACCAAGGGATGGTGCAAATGATGCAATGTTGTGTATGTCAAACACTGGCACCAGTTAATGCTATGTTTGTAGCAATTGCAATGCTATTTACTTTTTAAGATATGTGTTAACTGATTATAATAAAGATATGTCTATCTGATTACTAAATGAATGTTAACTAATTATAATACAGATATTATAATGAAGATATCGGATGAAAAATGACGACTTTAGAAAATTGACCTCAAGATGACCTTTGACCTTACAATCAATAAGCTTCTCAGTTGTGACTACCTCTACAACTTGGTAAAGTTTCACGACTATTGCTTTATAATTGTGAACTGTAGGCGATTGACAGACAAGCAAACATGAAGACGTCATGCAGAGCACGATACTTGCAAAATCCACCACCCCCCTCCCCCCCCCCAAAAAAGGTTGCCATGGATACATCAAATTGTCTATTTCATCAAGATTAAAATTGACGATCTTGCTCAAAGCTCAGGTCAATCGGATTAAAATTGATGATTTTTAAGATACAAATTGATGATGTTAGAAGTTTGACCTTGAGTTGACCTTTGACCTTTTGACATAAACAGGGGTTCGTTTCCCAATTCAGTGAGGCATGGTGCAATCGCCGTTTACTTTTCAAGTTGATCGGATGAAAAGCGACGATTTTTCAGATTGAAATTGATGATTTTAGAAGTTTGACCTTTTGACCTTTGACCTTTAAAATAGTTGGTTTCCCAATTCAGTGAGGCACTGTGCAATTGCTGTTTAAAATTTTCAAGTCAATCGGATGAAATTGCCGGTTTTACCGCAATTAAAGTACTATTTAAGCTCTTTAAAATGGAAAATCGATGATTTTGGAAGTTTGACCTTGAGTTGACCTTTGACCTTTTGACGTCAAAAATAGTTTTTCGCAATTTAGTGACCCAATATGCAAATGCTGTTCAATTTTTCAAGTCAATCTGATGAAAAATGACAATTTTAGAAATTCGACCTCAAGAAGACCATTGACCTCAAAATCAGTAGGCTTCTTCCTTATGACCAACTCTACCATCTGGTTAACTTTCGTGAAGATTGGTTTAAAATTGTGACCTGTAGGCGATTTACAGACAGAATAACGAACAAGACAAACCAATATACTTGAAAAATCTTCATTTTTGAAAGTAACAAACAGACAGAATAACAAAGTCGAACGACCAATATACTTGAAACATCTTCGATTTCGTAAGTAACAAACAAACAGGTATTTGTTATTCGGGCTTGTAATATTTGATGTCAGTTGCTAAGTTGCTTTTCTAACTACAATCAATAAAAAAATGACTAATAAGGGTCCAAGTCTGTAATTGCCTAGCATCGTGAGAGCTGTATGACACCACGAGGCTGCTTCCACATTGAACCACCACCAGGAAAAATAATATAAAATGGAATATCTTCTTTTTTAGAGTAGAAATCAAATTGACGTACTCCATCTTTTACAAGACCTTCAGTTTCTGCTTAAAGTGCGGTATTGAGTTGTTCTGAGATATCAGGGTGATATTTAGTTGTGGTGGTGTAATGATCAACATTGAATTGGTATTGGTGTTTGAATTTATATTTTCCAGGCTAAACAACAGTCCTTGAACTCTGAACAAGAGGACAAACCTTGTAAGGAATTTGGCCCTCCATTCAACAGAGAAAAAGGTGTTTCAACAGGTAAAGATGGCACAATTTGAAATTCATAATTTAACCTTACTTTGCTGTTTTCCTCTTTGTTCAGTACTTTCTTAACCCCTGTTTTATCGGCAGATGTTCTAGTCTAGTGAGTTTGACTTGTTTGTAATATTGCAGGCCGATTCATACTGATTGTTATATTCATCAAACATACGGCTGCGTTGCAGGTGAACTAATTCAACCCATGAGCTTTGTGATAGGTCAGGAATATGAACAGAGGAGGCAACATCTTAAGGAAGAATTGCTGCAAGACTTTTGCCGCTACATGGCAGAGGTTGGTTTTCTGTGTATTTCAGGATATTTACTTATTTTATTTTCACAAGCATCCTATATTTATTAGAAGGGGTATGTTCATTATTTGTGTGCGCGCGTGCGTGCGTGCATGTATTTATTTTTACCATTTGAGCTTTTATCAAATTCTACCTTTATTTGGAGAATATGGAGAAGACAAATTAATAATTGAGTCAAAATGTCAAAGGGCAAAGTCACATTGAGTCGAAATAGGCCTTATTAGCCCATCAGCCACTGCACTGCTGGAGACTGCTGTGATTTTTTTTAAAATCACTTTTGTGTTGCTTTATTCGTTTGCCATTTGAGCTTCAGTGTGTCTGTCCAGGCCATAACTTTTTCTTTTTTTAACCATTGGAGCTTTTGTCATAAAATTTTCAACAAAACTTTATTATGAGAATATGGAGAACAATAAATAATAAAACTTATATATTTTTTGCTGCTGTTTTCATCAGGTTTAGTGTGAGTACAAAGCAGATGGGCCAGGCTGGGCATTTTGAGATCCTTTCTCATTAGCTATGCCACTGAAGGTGGACGTAGGTTCTTTTTTCACCCTGTCTGTTTGTCTGAGAACTGAATATCTCAAAAAGTTGTGGATGTATTCAGACAAAATTTGGTGGACAGGTTGAGTGTGTGACAAGCAGGGTGCGATTTTAAAAATTTCCAGTGTGTGGGATTGGGGGGGATAAAATTGACACATCATGGGGGTTTTTTTTTTTTGTTATTTCTTACTTTTACAACTTGCAAGCTATACATAACAATTGTGACATAAAGCTGAAAAGTCACATTACAATTAAAATATATAGCTATTGCATTCCTCACACCGAAAAAAAAAAAGTAATGAAAAAATAATACTGGAACTATGTAAGCTCGACATGTACAGAATCAAAACTTATTACCACTTCAATCAAAGTTTGATGTACATTTATATTGATAAAAGCCAGATAGAAAATTAAAATTGAATTTATGAACACCAATTTTGCCGAGATTCCCATAGTTTTCTGCTAGTACCGGGAAATGTACCTACCTTCGGGAGAGTAACAAGACCGATAGTCAAACAACGGCACAGCCTGCCTTGGATCTGCTTTCCCCCTGTCATGTGACCAGATCCTCAGCTCTGATTGGTGGACGTTTGTGAGGGACATAATACATACACTGGATGGACAGATAAACACTGTTCCAGACGGCATTGCCCCATGGGCTACACCATTAAAAATATGGCTGCCGAACGATCATTTTTTTGGTATAATTTGATCAGTCATCATCATTTTTTTTTCTCGAACAATTTTCCCAAGATTACGCTAAATACATTTCATACTGATTGGATCAAGCATTCTACTTGTTTATTTATGTCATCATGATGAAGGCTCATATGACATCATTAACATGTGTTATTCCCCATGGGGAGTGCTTTACAATGATCCACCTTTCAATTTTTACGATGGAGCGGTTTCAAAGATATAGAAGTGCAAAGATTTTCGGTTTTTCCAAGATGGCACCCACACCACGTGATCTATGACGTCGTACTTGTCATTACAATTATACCAGAGGAGGAGCTCCTATGGTGAAAATTCCGTGTCAATCGGACCAACGGTTGCAGAGAAAACTGATTTTAAAGGGAATAAACCTGCAAAATGCCAGCGGAAGGAGCATACATACATACATACAGTCATGTGAAAAAGTAAGTACACCCCATGTAAAGTTTTGACTTTTTCAACATATTTCAACATACAGCTATTTGATCTTCATTTCAACAATATTGATAGATAAAGGCGATATAATATAACAAATATCATGAAACATTTACATTTTGTTGTCCATTGTATAATTTAAATAAACATAAATGCAAATTTCGCGTGTGGAAAAAGTAAGTACACCCCTACATTTATCACTACTTCAAATACCTAAAATTAGAATCAGGTGCACCAGCTCAGGTGCAAATGATTAGAACATCGTTAGAGAGGATCTTGGAGGAACCTGTCTTATTTAAACCTCAGACATTTAGTTTGGTTTGCTCTTTGTTGTTGAAGTGTGTGGCGTCACCATGCCTAGATCAAAAGAGCTCTCTGAGGCCTTCAGAAAGAAGGTTATAGATGCCTACGAGTCTGGGAAGGGATTTAAAAAGATCTCCAAACAATTTGAAATCAGTCATTCGACTGTCCGGAAGATCATCTACAAGTGGAGAAGATTCCAAACAACTGCCAGCTTGTTCAGGCCAGGCCGCCCCAGCAAGTTCAGCCCGAGAGCAGTCCGCAAGATGCTGAAAGAAGTCTCTAAGAACCCCAGAATGTCATCATGGGACCTGGAGGTAGCTCTTGCCACTGTTGATGTCAAAGTGCACGAGTCTACCATTAGAAAGAGGCTGCACAAATTTGATCTACATGGGAGGTGTGCCAGGAGGAAACCTTTGTTGGCCAGAAAGAACATCAGGGCAAGACTAAAGTTTGCCAATGAACACCTCGGCAAAGACCAGCACTTCTGGAACAATGTGCTCTGGGCAGATGAGTCAAAGGTAGAGCTATTTGGCCACAGTACCAGAAGACATGTTTGCCAAAAACCAAAGACAGCTATTTGACCACAAGAACCTGATACCAACTGTAAAGCATGGTGGTGGAAATATTATGGTTTGGGGCAGCTTTGCTGCATCAGGGCCTGGGCAGCTCACCATCATATAATCCACTATGAATTATTCATTGTACCAGAGGGTGCTTGAGGATAATGTGAGGCCATCTGTCGGAAAGTTGAAGCTCAACCGAAGGTGGACCTTGCAACATGACAATGACCCTAAACATACCAGTAAATCCACCAAGGAATGGCTGAAAAGAAAGAAATGGAGGGTTCTGGAATGGCAAAGTCAAAGCCCGGATCTAAATCCCATCGAGATGTTGTGGGGGGATTTGAAAACGAGCTGTGCATGCAATTGTGCATGCTGTGCAACAATCTTTTGTTGAATAAATTATTGCAAAGTCAACTTTTCATTGTTTTTTGTTCTATTAGATCACCTTTATCTATTGATACTGTTTAAATACAACAACATGCATTTTAAGGCCATTTTCCCTGCTAGAGCGGGGGTTAGCCTTGCGGTCCCCATGACAATCTTCTCCATTTTGTCCTATTTTCTGCATCTCTCCTTGTTAACCCCCTTGCCCGCATTTCTTCTTCCACCATCTTTAGCCAAGTCTTTCTCGGTCTTCCCCGTCCTCTACTTCCTTCGACATTAATTTCCATCACTCTTCTCAACCAGTCACTTTCATCCTTCCTCAACACATGACCAAACCATCTCAACCTGTTCCTCTTCACAGCATCAATCACAGGCAATATTCCCATCATCTTTCGCAATTCATCATTTGTCTTCCTCTCTCTCAACGATACTCCGCACATCCATCGAACCATTCGCATTTCCACCCTTTCCAGCCTTCGTTGCTGCTCTACGTTCATTACCCATGTCTCGCTCCCATAAATCATAACACTTCTCACACATGCAGCATACACCTTTCCCTTCAGCTTCAGCGACACTCTCCTCCTCATCAGCACGCCACTCAGTTCCCGAAACTTCTTCCATGCACATCTCACTCGAGCAACCGTTGCCGAGTCTGATCCACCTTCTCCATTCAGCATGTCTCCGAGGTAGCAAAATGTTTTCACACCTTCCAGCTTCACGCCGTCTCCAAGATCCAACTCAACATTTCCTCCATCTGCAGCTCCCTCTGTGCACACCTTACATTTGAATGTAGCTGCCACACTGGTAAATGACCCTCTCAGACCACTACATTTTTGATGAACCCACTCAGCGCACATTGTACATTGAATGGAGTTCACTCCGACACCGTTCATGCACACAGCACACGGCCACTTCCCAGTTCTTTCCACCTCACCACATGCTTTACCACTTGCCATCACCTTCCTCTTTCCGATATTCACCTTCAGACCTTTTGTCTCCATACATTCCTTCCACTTGTTCATCTTTTCCTTCAGTCCATCCATACTTTCCGCAATCAACACCAGATCATCTGCATACAACAACTCCCACGGTAAACCCTCCTTTACGGTCTGAGCCAGCACCTCCATCACAGCTACAAATAGTAGTGGACTTAGTACCGACCCCTGATGCACTCCCACCTTCACCTCAAACTCACCACTGTTCCTGTCCTTACAGCTGTGCGCGCTCTTTTGTACATTGCCATCACTCCTCTGATCAACCATTCCTCCACTCCTAACTTCCTCAATGCCCATGTCAATACTTTGCGTGGAAACCTATCTAATGCTTTCTCCAGATCAACAAACCCAAAAAACAACTTCTTCCTCTTCTCCATGTACGTCTCTTGCAACTGCCTCACAATGAAAAGCGCATCTGTCGTTCCTCTTCCTGGCATAAATCCAAACTGCATTTCGTCGATCTTCACTTTCTTCCTTATCCTCCTCTCCAACATCCTTTCCAATACCTTCATTCCATGCTCCAATAACTTTATCGCTCGGTACGAGCCACACTCCAGAGGGTCACCTTTCCCCTTGTATAGAGGGACGAGGGTACTCAGTTCCCAATCCACTGGAATCCGGCCTTCTTTCGCCACCAGATTACAGATCTCTGTCATTCTCTTCACACCCCAACTTTCTGCTGCCTTCAACATATCTCCCACAACTCCCGTCGGCCCTCCCGCTTTTCCACTCTTCATTGCTTTTATCACTTCCTCAACTTCCTTCTCGGTTATCTTCTCTGCCAGTCCTAAAACTGGGTTACTCTCTATGTTGCCATCCCATTCATTCTCTGTATTCAACGGCATTTCCATATATCTTTTCCATCTTCCTTTAATTCCATCTGGGTCGACAACGATTTGTCCCACTTCATCCTTCAAGCAACTCACCCCCATCACATCACACCTCTCTTTCGCTATGCGCTTTGCAATCCTGAATACTGCTTTCTGACCCTCTTCCGAATCCAAGCGTTCTCCGAACATTTTCCTGCATGCCTCCTGCGCGTTTGCTACCTCTTTCTTTGCAGCCTTCCTGGCTGCCTTATAACTTTCATGCTCTGCTGTTTCTGCTCCCATACCCTTCGCCTTCTGCCACTCCTTGAACTTCTTCCTCTTCTCATCAATCCTCTTTCCAACTTCATCATCCCACCACCATGTTTCCGAGTGCCTGGGTGGTCCTTTTGTCCATCCACATACCTCACCAACGGCTCCCAACAGACTAGCTTTCATTGACATCCAATCACTTTCAAGCTCAACCACATCATCCTCTACCCTACTCAGCCTCTCTTTTAATGCCTCCCTTACTGTCACGTCTTTCAACCTCCACACCTTCATTCTTGGTTGGTACTTCACCCACCACGCTCTCCTCGCACCTTTCACCCTTATGTCGCAGACAAACAAGTGGTGCTGTGAAACAGCCTCCTCCCCCGGGATCACCTTTGTGTCCCGGAGGTGCCCCCTATCTCGGCTACGCACCATCAGGTAGTCAACGGTTGTCGTCGACCCACCTGACGTGTATGTAACAAGCTTATTATCCTCTTTCTGGAACTGAGTATTACAAATCAACAAATCAGCTCCATCAGCAAACTCCAAAATCCTTTCACCTTCTCCATTTCTCACACCATATCCGTAACCCCCATGAACTCCCTCAAAACCATCCATACTCCTTTCCACATGTCCATTCAGGTCACCTCCCACCACAACAACTTCCTCATCTTTCACGTTTTCCATCAGCTTCTCTATCGCACACCAGAACTTGTCCTTCTCTTCATCGCTTCGACCAACCTGCGGAGCATATCCCGAGATGACGTTCACCAAGAGCTTTCCAATCATCATTTTCACCATCATCAACCTATCACTCACTCTAGTCACACTCACCACACTGTCTGCAAACTCCTCAGAAAACAGGACACCAACACCATTCACGCCCTCCGGGCACCCTTGCCACACAAACTTGTATTTCTGTCCCTGCCTACCCTTCACCATTCTCACACCACTTCCCTTCCATCTCGTCTCTTGCACACAACAAACTCCCCCACTGTTTAAATGAAGATCAAATATTGGTATGTCCACATATGTTAAAAAGATTTTAAAAACATTTCATGGGGTGTACTTACTTTTTCCATATGCGAAATTTGCATTTATGTTTATTTAAATAATACAATGGACTACAAAATGTAAATGTTTCATGATATTTGTTATATTATATCACCTTTATCAATATTGTTGAAATGAAGATCAAATAGCTATATGTTGAAATATGTTGAAAAAGTCAAAACTTTACATGGGGTGTGCCTAGTTTTTCACGTGACTGTACATCCAAAACCGCTCCGTGTTAATACATGCATGTTAATACATGTACAATGTACATACATGCATACAGACAGACAAAATGGCATTCCCCCACGGGCTACACTGTCAAAAGACAACAAAGCTTGGGAGATTGCATTTAATGGTGACTGCCGATGAACGCCGAGTCATGTGCCCCACCCACCAGACCCCGTATGAGGAACGGCGTCACTTCCTTTTTACAATTCACCAAATTGAAGCAATACTGTAGCAATGCAATTGCACCATACACAGATCACTACATATGCACCATACACAGAGTAAGATTTTTATTTACAGCGTAGCCCTGTGGAATATTTTAATAATTATGATTTACTCGGTCACGTTGTACAGGCGCCATCTGGAAAAATCGAAAAATGTTGCACCTCCATATCTCTGAAACCACTCCTTGATAAAAATTGAAACATGGCTTATTGTAAAGAACTCCCCATGGAGAATAAGATATGTTAATTATTATGTCGTCTGTACCTTATTTATGACGTCATAATTCGACAAGTATAACGCTTCATCTGATCAGCATTAAAAAAAAATTCTCTGCCAGGCTGTTGGCTAGACTGTATAGTTTTTGGCCCTATCTCCCAATGGTGAAGAATCACTTTAAAAATTATAGTAGCCAGATCCGAATCCAGATCTTCACCAAAATCGAATCATTTCGTCCTTGTTACATACGCTACATATCTGCCTAATTTCGTCCGAATCCGTCCACAACTTTCAGATATTTTGTTCACAAACGGAAAGGCCTTTCACTCACTCGCTCACCGCAGGCAGGTTGGTGGTCTTTCTGTCTTCTACCGACTCCTCTCCGGCCTTGCTCCCCCAGCTCTCTCTGTGCTCTATCCCCCCTAATATTCCTACAGGTCGCACAATATCTGCCAGCAACCCTCTTATGGTTAAACTGCCAAAATCTAGGCTCTCTGCTCACCTTCACTCTTTCATTCCCCTTTTCGCCCGCCTCTGGAACAAACTCCCCCACTCCCTTCAATCCCACTCCTCCCTCCAGGTCTTTAAACAGCTGTTCACCACTATCTCTTATCTTCCCCCATCCAAAACCTTCATCATTTCTACCCCCGATAATTCACCCCAGATACACTTTTTTTGAAATTCCAACTTCTTTCCTGGAAGTCCTTGCAGTGTTCATATGTTTTATACCTCTCCCACCTCTTCTCAAGCCCTCTCCCTCCCACATCTCTCTCGATGTCCCTGCTCTCAAATGTTGTGTTTGTGTCCTTCCCCCTCTCTCCCCATCTTGTCTACCGCTCCCCCTATTTTGTGTTTTATGTGTCTGTTTGACTTTTTGTGTGATTAATGTTAGCTCTTTCACGAGCCTCGATGTTGTATACAAATAAATAAATAAATAAATAAATAAACAAACGGACAGACAGACAGGGGTGAAAACATAACCTCCATCCACCTTTGGTGGTGGAGGTAACTAGAACAGCACTCGGTGGAGTGCATACCTCTGCCAGTCTGAACAGTTTCTTTTGTATCTCAATGATAGGCCGGATCTGGATTCGGATCTGCACCAAAATCTAATCAACTTGTCCTTGTCACCTCACCAACTTATGCTTCTAGTTTTGTTACCTGTCCACAGCTTTTTGAAACATTATATGTGTCATTTTGGCTCTATATCTCTCAATGGTGAAGATTGCTTTTAAAAACTAGAAGAGCACTCAGTAGAGAGCATACCTCCACCTGGCAATGTTGAAGAATCGCTTTAAAAATTATACTAAATGGATCCGGACCTGGATCTTCACCAAAATTTAAACGATTCTTCCTTGTCACACACCCAACCTATCCAACAAGTTTCGTCCAAATCCATTAATAACTTTTTGAGATATCCTGCTGTGTATCGTTTTTGGCACCATCTCCCAATGATGAAGAATCACTTAAACATTAAATAATTCCCATATGAGAATCCATATTCAGATCTTCCCCAAAATCTAATCGAATCGTCTTTGTCAGACACGCAATTGGTCCACCAAGTTTCGTCCAAATCCGTAAACAACTTTTTGAGATATCCTATTATGTTTTGTTTTTGGCCCTATCTCCCAATGGTGAAGAATCACTTTAAAAAAAAAGTAGTAGCCAGATCCGAATCCAGATCTTTACCAAAATCTAATCATTTCGTCCTTGTCACATACGCTACATATCTGCCTAATTTCGTCCAAATCCGTCCACAACTTTCACATATTTTGTTCACAAACGGACAGACAGACAGACAGACAGACAGACAGGTGAAAACATAACCTCCATCCATCTTTGGTGGCGAAGGTAACTAGAACAGCACTCGGTGGAGTGCATACCTCCGCCAGGCTGAACAGTTTCTTTTGTATCCCACTGATAGGCCGGATCTGGATTCGGACCTGTACCAAAATCGAATCAACTTGTTCTTGTCACCTAACCAACTTATGCATCCAGTTTTGTTACCTGTCCACAACTTTTTGAAACATTATATGTGTCATTTTGTGAACAAAATATCTCAAAATTTAACATTTGAAAAACGAAATTTGGCAGAGATGTAACACATGTGACGAGGACGAAATGATTAGATTTTGGTGAAATCCGGATTGGATCTGGCTACTAGAATTTTTAAGTGATTCTTCACCATTGGCAGTAGGGCCAAAAACGATACATAACAGGATATCTCAAAAAGTTGTTTACAGATTTGGACGAAACTCGGTGGACCGGTTGGATGTCTGACAAGGACGATTCCCTTCGATTTTGGTGAAGATCTGAATATGGATTCTGATATGGGAATTATAAAAAATTTTAAGTGATTCTTCATCATTGGGAGATGGTGCCAAAAACGATACATAGCAGGATATATCTAAAAGTTATTAATGGATTTGGACGTAACTTGTTGGATAGGTTGGGTGTGTGACAAGGAAGAATCGTTTAAATGTTGGTGAAGATCCAGATCCGGATCCAGTTAGTATAATTTTTTAAGTGATTCTTCAACATGTAATTAATTGGCAGGCGGAGGTATGCTCTCCACTGAGTGCTCTTCTAGTTTTTAAAAGCATTCTTCACCATTGAGAGATATAGAGCCAAAATGACACATATAATGTTTCAAAAAGTTGTGGACTGGTAACAAAACTAGAAGCATAAGTTGGTTCGGTGACAAGAACAAGTTGATTAGATTTTGGTACAGGTCCGAATCCAGATCCGGTCTATCAGTGGGATACAAAAGAAACTGTTCAGCCTGGCGGAGGTATGCACTCCACCGAGTGCTGTTCTAGTTACCTCCACCACCAAAGTTGGATGGAGGTTATGTTTTCACCCCTGTCTGTCTGTCCGTTTGTGAACAAAATATCTGAAAGTTGTGGACGGATTCGGCCGAAATTGGGCAAATATGTAGCGTGTGTGACAAGGACGAAATGATTAGATTTTGGTGAAGATCTGGATTCTGATCTGGCTACTAGAATTTTTAAAGTGATTCTTCACCTTTGGGAGATATGGCCCAAAACTAAACATAATAGGATATCTCAAAAAGTTGTTTACGGATTTGGACGAAACTTGGTGGACCGGTTGGGTGTCTGACAAAGACGATTCGATTAGATTTTGGTGAAGATCTGAATATGGATTCGGATATGAGAATTATTTCGTTTATCAAGTGATTCTTCATCATTGGTAGATAGGGCCAAACACGATATATAGCAGGATATTTCAAAAAGTTATGGATGGATTTGGACTAAACTTGTTCGATAGGTTTGATTTGTGACAAGGAAGAATCGTTTAAATTTTGGTGAAGATCCGGATCCAGTTAGTAGAATTTTTAAAGTGATTCTTCACTATTTCTCGGTGGAGGTATGCTCTCTACTGAGTGCCGTTCTAGTTTTTTTTTAAGTCATTCTTCACCCGTGAGAGATATAGAGCCAAAATGATAAATATCACAATGTTTCAAAAAGTTGTGGACAGGTAACAAAACTAGATGCATGAGTTGGATAGGTGACAAGAACAAGTTTATTATATTTTGGTACAGGTCCGAATCCAGATCCGGCCCATCGGTGGGATACAAAATGTGAATTGTTCAGCCTGGCGTAGGTATGCTCTCCACAGAGTGCTGTTATAGTTTGAAATGCATTGCTATTTCTGGAGAAAATATATTCTGAAATCGTTCTTAGATACAGAAAAACATTGTGGAGTCATTGTAAAAGGACTTGCTTCATTTTGCAGAGAGCAGAAGTTGGAATCTCCTTTGGATCCAGGCATAAGTTGTCACAGATGAGAGCAGTGAGTGAACACTTAAAAAGGCAACAATCTCTTGTGTCTGACTCTAAATGAGATGTTTTTTAAAAATATGTTCAATGGAATAGTCTCTTTTTTTCATAAAGCTCAACCACAAATATATTTCGGAGAAATTTTCACCCGGCTAAGTCATGCTGACTGTTATGGGACATTACACTTGTCATATTTGTGAACTTCCTGCCTAGAGGGATAACCTTTATTTCAAAGTTTTATTGAGATGCCAAATGACTTGAAAGCAGGCCTGTCCAAATGCAAACCTAGAAAATGTTTTAATTCATGACGAGGCCAAACCTCACAGCCTGAGGACACCAAATATTATTTCAAGTATTGGAAGGATTGTACTTCCCTGTCAGTCTTACAGCCCAAAGCTGGCATCTTCATACTTGCTCCTTTTTCTTTTTTTTGGTCTTCTATGTAAAGTGTAGCTTTTGTCGACGTCGTTTTGAAGGCATTGACCTAACAGTTGCTGCTGTTTGTAAATGGCTGAGTATCTTTTTGCTTTTCTTTATTTTCCACTGACAGAAAGCATAATTGTTTCCTCTTTGCACACGTATCTGAAAGAGGATAGTAGCATTGTTTATACAAAGCTGCATAATATACAAAAGGAGAGGCCATGTTCATTATTATCTAACAGGTAGGCCACAGGTGTTGCACTCTCACCTCTGAGCTGTCGAGTCTGGGATTGATTCTCAAACTATCAAACTGTTTGATTGGTGCTTTGCAGTGCACTGTTACCTGCTTCAATTTTTGTGCTTTCTGTCATATGGGATGTTAAGGTGGATACCCATCTACTTACATTGATTGTTGGACAGGAAAGATCCGATGGTGTCTTTATTGAAAGGTCGATCAGTTATGCCATTACTGTACCCTGGGCGAATTACAACATCCTACCTTAACCACCTACAGTCAAACGTCGGGCTTGGTCATATGATTTACGAAAGACTTGGCAAACAATGCATAATCTGAGCCGATGACCCTCAAATTTAATGGGACACACGTAGCAAAGAAGAAGAAGATGTTTCCCTCATCATTGTTTTGCAATACTGTACTTGGTCAACCCTTCCTGAATTTTTTTTTTTTAAACTAAATGTATAATTCGTTAAGCATTGTCGTTTTGTTTTTGAACTCAGGTTTGCCTGTTTAGTGTTTCCTCCTGAGTGCCAAATCTCTTCTTTTGGGTATGTGTGTTGTTTGCTAAACATCCTTGCTTTCATGTAATTAGGCATATTAGCTCCTCCATGTGATTTAGACCGAATTAACGGGAAAAAAAAATTGCGTGTATCTTCAGAATATATATTTTGCTAATTTTGTTTGTTTGGTGTGATCAAATAGAAAACTTCCTGGGCAGCAGGAGGGAGACGTTTTCACAAAGATTCTGGCACGTACAACAATAGACTACACCAGGTATATCTATAATGAATTTTTTTACAAGCTTTATAATCTCAATTTGTTTTTTGTATTCCACTGCTGGAGTATTCATTTGGAAAGTAAGAAGCAAATTAGTTTCAATAAAATGTGTTGAGGTTTGGGAAAGTTTAAATATTATTGTCAAGCTATACGCTTATGGGATTGACGT
Organism: Myxine glutinosa; assembly: GCF_964187855.1. NCBI lineage: Eukaryota > Metazoa > Chordata > Myxini > Myxiniformes > Myxinidae > Myxine > Myxine glutinosa. Next base: position 83,665,706 of record NC_136268.1, read on the forward strand.
TTTGTTTTAATTTAATTTTGTATGCGTGTTGGACCATGAAAACAGCAACATTTGATTCTGCCAAGATGTCATTAGTAATACAGTTGTGAATGAATTTCAAAGTTTCTTAGATTGTAAGTGACACAATTTTTTAACACATTAAAATAACGGGGCAATATAACATCAAGCAGCGCATCTTTATTTATGACACATTCATTGAAACAATGTTAATGGAGAGGGAAAAGAGAGCATTTCAGCTAAAATTTCCAGCATCTCATATACCTGCTTGCAAAACCTGTTTTTATCAGCTGCAATCTTTCTTTGGCAATCAAACATTTCAGTGTTGGCCTCCAAAGCCAGTCGCCGATTAGGCATCCTCCATCATACAAAGTCCTTTCTTGTCACACCTGAACTCCTATCCACCTACAAGGCCTTCATCCACAGCTTGATGCAGTACTACTCTCCCCTCTGGGCTGGCTCCCCTACCTCACATATTGCTCAGCTTGATGCTGTGAAAGCCAAGGCCTTCATGATTATTGGAATCTGAGTCTATGGGCCTATCACTTTCACATCGCAGACAGGTCGGTGGTTGCTGTCTTCTACCGCCTCCTTTTTATGGTCTTGCCCCCTCTGCTGGTTCCGTGCTTTGGTCCTCCTCATCCCAGGTTTCTACAAGGCTCACACAGCCCACCATAAACTTCTAGTGAAATTACCCAAATCCAGAATCACTGCTCACCGACACTCATTTGTTCCTCTTTTTTCCTGTCTGGAATCAACTTCCACCTCCTCTTCCATCCTATTCTTCCCTCCAGGTCTTCAAGACAGCTGTTCACTGCCATCTCAGATTGTCCCCAATCTAAAACAATGATCTTTTCTATCCTTGTTGACCCCACCCAAATAACTTCTTAATTTTCCAGTTTTTCCGCCTTGGAGAGTCCTTTTCCATGCATGCATGCTTTGCATCCTGTTTTGGTCTGTTAAATCCTGATGTGTTCCATGTGCTAGCGAAAACCTGAAGAAGCATTCACTTCACTCTCTGAAAATCAGCGTCTGGTGTGGATCGAGTTCATCACCATCTACGGTCCTTTTTATTTTTTGAAAACCCGAATATGGAAACGGCAATACTGTGAGATTTGAAAACCCGAACTGTCGTTATCTTCACATGCTAAAGACTTCCCTATGGAAAAGGGTGAGAAGTAATGAAAACCTGTGGTTTTAACAAGATGGAGCCACATCACACATCTTAATTGAATGTCTTGCTTGGCTCGGGGGGAAAAAAAAAATCCTAATCCACTTATCCATTACAACTAATTCCTGTGGCCCTCCAGGTCACCTGACTTGTCGCTGCTGGATTGTTTTTTTGGGGGACTAGTCAAAGGAAGAGCGTTTCAGTTGAAACCCACCACAATTGCTGATTTGAAAGTGGCAGTTGTTCAGATTATATCTTGGGAATTATGCAAAACACCCTTCAGAACGTGATGCATAACCTGTTGCTACATTTAAGAAAATGTTTAGAACAAAGGGGAGGTCATATGAGCACTTGGTTTTGAAACTTGATGATTGTATAAATATATTTCACATCATACAATCCTTGCATATTTGTTACTGGTGTTGAGTTTTAATGTTTTTTTTTTTTTTTTTCCATTTTGTGGCCCACCCTGTATGATGGAGAAGGTTTTGAGATAATCGCTTAGAGGTGGCATACTGACCTTTGAACCTTCAAGCTTAATTTTAATTCCTGAACCAACTGTAAACTGTCACCATGTTGCTTCATAGGCAGAACATTTCAACAATGTATGTGCCATCCTTTAGAAGGACATTAAGCTGTGTGTCACTGCCAGCATTTGCTTATGAATCTTTCAAAAAATGTTGCACATTGTTTGTTAATATAACGTTTGCAATGCCAAATGTAATGCTTTTACATATTTTGTGTATGTACTATGTATGTATGTATGTGTGTGTGGGGGCAGCAGTCAGCCCCCCGTTCCCCCTTAACCCCAGGAAGAACCCCAGGAGGCATTGGAACTGCGGTACATGAGCTTTATTATAGAAATTATTAACTAACGTGCACAGAATATTCTCATTCCATGCGCCAAGACAGCAGCTCCCGGCGCACGGCAGCACGACCCACAGCAAGAAGCAAGTCGTGATGCGCACAATGCACAAGGAAGCGCCTCGAGGCCATCCACCGACAATCTTAGAGTTCCACCCGCCAAGCTGGTCATATACATAGTTCTCACCATGGTCTACCCTGTTCCGACCAATGTACCGACCTTGGCAGCGATAGACCTCTCGGGGAGGTCGGCTGGCGGGAAGTGGAATTGTCATGTATGGTCTTAGACTGCCCTAAAGAGGTTTGGGAGGGTATAACGGGGGGGGGGGGGGGGGGGCAATACTCAGTATTCTAATGTACTTGGTAGGGATATTTGGGTGCCCCCAATCATTGCCACGACATGCGTATATATATATATATATATATTTATATATATATATATATATCAGTTACTATGCGATTTCATACCATCAGTGGCGAACCGCCATTAAGGTATCCCATCCAGCTATGCTGTACCTTAATGGGAGCGATAAGTACCATCTGCCACATGGCACATTATCTCTGGTATCAAATCATTATATGGAATCGCCTGGATGCAGCCGGGAGCAACCAATCCAAATATATCTTCAGTTCTCCAGCTTTCAATGAGTGCACGTAATGACGTCACTGCCATGTACATGCGCTCTGCCTGTCAAGCTTTTTTTTTTCTTTTTTTTTTTCTTTCTTTTTTTTTGTATACAGAGTCGAGGCTCGTGAAAGAGCTAACATTTATCAAACAAACAAATCAAACAAACAAGCAAACAAAGTATATAAAAAGGGGAGCGGTCGACAAGAAGGGGAGGAAGCACACAAACACAACATTTGAGAGCAGGGACATCGGGAGATGTTTTTGGAGCGAGAGGGCCTGGTGGGAGGCAGGATAGGTATAAAACGCAAGGACACCAAGGACTTCCAGGAAAGAAGTCAAAAGTCACCACAAAAAAGTGGATTTGGGGTGAAATTAGTGGGGGTAGAAAAGATCAAGGTTTTGGATTGGGGAAGATAAGAGATGGTGGTGAACAGCCGTTTTAAAGACCTGGAGGGAGGAGTGGGATTGAAGAGAGTGAGGGAGTTTGTTACAGAGGTGGGAGAAAAGAGGAATGAAGGAGTGAAGGTGAGCAGAGAGTCTTGATTTTGGCAGTTTAACCATAAGAGGGTTGCAGGCAGAGCTTGTGCGACCTGCAGGAATATTTGGGGGACAGAGCCCAGAGAGAGCTGGGGGAGCAAGGCCGGAGAGGAGTCGGTAGAAGACGGAAAGACCACCAACCTGCCTGCGGTGATTAAGTGAAAGGCCCTCGGAGATAGCATCATCGCGGGAGATTCCAATGATTCTGAACGCTTTGGTTTCAACAGCGTGAAGACGAGCTAGGTGTGAGGCAGGAGCACCAGCCCAGAGGGGAGAGCAGTACTCCATTGAGCTGCGGATGAAAGCCTTGTATGTGGTGAGGAGCTCAGGTGTGCCAAGGAAGGACTTCGCACGACGGAGGATGCCCTGTCGGCGACTGGCTTTGGAGGCCAGCTTGGAAATGTGGTTTTCCCAGGAAAGATCATGGCAGATAGTGAGACCCAAAAGCTTGAGTGACAGAACTTCTTGGAGAGGATTATTCAGAAAGTAGATGGGAGGGTTGTTCAGTCGGTCTTTTCGGAGAGACATCGTAAGAGTGTGAGATTTGTCAGGATTGAAAGACATGTTCCACTTGTTTGCCCAGTCTGTGATTTTGTCCAGGTCTACAGAGAGTGAGGAGGCTGCAGACTGCCGATCTGAGGGATGAGGCATGGAGCGGCAGAGAGTGGAGTCATCAGCAAAGAGATAGAGAGGATTTTCAAGAGAGTCAGAGAGATCATTGATGAAGACCAGAAAAAGCACAGCGCCCAGAACACTGCCTTGGGGAACTCCAGCCTGAACAGGAAGAGGAGATGAGAGAAACCCATTCAGGGCCACACGTTGACTATGACTAGAGAGGACGTCCACCAGCCATGCGTGGAGATTTCCATGGATACCAAAGGAGGAGAGTTTGGTGAGCAGAGCAGGGTGCCAGACCGTATCGAAGGCACGTGATATGTCGAGGGAGACAGCTCTAATTTCCTGTTTGGCATTGAGGACCTCGATCCATTGTTGAGACAGCAGAAGCAGCATGTCCAGAGTAGAGTGACCTGGTCTGAAACCAAATTGGTGATCAGAGATCAAGCCATTGGAGAAGAGGAAAGATTTCATATCCGAAGCAATGATGGATTCCATGACTTTGCTGATAATTGGAGAAGGCTGATTGGTAGGATCTGTTTTTGCACCTTTTTGTGCAAAGCGGTGATGTTGGCTGATTTCCAAGCAGATGGCAGTTGACCTTGAGCAAAAGAGAGGGTGAAGAGAACAGAGAGAGGGAGTGAAAGAGCGGAAGAACAGGATTTTAGGACCCGTGGGCTGATGCCGTCAGGTCCATTTGCAGAATCAGAGTCGAGGGTTGACAGAAACTTTTCCACCTTGTCAGGAGGAAAGGACACGGAGTCCAGGAGCAGCTGGGTACGACTGGGTATGGTGGGTACAGAGAGGGATGGGTTTGGGACACAATATTTAGAGGCAAACACAGAGTTGAGGCATTCAGCTTTTTCACGTGCGGAGTCAGCTGTGTAGCCGTTTGAGGTAAGGGAGGGGATGGAGGGGGAACAAACACCAGAAACAGATTTGACCAGACGCCACCAGGATTTGGAAGAGGGAGACAGATAAGAGAGTTCGGTCTTGAGAACGGAGAGATATTGTTTCCTGGTTCTCCTGAGGGTGGACACACACTTGTTTCGGGCTTGTGAAAGGAAATGAGATTTCCTTCCGTTGGATTTGCTTTCCAGGAGACGAAGGCAAGTTGTTTCTGGGCAACAGCCTCACCACAAGATTCTGTGTACCATGGACTCTCTCATGCTCGCATGAGAGAGTTCTCAAGAGCTCTCTCAAGCTCTCAAGAGAACCCTCGACAGAGCAGAATTTTGATCTTAATTCAGATACTGTCATAAGTGTATGTAAAACTCACAGTTACCGACCTGGTTTCGCCCTTTTGGGGCTCATCAGGGCAACGCAGTGAGTCCGGCATACACTTATGACTCTGAAAACCTTTTGGTTATCTTCCAGTTACTATGCGATTTCATACCATCAGTGGTGAACCGCCATTAAGGTATCCCATCCAGCTATGCTGTACCTTAATGGGAGCGATAAGTACCATCTGCCACATGGTATGAAATCATACCACATACCACTGATGGTATGAAATCGCCTAGTAACTGGTATATAACCGAAAGGTTTTCAGAGTCATAAGTGTATGCAGGACTCACTGCGTTGCCCTGATGAGCCCCAAAAGGGCGAAACCAGGTCGGTAACTGTGTGTTTTACATACACTTATGACAGTATCTGAACTAAGATCAAATTCTGCTCTGTCGGAGGGTTCTCTTGAGAGCTTGACAGGCAGAGCGTATGTACATGGCAGTGACGTCATTACGTGCGCTCATTGAAAGCTGGAGAACTGAAGATATATATATATATATCTATATATCGATATATATATATATATATATATATATATATATATATATATCTATATATATATATATATATATATATATATACATACATACATACATACATATATTTATATATATATATATATATATATATATATATATATATATATATATATATATATATATATATACATATATATATATATATATATATACATATATATATATATATATATATATATATATATATATATATATATATATATATATATATATATATATATATATATATATATATATATATATATATAATATTGTTGCGGACCTCTACGTTGGCCTTTTTCCCCTTAAGAAGGGGGGATTAATCCCTTGTTTTTGACTGACCGATGTGAGTCCTGAAGTTGCACAAGCTCCCTCCGGAGAGGCAGGTGCGCAACCTCGTTCGCGACCGCGGACAGATGTTAATTGCCGAGCGGTTTAGCAACCGCGGCACGAACCATTAGCAGAGACTAAACCCGATCCTGAAACGTTGGCCAAAATCGCGCCACCGGTGTCCAATGGAGAAATCACAAAGACGACCGGACGAGCATGAAGAAGAAGAACGAAGGTAGGAAATACAAATAGGATTTATTACTAACTATTATTTACACAATCAAAAGAACCAAGGAGAAGGAAGGATAAGAAAATAATTTACAGAAGGAGGGAAGGACCAGAAGGACACAGAGCAATTTCTAGCTCATACTAAACAGTCTTACTTAACCCCAGGACAACATAAAAGACGGACGACAATCAGACTTACACGGGGGGATGAAGGCAGGAACGAATGGCGGGAAGGAGAGGAAGGTTCGGGTGGAGGTGGATGGCTCGACTGATGAGGAGGTGGTATCACAAGGCGGGAAGGTTGCGGGTCCGGTTGGTGTGTGCTCGAGGTGAGCAGCCGCCGACCCTCCAGCGGCTTCGCACGGCGGCGTTGCTTCGCGGCCGCGGGTCGAACTGCCGTTAAAGCTCAAAGCTGCGGTGGTTCAAGCTGCGGTGGTTCAAGCTGCGGTGGTTCAAGCTGCGGTGGTTCAAAGTTCATCTGCCGCATCTGACGCATCGCTTTTCGCAATCCTTCCCCACCCCCTTTTATAAGGCACGTCGCGATAAAGCTGCGCCACGCCCGGGATCGTATCTCACCTGCCCTGATTTGCTGGTGGGGGCTCGCTGGCTCCACCTCATGACAAGGGGCGGGCAACGCCCTTCTTCCCCGAGCTGACCATGCCGTAATGGCGGCAAATGCAGTTGGAAAGGAAGGCTGGCAATAATGCAGTTGGAAAGGAAGGCTGGCAATAATGCAGTTGGAAATGAAGGCTATTCAGTTGGAAATGGAGGCTTTGCAATTGAAAGGGGAACTATCTTATTTCATGCGATGCAATGCAGAGTCAACTAATGGGAGACAGAGCCTTAAACTACATAGAATAAGAAATAACTATTGAAAGGTATATGATGTGCTACGTGCATGTATATGGATTAACTAGGAGGACGACCTTTGACCTTTACACTACGGAGGGTGATATTTACAACAAGATTCATTACACTTACAACAATAAAAAAAAAACACAGGATTCTCAAATCCGCAACACTGCACCCTCATCCTCTAGGTACGACCTCGGGCCTATTAAACTTTAACTTTATTGTGGCACGTAGGTGTAGTTCCCTCTACATTTAACCTGACCCTGAGTGTGACCGTTTTAAAACACAACTAAGTATGTCCCCCTGCTGCATTGCACCCTGCCTAACAGATTTACGCCCACAGCTAACCGAATTGCGGAATTATCTTCAAACTATACATGAACGGTGGGGAGCATTATTTACAATTGACGCTAATGGTATTTACAAAACTAACCCAGGACCTGTGATTGTTCTTTTGGGGGGGGGGGGGGGGGGGGGAGACAGCCTGCGCTGCATCGACGCACCAGCACCGTCATCAATGCACAATAATGCACCAAAACACACCGAAGTGCACAGTCACCACAGTTAATAATAAAGAAAACAAACCCCTGGTGCTCTTGCTCTTCAGCTCCCTCTGCTGGCCAATGTTCTTCCAGATGTTGTCTTTCTTCATGTTCTTCTTGCTGGCGGCCTATTTGGACATAATAAAATGAAGAATGCACAAAACGTGTCCATCTTTATTTATGGCCCACAGGGGCCGACTAGGGGTGGTTCACCTGTATGGCATAGGTGCCACATTACCGAGGTCCGCCAGCAAGATCCCGGGCCATCATGGCCGGTTCCAGCAGAGGGGCCATGCCCCAACCCGTGGGGTCCATAAGTGGTGCTCAGCCACAGACATGTGGTCCATAAGTGGTGCATCGATGCAGGCAGCTGTGGTTGCGAGAGTTCGGGCACACAATGGCGGAATCCGCACGCTCCCCTCGGTGCCCAGAGAGCACGATCCATGGGTCGGGGAAGGAAGACAGAGAGGGCAGATTAGCGAGGGGTAAGGTCACAAGGGTACACATCAATAAAGGCAATGCAAGGTGAGGTGCGCCTGGAGACCGAGCGGAGAAAAGCTCGTCCCTACCGTACGTCACCCCCCCTGTTACCTACCCTACCCTTGCCCTTACCCCATATTTACAACAATTTACACCTTACAAATTCGTCACTAATGTCTCGTCTTCACCATATTTTCCCTATACCAAATTCGTCACCACAATCCCTCTAATCCAAAATTTGCCATCACCAATTCATCATCAATCCTCATAGGAGGAGAGATGGAACATCAACACAATGTCACACCCACGTCATGATGCGTCTCACATTCCAAAACATTTGCACAAAAAAAACAAAAAAAACATGGCATGGTGTGGAGGTACGTCGTTACCTCAGGTGAGTGGATGTAGATGGTGCAAGGAGATTTCCATCCTATCTACCTTCTAAATGACATTAACACACTTTACACTACCGGGTCTTTCCCTGCCAATCCATTGGCCAACTTACTCTATGCGGTTTTAAGAACCAATTCCCATTGCCCAAACTGTGGTGCTTCATCAATTTGGGGTCTCACTCCCCCGATTCAACTCCCTGTGCCTTTGCACAATTTCAGGACTGGGTCGTGTGGCTCTCCCAGCAGGTCTACCCACCTGCACACCTCCACCACTGCAGTTGCCTCCGAGCTTACCTGCTCCTTACCTAACCTATCTAACTGGGGAAGGCCCTCTGGCGCTCTCCCCACTCGGTGCCCTCTCTGGCACTGGGCTACCCAGGTTCGTCCTCTGGATCCTCGGGCCCCATCCACAACTCTAACGGCTCCCAGAGCCCACCTGCGGCCTCACCTGGCCGACGTCCTCACAGTGGCGGAGTGCAACCAACGACACACACTAACAGGCCACACGCCCAGCCATTTCCACGTCACTAATGCACCCATCCAAACACCATTCTTCCACACGCACCACAGATGCCAATATCCAACCACAATTTACCTACTCCCTCTACCTAACTCTTAAACTACCCTCCCCGGGTATTCGTGATGGGGTCCATCCTCCCCATACACACCTTCGCACCATCCACTCCACTCCACAGTTTCCACCATACTCACTCCACACCATCCATTCCATACTCCATATATTCCACACAACCATTCTCCATACACCTGTATTTGCACACCTGTGCCATCACTCCTACACCTGGTGCTTCCTGCACCCTCCTTCCTCCAGGACCATTCGGTCAACACAACACACAAGCACCATTACTCACTCATACACTGCTCCATACACCTCCACGCTCAATACAACTCACAATCACCTCACACTTTCCACAATACACTTCTGAATCTCCAAACCATTGCCCCAGGCACCTCCACGCTCAATACAATCCACAATCACCTCACACTTTTCACAATACACTTCCAATTCTCAAACACACGGCATCATCTGATCTACCTGGTTTCCCTCTAACTTGGTGCTCCCCATCTTCCCTTTAAACTAAGCACATCCCACGTCATTAACAACCATTCTAACCTCTCTATGTCCCCGACTACCTGTCCAATGTTGCTACTTAAATCTACAGTTACCTATGGTCATCTTCTCTAGATCCCTATCATTTTATCCTAACCCTCCCGGGCTAGTTTTCACTGCCAAACCCCATAAAACTATTGCTCATGTGCCCTGTTGTGAGGGATGGCAGAGTTGCCATCCCACCACATCTGGCATCTTCTACTATCATTATCAATTTGGTCCATCCAATTTCCTGCAAATCAAAATTTGCCAGTCACAGCCAATCATACTACCAATCATTTGCCAATCCTTCTACCAATCCCATTCACTATTTTCAATTTCGGATCCAAAACACTATTACCATCACAGTCCGCTATATCTGAGCCTCCTTGCGTCGTCACATCATTAAAACTCGGCTTCGCAAAGCCGAGCAATGAATTCGGGTGGTTTGGTCGCCTGCAGGTTGAATCCGTCCGGCATTCGGCTCAAGGGGGGCGGTTTGGTCGGGCCGAGATTCCACGCACCATCTCGGCGTGGCACCTTCCGGTCCCCGGCCCGATGGCTCAATCTCGCCCGGTCGGAACCCCGCCCCCGCCACCAGGGGGCACCGTTCCGCTTCCTCCCACTCGCCCTTGAACCGGACTGGTCGCCTTGCCCGACAAGGCCCGGACTCGACCATGCGGGGCGGAGCCCGGCCCGAATCGGCCACGACGCTTCGAAGAGAAGCGACGCAACACCGACCTGCGCCGGGCCTCGCATCCAGCAAAGCGCACCGCGCACCGAGTGCTCGCCTCGGCTATCCGTCGCCCTAACTGCTAACCCGGTTAACGTCGATGCTTTACTCGCATGCTCACACGCACACGCGACCTGTTTTACACTCACCAAGCCCGGCGTTCCAACGCCGCCCGTACATTCCACACACTCCGTCCATTTCACCACCGCACTCCCTGTTACACACCACACCTCTCGCGCACACTCGCCGTTCGCACACTTCCTTAACACACCTCGCGCACTGTCTTGCGCACTCTCCCTCGGTACGTACTCCGTACCACTCACCATGGGCGTGCACTCTCGCATCCACCCACTCACGCGCTTCCATGGGCTCTCCCACACCCGCGCCACAACCAACTCAGGTGTGCTTTCTCGCACACTCGCCGTTCATCCCAAACGTGCTTCCTCGCACCCGCTCCACCACCAACTCACTCTCCGGGTCACTCTCACCCTCGCACGTACACTCCGTATCGCTCTCACTCTCTGTGACACATTCCGTACACCCTGACGTGCATTCTCGCTCGCACTCGGTTTCACACTCGCGCTTCGTAACACGCTCATTCCCCGATGCACACTTTTTTTCCACAAGCGCGCCATTTCCACTCACACCACTCAACGGGGACCCTTCACCAACGCCCGGATGCTTTCTCGATCCCAAGCGCGCGAAAATTATTTTGTCTCCAAACATCCTCCTGCAAAATCTCCCCACACAATATACAGCACGACTCACCTGGGGGATCCTCTTCTCCACGCGCACCTGCAAATCTTCATAAGGATTAGCAAGTACGGCATCAGGATGTGAATTCAGACTTTGTACATTATCCATTCCTCCCTGCCGCGAGTGCTTTTCTAAGCCCCCGGTCTCTCCAATTTCAATTTCAACTTTTGCTTTTTCTTTATCCACCTCGACGACCGTTGGCTTTAATAAAATCCCTCTCCCTCAGCGGTCACCGGCTGCCCCAAACCCCGGGTTGCGATCTCTATACCCATCATTTTACTCGCGCTTTTCTCCGCTTCGCTCAACCAACGCTTCTCGAGTCGCGTTACCTCCTCGTGCACCCGTGGGACCTGCTCGCCCAACCTGCGGTCTCTGTCCCTCTCCGCTTCCCTTATTTCATATGCAACTCTGTCCCTCGCCAGTCCCTCAGTTATTTCTTTAATTTGCTTTCTGGTACCCCTTGCTTCGTCCCTCATTCTGCTTTCCATCCCTTCGATTTGGTTTCCCAACCCCCTGTTCTCTTCCATCCTCTCATCCGCCTTGGCCATGAAGGCCTGCATTTGCAGCATTAATAGGCCCCAGTCCATTGGCGGCGCTGCTACGGTCACGGGCACGGCGACATTTGGTGCCGCTGCAACCACGTGCGCGAGGGCGCCAACCTGTGCACCTGATACCCCCTCAACCACATCCTCATTTATCTCCTCCTCCCTTTCCCCCCTGTGGTCCTGGGTTACCCCTAACCCCTCTTCTATTTCCCCCACCGGCATCCGGTCGCCTTGACCATCCATGGCACGATTTTAAATTTAGGATGTTAAATAAAATTAAATTTTGGGCCACTCGTAATTTGAGTGCGTTAAACGCACTTCAGGTCCGAATCTCGCTCCTGACACCAATTTGTTGCGGACCTCTACGTCGGCCTTTTTCCCCTTGTTTTTGACTGACCGACGTGAGTCCTGAAGTTGCACAAGCTCCCTCCGGAGAGGCAGGTGCGCAACCTCGTTCGCGACCGCGGACAGATGTTAATTGCTGAGCGGTTTAGCAACCGCGGCACGAACCATTAGCAGAGACTAAACCCGATCCTGAAACATTGGCCAAAATCGCGCCACCGGTGTCCAATGGAGAAATCACAAAGACGACCGGACGAGCATGAAGAAGAAGAACGAAGGTAGGAAATACAAATAGGATTTATTACTAACTATTATTTACACAATCAAAAGAACCAAGGAGAAGGAAGGATAAGAAAATAATTTACAGAAGGAAGGAAGGACCAGAAGGACACAGAGCAATTTCTAGCTTATACTAAACAGTCTTACTTAACCCCAGGACAACATAAAAGACGGACGACAATCAGACTTACACGGGGGGATGAAGGCAGGAACGAATGGCGGTAAGGAGAGGAAGGCTTAGGTGGAGGTGGATGGCTGGACTGACGAGGAGGTGTTATCACAAGGCGGGAAGGATGCGGGTCCGGTTGGTGTGTGCTTGAGGTGAGCAGCCGCCGACCCTCCTCCAGCGGCTTCGCACGGCGGCGTTGCTTCGCGGCCACGGGTCGAACCGCCGTTAAAGCTCAAAGCTGCGGTGGTTCAAGCTGCGGTGGTTCAAGCTGCGGTGGTTCAAGCTGCGGTGGTTCAAAGTTAATCTGCCGCATCTGACGCATCTCTTTTCGCAATCCTTCCCCACCCCCTTTTATAAGGCGTGTCGCGATCAAGCCGCGCCACGCCCGGGATCGTATCTCACCAGCCCTGATTGGCTGGTGGGGGCTCGCTGGCTCCACCTTCTCATGACGAGGGGCGGGCAACGCCCTTCTTCCCCGAGCTGACCACGCCGTAATGGCGGCAGATGCAGTTGGAAAGGAAGGCTGGCAATAATGCAGTTGGAAAGGAAGGCTGGCAATTATGCAGTTGGAAATGAAGGCTATTCAGTTGGAAATGGAGGCTTTGCAATTGAAAGGGGAACTATCTTATTTCATGCGATGCAATGCAGAGTCAACTAATGGGAGACAGAGCCTTAAACTACATAGAATAAGAAATAACTATTGAAAGGTATATGATTTGCTACGTGCATGTGTATGGATTAACTAGGAGGACGACTTTTGACCTTTACACTACAGAGGGTGATATTTACAACAAGATTCATTACACTTACAACAATAAAAAAAAAACACAGGATTCTCAAATCCGCAACAATATATATATATATATATATATATATATATATATATATATATATATGTATATATATATATATATATATATATATATATATATATATATATATATATATATATATATATATATATATATATATATATATATATATATATATAAAATATTATTTATATTATTTATATTATTTATATATATTTATATATATAATATTATTTTTATATTATTTATATATATACGTATATAATATTATTTATATTATTTTTATATTATTTATATATACTAGGACGTGCCCGTTCCGGGGCCAAAAAAAAAAAAAAAAAAAATTTCCAAATTTAAATCAAGTGTACCTCCCTGTCTTTGCTAGCCATGACATTCGATGCCATTGACCATTGCCACTCCTACGCCACGGTGAGGCGACAGGGTAGGATTTGTAGGAGACCTGAAAGTGCAGTGTCAGTATGTATTCCATGTTCGAATTGTTTTAGTTTTAAAATAGTTTAAAAAAAAAAGGTTTGCAAAGCATATCAGCAAATTGAAACAGAATTGAAACAGAGCAGAATTCGTTATTATTATTATATTACTACAAATTATTACAAATTATTACATTACAAATTTTATTCGTTAATGTTAATTCCCTGCCATCACCCACTGCCATCACCCTCCCATCACCCTCCCATCACCCTCCCATCACCCTCCCATCACCCTGCCATCACCCTGCCCCATCACCCTGCCCCATCACCCTGCCCCATCACCCTCCCATCTCCCCCCCATCACCCTCACATCACCCTCCCATCACCCTGCCATCTCCCTCCCACCACCCTCTGCCATCACCCTCTGCCATAACCCTCCCATCACCCTGCCATCACCCTCTGCCATCACCCTCTGCCATCACCCTCTGCCATCACCCTCTGCCATCACCCTCTGCCATCACCCTCTGCCATCACCCTCTGCCATCACCCTTCCATCACCCTGCCATCACCCTCCCATCACCCTGCCATCACCCTGCCATCACCCTGCCCCATCACCCTGCCCCATCACCCTCCCATCTCCCCCCCATCACCCTCCCATCACCCTCCCATCACCCTGCCATCTCCCTCCCACCACCCTCTGCCATCACCCTCTGCCATCACCCTCTGCCATCACCCTCTGCAATCACCCTCTGCCATCACCCTCTGCCATCACCCTCCCATCACCCTGCCATCACCCCCCCATCACCCTGCCATCACCCTCCCATCACCCTGCCCCATCACCTTGCCCCATCACCCTCCCATCTCCCTCCCAAACAAAGAATAATAAAAATTGTCTACATGTACATTGTACACACCTTTATGTCGTTAGCACCACTTCATAAACAACATTGCAGAGGAAACGGCGCTTCTTCTTTGTTTCCTCGTCCTGGGCAAGAATGCGGAGGCTGCTGGATCTGCCAACCCTACAGGTCGCCACGTAGAACTGGCAATGGCTGAAGAAGTCTCTTGGGCAGAAGATCCCAACATGGTGTAGCGACTGCCAAAAGAAGTTGTGCACTTATTTTGATGAAATCTTTTCGTAACAATTTTTCTTCAATCAATAAATAAATAATAAGAATTGTGCACGAATAAGAATTGTCCTAGAATAGAATAGATAGATAGAATAGATAGATATAACAATAAGACAGTGGGAAGATACAATCGAGACAGTAAGTCGGCACTTTCGTAAGGCCGGAAGTGAAGTCCTCACTGTCCGGAAGTTCGCATGTCGCAGTTACGATTATTCGCCATTTAGGGTTAATGCCCAATTATTCAATTAGCGCCAACGTATTTTGGCTGTTTGCAATTTAAGCGCAAGGAATCAATCAATTCAATGAAAAAAATGAAAAGGAAAAACACGCAACAACAACGCAACAACGCGTTCTGTGATTGGATGCCGGAAGTGCAGTCCTCACTGTCCGGAAGTTCGCAAATCGCAGTTACGATGAATCGCAAATTAGTTTTAATTAGTTTTATAATTAGTTTTAAAACATAGTTTAACGGCAACATAGTTTGCCGACGGGAAATAAATGAATACGCTCTCAAATGTGCCATCCGAGGCAGAGTGTGTTCGCCACGTTCGGCACACGTGATAGCTCGCTGCTCTCTGATTGGTTGAATCGTTTTTTGGACATAGCTCGGTAACTACTTCTGCGATTAATTTAAAACCTTGAAAAGGCACATCCTCGGGTCCCCAGCAATATACCTGGCAAGTTTCAAGTATATCGGACCGGTAGTTGTCGAGAAACAGCGGTCACAGACATACAAACAAACAAACAAACGTACAAACAAACATACACACAGAGATTAGTGGAATTATAGATAGATATACTGTATTATATTATTTATATATATATATAGGTCGACTCCATAGGTCGACTCCATATGATGAGTGGATACCAGAGATAACGTCACCGCGTGGCAGGCGGTGCGTATCGCTCCCAGCAAGGTGCAGCAGCAGCTGTATGGGACACCTTGCTGGCGGTTCTCCACTGATGATATGAAGGTCGCATAGTGACTGATATATATATATATATATATATATATATATATATATATATATATATATATGAATATATATATATATATATATATATATGAATATATATATATATATATATATATATGAATATATATATATATATATATATATGAATATATATACACAATATTATTTATATATATATATATATACACAATATTATTTATATATATATATATATACACAATATTATTTATATATATTATATATATATCATATATATTATATATATATCATATATCATATATATATATATATATATATATATATATATATATATATATATATATATAGATATGTATATATATATATATATATATATATATGTATATATATATATATATATATATATATATATCTATATATATATATATATATATATATATATATATATATATATATATATATATACACATACATACATATATATATATATATATATATATATATACATACATACATATATATACATATATATATTCATTCCATCAAGTTTGATAAAATTTGGCAATGAGAAAGGAAGTTGTACCCACTGTATTCTACGATTTTGCTACAATCTCCATTGTGCAAGTTACAAGTCAGTTTTATTCTCTTTTTTTTTTTCTTCTCCTTTTTTTTTTAATGGAACAGTCATCACCGATTTTGGCTATTGAACCATCTACTTTCACAAAACACGATGCAGCAACCTCAAGAGAAGCATCAAATAATCATTCTCTGCTTAAGAACAATCAGACTTTGCTACCAAAAGACTGTGACAAAGATTCTGCAAAAGGGTATGTCCAGCATGTTTTGATGTGGTTTGGGTCTTTTTCTTTCTTCCTTTCTTTCTTTTTATTTCCTGTATTTCTCAGATTTTCTTCCTTTACTTGGTTTACAGAATTTATCCGATTTTCTTCCTTGACTTCCTTACCTTTTTCATGCAGAAAGGAACAGGCCAAGGATCGCCAGATGAAATGTGTTCAAGTAACTGCACCTTATGCTGACATGGGAGCGTATGGTATGTTTGTGCTGTTCACCTGCACGGAAGTGCCACAGGCCTACAATGCAAAAAAAAAAAAAAAATTACCAATACATATGCTACTTGAATTTGTGGCTGTGACAAATGACAACTGTCTTCGTGCCAAGGAGGATCTTGAAAAGTAATTTAACAGTTTATCAATTGGTTCATGAGTTATCAAACAGAGTGACCACTATATTCATCATGGGCGTGTGTGTGTGTCTGTCTGTCCGCAGCATAACCACCCGATGATATCATCCGATCTTGATGAAACTTGGGTGGGAGGTTGATATCATGATCTCGTTGTGTCCTGCTTAGAGTGGGCGTATTGCGCCCATTGTGGGCGGAGCCACGCCCGAAAAAGATGTCTTTTTAGGGGGTAATCAAGTTCAAGCTACATCTTCTCCAAGGGAGTTGGTGGAATCTGACAAGGGTTTCGGTATTTGGTTAGGCCAATGTCATGCGTCTAGCCCCACGGAGCTTGATTTTTCATTTTCGCCCCAAGGTCAAGGTCACAAGGTCACGAAATTTAGAAAAGTCTATTTATGTTGGTTTTATTACATTGTTCGCTTCCTGATAGGGTGAAATGTCGTACATGATCTTATATTATCACATACATCATGAAATACAAGTTTTCCAACAAATTTCAGAATCTTCGACCTTTGACCTTTGAAGGTCACAAAGGTGAAATTTTCAAAGTTGTCGGAATCGAACCGAATTTTCGGTATTGTGTAGCTAACTAACCTCATAACTGATTATACATTATTTTCTATCTCATTTCAAGGTCAGTAACCTTCGTTTTGACATTTCCAGGCCAGCACCACACACAATTATGTACAGCTAGCTCTTAAAGGCCTGCGCATGCAGCGCATTGGGGCCCTTTTAAATAGGCATGTACACCGCATGTCGGGGCCGACACCTGACACGGGGGCCCCCGACCCCCCCCCCCCCAGTCCGGGCCTGTTTCGGTTATAGTCAGTCCTTTGTCATTGAATACCGCTCGCTCGTGAACCATCATCGTCTCCTGAATTGTCGTGTGTTAAATCCTGTCATTAGAATTTCCCTGCAATTTGAACTTTTTTATTCTGGATGACTGCAAGTTAATGTCATGGGGGAAAAAAAATTGTGATCACTTTGTGCCCCGAAAGGACAAACATTTCAACCACATGTGCCCCCTCTGGGTTTGTGATTAAAAATGGGCTCGTAAGTTGTAATGTTTACCTCTATGCTACAGATCCATCGGAGCTTAGCCGAGCAGAGCGACGGAAGAAGGAGAAATATGGACGTGAGTTGCTTGCACAAATGGCGGAGTGCAAGATCAACAAGAAGAGGTACCTTTGGTGTTCAGTGAGCCTGTCGATTTTTTTAATATACAAGGTCTAGGCTCGTGGAAGAGCTCGGACACCAAACAGATTAGGACACAACATAACAAAAGGAACAGCAGGAGACAGGGGAAACACCAATAGCAGTGCAGAGGGAGAAGGTAGCTATAGATGTAGATGGACAAACAACTGATGCAAGTAACGATGGGGGTTAGGGGAGAACATAAGGGGTGGACAAGATGGATACATAAGCAAAAGTTTGAGATGGGTGTGGGTGGTTTAATGGGTGTAGAATAGATCATGACTTTGGATGGCAAATGCCTGAGATTGTGGTGATCAGCTGTCTTGAAGATCTGGAAAGAAGAATCAAATCGAGTGTGGAAGATGGTTCCACAGGTGGGAAAAGGGAGGAATAAATAAGTGGAGGTGAACAGTGTTTCTGAATTTAGGCATTTTCACTAGGAGGGTGTTGTGAATAGTACAATGAAACTCTCTCAATCTCTCAATTGCTGGTGGACCGAGTGCGTTCAGCAGATACTCGGGGAGGGGGGAGGATTGAGGGAGGTGGGCGATGCATGAGGGAGGGGGAGGATGATAGAGTACGGAGAGGGAAGAGGTTGCAGGATCAGAAATTAGGCAAAAGTTAGAGACCAGCAAACTGTCGGCGATGGTGAAATGTTATGCCCATAGACTCAGCTTCATCGCAAGAGATTACAATGATCTTGAAGGCCTTGGTTTCCACGGCGTCAAGCTGTGAAAAATGTGAGCTCTCCTTTCTTACATCTTTGAAAAGATATGAGGCAAGGGGAGAGCATTTGAGGATAGAAGCCTTGTAGGTGGATAGAAGGTCAGGTGTGCCAAGGAAACACCTTTGCATGATTGAGGATGCTCATTCGCCACCGGGCTTTCGAGGCCAACTTTGATATGAGGCTCACCCAAGAAAGATCGTGGCTGAGAGTGGGACCCAAATGTTTGAGGGACTGAACCTCTTTGAGATGGTTGTTGAGATAGTAGATAGGTGGGTTTGCAGCACGATCCAGAGAGAGAGGGAGAGAGAGTGCGCGAGAGAGAGAGAGAGAGTGCGCGAGAGAGAGAGAGTGCGCGAGAGAGAGAGAGAGAGTGCACAAGAGAGAGAGTGCAAGAGAGAGAGAGAGAGAGAGAGAGAGAGAGAATGCACGAGAGAGAGAGAGTGCGCGGGAGAGAGAGAGAGAGAGAGTGCGCGGGAGAGAGAGAGAGAGTGCGCGAGAGAGAGAGAGAGAGAGAGAGTGCACGAGAGAGAGAAAGAGTGCGCGAGAGGGAGAGAGTGCGCGAGAGAGAGAGAGTGCGCGGGAGAGAGAGAGAGTGTGGGATTTATCGGGATTGAAAGGCATGTTCCAGGTGTTTGACCAGTTTGTGATTTTTGTTAAGGTCTGAGGAGAGGGAAGAGGCTGCTACCTGTCTGTCATATGGATGAGGGATGTCACGGCAGAGAGGGGAGTTGTCAGAAAAGAGATAGAGGATTTTCCAGAGAGTTAGAGAGATCATTTATGATTATTAGGAATAGAATGGGGCCTAGAACACTGCCTTGGGGCTCCAGCCTTGACAGGTGTTAGAGAAGAAAAGGCTCCGTTGGGAGCCACACTTTGGCTACGAGAGTGGAGGGAGTCAGTAATCCAAGATTGGGTTTGGCCTTGGATTCCACAGGTGCTTGCAAAGCAAGGCCGGATGCCAGACTGTATTGAAAGCTCAAGATATGTCCTGAGAGACGGCCCTGATCTCATGACTGATATTGAGGGCCTCTATCAATTGTTGGGAGAGTAGAAACAGCATGTCCATCCTGGTAGAGTGACCAGGCTGAATCTGAATTGATGATCTGAGATGATCTGTTGTTGGAGAAAAGGAATGGTTTTACGTCAACTGCGATGATGGATTCCATGACCTTGCTGAAGATTTGAAGTATGCTAATTGGTCTGTATTTAAGAGAATCCGTTTTTGCACCTTTTTATGTAATGCTGTGATGTTGGCTGATGTTGGCTGATTTTCAAGCAGGTGGTAAATGATAGGGTGAAAAGGACAGAGAGAGAGGAAGTTCAAGAGCAGCAGAGCAGATTTTCAGGACGCGTGAGCTGATGCCATCTGGTCCAGTAGTTGAGGGTTGCCAGAAACGTTTCCACCTTCCCAGGTGCAGGTGGGTACGACTGGGAAGGGTGGTTACTGAGAGGGGTTAGGGACACACTATTTTGAAGATTTTGTGGGGAAATGTTTCAGTGTGTGGGGGATTGACTGATGATCATAGTAGATTGGGCTGGTATTCCGTTATTTTTTTGTCTTTCATCATATCAAATCATTTTGTATTAAAAAATGAATATTTTGCAAAAATAACACCCAGCATTGTGGTTTTTAAGTATTGCATTTTTGTGATTATTACAAAATAATTGATTGAATTTTTAAATAATCTGCATTAATTACAGTACTTTTTCAATGCTAGTGCAATACCTGTATTTTGTTAGATTACTTAAAGACAGACTTGAATAATGTTACAAATGTGGTTATATGTGAGGATACTCACCTTTCTGAATTATGTTCAACAGAGAGAAGGAATTTCAGTTGGCAGTTCCTATCTCTGGAGCTGTTGACCCACAGAAGGATGTGAGTCATTTGTAATGGGGGCCCATTTCTCTTTTCTCTTTGTCTTTTTGCTTATTTAGTGTGTAAAATTTAATAGTATATAGAGAGGGTTAAGGTGAGTTTTAACTTATTTTCATAGATTTGGTTTTCCTTTCGTTTCTGTAATGTTACCAACTAGCAGATATACCAATCAAGGATGGATTATTGGATGGAATGGAATTTTACAGGACATGAGGGCCAATAACAACAACAACAACGACACCAACAACCCTGTGACAAATGGAATAAATGTAGACAATAACAGTAGAAACGCTTACCTGACAATCCACTTTAAAGCACATTCTGTGACTATCTGGCATGGTCCTGGGCCAAAAAAATACTTTGTTTTGACAAAGTTTTTAGGCCATTTATTAGATGGGGAACATGCAACCCCTTGGACGTGGCTTTTCAAGGGGGTCTGGTATCCAGACCCACCAGCTGGGGTGCACTGGCAAACTTTTTATGAATGACTTAGGTGGCTTAAGTAACTTTAAGGGGTCAAACCTTCTGGGGAAAATGTGGTGAAATCTTCCGTCATGAGCTCTGGATCTATTAACAATCTCCTCACACCCTGAGTGGACAGATAGGCAAGTATCTATACACCGCCTCATTTTATTTTCTCCCATTAAAAAAATCTATTTTTTTTTTTGTTTGTTCTTTGCAATTACACAAAAATTGATATTCCCGTCAGTGAGGCAATGGGTCTTCTATTCTAGTCATTGTAAAAACTACCCACAGCAAAATAATTCCTGTGATGACGTATCTGGTCACGTAGGAAATGAAATATCCATTTTTGGCGGGGCGGGGGGTGGGGGGGGGGGGGGGGGTGGAGGGTTCGGGCCAATCGAGCGTCAAACATTTATATCTTCCATCCAAGATATTTATTCAAAAAACAACAACTAGATAGTATTCATAGAATACTTACCCTGCACAGTCAACTTGATGCGAGCCAACTCTTCTGTTTTTGAAAGTGTTTTTTCTTTGATCCAATATGCCTGCCAGACCACATGAGCGATGACATCATAAATTTATATTCCCTAACATTATTGTTGCGTAGATCACGCTCCATAAATTCCAAACTCATCCGACTAAGCGTTGTCCCTGTTGAATTATGATGTCATGATTACGGCACCAATGACATCATCGTTAACAACACCGAGTCCCCATGCGGAGTTCTTTACAATGAGCCATGTTTCTATTTTTTCCATGGAGTGGTTTTGGAAATAGAGGTGCAACGTTTTTCGGTTTTTCCAAGATGGTGTCTGCACCACATGGTGTATGACGTCATAATCATCATTTAAATATTCTACAGGAGGAAGCGCTCCTGTGGTGAAAATTTCATGTCAATCGGACCAAGAATTGCAGAGAAAAAAATTAATACTGATCGAATCAAGCTTTGTACTTGGCGAATTATGATGTCATAATGAAGGCACCCATGACATCATCAACATATCTTATTCCCCATGGGGAGTACTTGACACTGAGTCTTGTTTCAACTTTTTCCATTGAGTGGTTTGGGAGATATAGAGGTCTAAAGTTTTTCCAAGATGGTGTCTAGCATGTGACCTATGATGTCATAATTATGAATACAAAAATTATACAGGCGGAGGCGCTCCTTTGGTAAAATTTCATGTCAATCGGACGGCAACGATTGTGTAATACGCTGATCTGGCCAGCTCGTTTCTCTTTCCCACCTCTTCTTTTTACTCACCCACTCTGCCATTCTGGCATCGACAGAGAAGGGACCCACTCCATGGTCAGGGAGCACACACAACGAAATTGACTTCCATGGGACTTTGGTGGTGAAAAGAACCCACCCATCCAGATGTCTTGAGGGAAGCCCAAATTATGTTAAGAAAAACTTGTTGGCAGTCTGAAATATTGTTTTGTCCTGATTTATGAGCTCGACAAAATATGGCATAATTTCACATGTTTTCAGTTCTCCAAAATTGGTGAGCAGTAAATCAAGAATGTATGTGCAAGTGGTGCAACGTTACTTTCAGTCCGATCTATTGAAGCATGAGCACACTTTCTAGTAGGTAAAACCTCTGTGTTCTAGCACTCAGTGCCTCGGCCATGAGGAGATAAGAGAAGAACATTGATGACCTAACCCCCGCTCTAAAGGGCTTCACCAACCCCTTCACTGAGCTCTTCAACTTGGCCACCAAGGCAGTGATACCTCAAAGGGTCACCCAGGACCTGTATGGACAGAGCGCTATTGGCCAGCAGTTGTTTGATGACTTTGTTCATAGTCACATAAATGCAAATGCAATCAACTTGTGGGCTCTTAATAAAGAGATGTCATCTAAATACTTGAAAAATCCCAGGGAAGCGAGTGAAACTCAGTCTGGGACCAAAACTGGTCGAGCTCAAAGAAGACCGAAGCCGAAGCTTCACCCGAATGCTGGTGGTATCCAAGTCCCAGCCAGACGTAAACCTCGAGGAAGCTGATGGCAGCTATGAGCTCTCTATTGTGCTTTGGTCTCTTTTTGCTTTTGATGGAGAAATGCTGTACTGCCACATGAAGAGCAATTTGATGACCATCCAGGCGAGTCTACCAGCAGCAGAGAGCAATAACCCAGGCCCAGACGGTGACTGCATGCAGACTTGCCATGAGGCAGCCACTGCTTGTAGCATTGCTCTAGTAGATGGAATGTCAGAAGTGCAGTCAATGGGGGGAGCCGTCCTTAATTGCCGTCAGCTGGAAGACCACTTAATCTCCCGTATCCTTGATAAGTACAGCCAAATGGACGAAATGAGAGCAATTTTCAACAGATACGATATCAAGCATTCGCTGAAGCATGCTAGATGAAACCGAAGACAAGGGACACAGATAAGCAGTTGCCCATCACATCACAGTTTCAATGAATATAGCCAAGACTCCCATGAGGAGGTTACTGTCTCATGGCGACACCAAGAGGGAACTGATGGGCTACTTTGCCGAGAAGCTCCTGGAGAAGGCACATTCAATGGGGCGTCCAGTCTTTGTGGCATGGGCCATCCAATGCAGAGCAACACACACCGATTAGAGCTAACTAGACAGTGATCATGAAGAGGCCGATACCAAGCTGCTCCTGCATGCTGCTGAAGCCACAGCCTGTGGGGCTACACGCATCAGAATCTGCATTCCTGACGCAAATGGATTAATTCAGGCTGTGCGACGCTATCCAGAACTATGCAAGGACACATACAGCCTTTGTCACTGGAACTGGAAGACGGAGTAGGGCCATTCCACTTGGTCCCATCTATGATACCTTGGGTCCAAGAAAATCAGCAGCGTTGCCAAGCCTACATACAATAAGTGGCAGAGATAATACTGGTAGTTTCCCTGGCAAGGGGAAGTATGCCTTCTGGAAGGTATTCCAAGATGCAAGCAACTGCATTGTAATAGCCTTGGCAGATCTTGGCACCTCTGTGATGTCAATTGATAAGACGGCTGCTTCCATTGAAGAGCTTATCTGCAAGGTACACGTACCACAGACCCTGATTGTTTTGGTGAAGAAAATGCAATGGTGGTTGTTTAAGAAGATACCACAGTGTGGCTTGTACTTGCATCTCATGCAGACTGTGGGTGGAAACAAGATGGGGATGGGTGGACTCCCATCATGACCATGCAGTTGTCGGCACCATTACCTGTTCTCCATATGGTCAAGTGTGCATGCAAACTACAATGCAATGCCGTTCTGCTAGATGTTCCTGTAGGAAGGCAGGGCTCAACTGGACAGGTATCTGTGGTTGTTCTGATGGTGCCGATGTATCTGAGAGTGTTGGACAATGTGTTTGTGTGCTTCCCCATCTCTCCCCATCTTGTCTTCCGCTCCCTCTTTTTATATATTTTGTTTGTCTGGTTGATTTGTTTGTGAAATAAATGTTAGCTCTTTCACGAGCCTCGATTCAGTATACAAAAAAAAAAAAAAATGTTTCGAGAGAGTGACCAGATTGGCCATGAGTAGAGACCCTCTATCTACTATCAACATATGTTGGCATAACGTTCAGTTTGACATTGAGCAACAAAGTACTGTTGCGCTGTTCATGGCATTAGGAGTGCATTATTTTTCTGTATGTATGTATATATATATATATATATATATATATATATATATATATATATATATATATTTATATATATATATATATATATATATATATATATATATATTAGTATATATAATTTAGTGCTCCAACCTAATGAGCGAACGCCGTGACGTCACCGCCACGTGTGTCCGCCTTGCCTGCCAAGCTCCAGAGGAGCCATCTCGCAGTGTGTAATTTTTATTTATTTATAGATGTTAATTCAGATACTGTCACAAGTGTATGCAAAACTCAGTTACCGACCTGGTTTCGCCCTTATTGGGGCTTCATCAGGGCAAAGCAGTGAGTCTTCCATACACTTGTGGCTGAAAATCTTTCGGTTATATACCAGTCATTATGCGACTCCATACCGTCGGTGGGGAACCGCCATTAAGGTGTCCCATACAGCTACTGCTTATCGCTCCCATTAAGGTGCAGAAATAGCTGTATGGAACACCTTTATGGCGGTTCCCCACTTGGACACCACACCATATTCCCACACTGACGGTATGGAGTCGCATAATGATATATATATATTATATGATATGATATAATGATATATATTACTTGATATATATATATATATATATATATATATATATATATATATATCTATAATTCCAGTAATCTCTGTGTGTTTGTTTGTTTGTACGTTTGTACGTTTGTTTGTCTGTGACCGCTGTTTCTCGACAACCACGGGTCCGATATACTTTAAACTTGCCAGGTATATTGCTGGGGACCCGAGGATGTGCCTTTTCAAGGTTTCATATTAATCGGACAATTACTTACCGAGCTATGTCCAAAAAACGATTCAACCAATCAGAGAGCAGCGAGCTATCGCGTGTGCCGAACGTGGTGGACACACTCTGCCTCGGATGGCACATTTGAGAGCGTATTCATTTATTTCACGTTTGCAAACTATGTTGGCGCTATGTTGGCGTTAAACTATGTTTTAAAACTAATAAAAACCCCGGGGGGATTGTCACTGTACTCGCAAGCCGTTCGCCGTTCGCTTTGGCGTTGCGAATGGACCAAAACATTTCATGCACCAAACCATTTCATGTAAAGCGTTCGCCGTTCGCTTTGGCGTTGCGAATGGACCAAAACATTTCATGAACCAAACCATTTCATGTAAATAGAGGGGGGGATATAATTTTAGATATAGATATAGTACGGGCATGCCCTAGTATATATATATATATATATATATATATATATATATATATATATATATATATATATATATATATATATGTGTGTATATATATATATTTCTGTTTTTCTGTATTGCCAAAAGTATTCAGTTATGAAGCGCTAACATTGGCAGGATGGTTTTGCATCGCAGGACGGTATCCATTCTAACTCATTACCAGCCAGTGATCATTTTTTTTTCGAATTTTTACATTATAATCATTTGTAGTTGAATTGATGACGAACAGCATGCTATGAATTTTGAGTTTGAAATATAGAGGATTTTGAGAATGTAACATGTCTTTTCAGTCAAATAAAAGCAACCACAATGTCGCTTTGTGGGTTTTTTCCAGTAGCTTCCCAAATAATTTTGAACATGTTCCTTGACTGCCAACATTATTTTTTTCATTTTTTTTATTATTATTTATTTATTTATTTATTTACTTATTCATTTTTATTTATTTTATTGTTCACTGGGCTCCTATTTGACTGCATAGGCCATTTGTTTGCTATCACCACAAGAGTCCCATGGAATTACACGTGCTCCCTGATTACCACCTAATTCCAAACATTATTTAATCTTGCTTTCTTTCTGGTCCTTTTGTCTTGTTTCCCTGAGCAAATCTGGTGTACGTTAAGGTGAAAAATTAAGATTGGTTTTGAAGGTTTTGAAATTGAAATTTTGATTGGTTTTGAAAAATTAAGATTGGCTGGGTAGGTGACAAGAACAAGCTGATTAGATTTTGGTTCAGGCCTGGATCCAGGCTTTCAACCATATTTGTACAGATTGAAGTGGTCTGACGGTTCCTCTGTCTTTCTTCTGATTACCTCTGCCACCGAAGGTAGACGAACCGCCTTTGGAGGCGATTTTTTCCCCCACAGAGCAGGGGTTGGCCCCTTTTTTTGGGCACCGTGGTCCCCTTTTTGAAGCAATGATGACTCCACTCTCTGCCGCTCCATTCCTCATCCCTCAGATCGGCACTCTGCAGCCTCCTCACTCTCTGCAGACCTGGACAAAATCACAGACTGGGCAAACAAGTGGAACATGTCTTTCAATCCTGACAAATCTCACACTCTTTCGATGTCTCTCCGAAAAGACCGACTGGACAACCCTCCCATCCACTTTCTCAATAATCTTCTCCAAGAAGTTCTGTCACTCAAGCTTTTGGGTCTCACTATCTGCCATGATCTTTCCTAGGAAAACCACATTTCCAAGCTGGCCTCCAAAGCCAGTCGCCGACTGGGCATCCTCCGTCGTGCGAAGTCCTTCCTTGGCACACCTGAGCTCCTCACCACATACAAGGCTTTCATCCGCAGCTCAATGGAGTACTGCTCTCCCCTCTGGGCTGGTGCTCCTGCCTCACACCTAGCTCGTCATCACGCTGTTGAAACCAAAGCGTTCAGAATCATTGGAATCTCCCGCGATGACGCTATCTCCGAGGGCCTTTCACTTACTCACCGCAGGCAGGTTGGTGGTCTTTCCGTCTTCTACCGACTCCTCTCCGGCCTAGCCCCCCCAGCCCTGTCTGTGCTCTGTCCCCCAAATATTCCTACAGGTCGCACAAGATCTGCCTGCAACCCTCTTATGGTTAAACTGCCAAAATCAAGACTCTCTGCTCACCTTCACTCCTTCATTCCTCTTTTCTCCCGCCTCTGGAGCAAACTCCCTCACTCTCTTCAATCCCACTCCTCCCTCCAGGTCTTTAAAACAGCTGTTCACCGCCATCTCTGATCTTCCCCAATCCAAAACCTTGATCTTTTCTACCCCCGCTAATTTCACCCCAAATCCACTTTTTTGAAATACCAACTTCTTTCCTGGAAGTCCTTGGTGTCCTTGCATTTTATACCTATCCTGCCTTCCCCCAAGCCCTCTGCCTCCCACACATCTCCCGATGTCCCTGCTCTCAAATGTTGTGTTTGTGTGCTCCCTCCCCTTCTCTCCCCATCTTGTCTACCGCTCCCCTTTTTATATACTTTGTTTGCTTGTTTGTTTGATTTGTTTGTTGATAAATGTTAGCTCTTTCACAAGCCTCGATTCTGTTTTCAACAACAAAAAAAGAAGAAGGTTTTTACGACCGGATGCCCTTCCTGCCGCCAACCCTGTTAGTCGCTTCTTGCGATACATAGAGAATTACCAGTGAACTGGTACTCAATTTGCCGACCTCTGAAGGATGATTGGCTGAATCAACCCCCCTGGTGTTAATTCAGTGATCGACCGGTATTCAAACCGAGGATCCTAGGATCCAAAGCCAGCACCCCAACCGCTAAACCAACACCAGGCTACACCGATGGTAGACTGAGTTATATTTTCACCCATCTGTCTGTTTTTGTTTTGTCTGCCTGTTTGTGAAAAGGTTATCCCAAAACGTTGTGGAGGGATTCAGATGAAAGTTGGTTGACAGGTTGGATGTGTGACAAGGACGAAATTATTAGATTTGGGTGAATATCCAGATCCGTGCACGACAATTTTTAAAGTGATTCTTAACCACTGAGAGATTGGGCCAAAAACTATGTATAGCATGATATGTCAAAAAGTTGTAGACGGATTTGGATGAAACTTGGAAGATGAGCTGGGTAGGTGACAAGATCAAGCTGATTAGATTTTGGTTCAGGCCCGGATCCAGATATGGCCCATCAGTGGGATACAAAACGTAAACTGTTCAGCCTGGCAAGACGGCTGGTCCCATTGTATGCACTCTACCGAGTGCCGTTCTAGTTGAATATCCTATTTACTTTATTGGGCTACCTCTGAGTATCGTGAATATCTGTTTTGAATGCCTCTCATATCAATTTTTCTTCATTGTAATCATGAATAGCTACTTACAATCCTTCACTATTAATTTCAGGTCCATTTGGGGCATTTTTACTAAATTCTTTTTGGGTTTCTTCATGATTCTTTCCATGGCAACTTAGGGTAAAAGTTCTTTAGTTCACTAATAAGCTGCAATTTCCTTCTTTTTTTTTTTCTTGCTTAAGTCAAAAAATGCCTCTGGAACATTTAATGATCAGCAATGTCGGTATCATCTCTCTTATTTTCAATAGGCACATCGCTTGGCCAAAATGCTGGGCTCTTCTTGGAAAGCTGATTTTTCCAAATCGTCGCAAGCTGTTCTACAACCACATCCTCCATCCTATCCCCCTCCCAAAACCAATGTGAACTGTCGCTCCACTCATATCCAGCACGTCCTATCCCATGCTCAAAATCGATTGCCCTCTCCCATTCTCCTCCATAACCACAATTCTCTCCCACCTATCGGTCAGACCTACACCCCTTCTACAAACTATATTTTGCCCCACAGTCAAGTTCACCACAACAACCAGCATGCCAGCGACATGCCAGAGCCATCTGTTGCACAATGTAGGAGTTTTTTTTTTTTTTGAAAATGAGCATTCCTAAAATTTCAAACAGAGATTCAACCTTGAAATAATTCATTGTGATCTGTAAAATGTTTGTTTTTTTTAATTTAGTCTTCTCTTTCCAAAAACATCTTTCCCAATTATTTCCAGTTGGAACCAGCACTTCCTGTGGCTGTGCCATTCCTTATGTTGGCTATACTGACGTGCAACCTCTACCAATGTATGTTCAACCACACATGCAAACGGTGGGATTGCAGTTTTCCAGAAACTGTTTTATACCTCCTGGCAACCTACCTCAATGTGTACCTTCTAAACAGGCCATGGAACAGTGAGTATTGCCTTTTTGGAAGGATTTTTTTTTGAGTTTTCTTGCCATTCGTTGTGTAAATGATGATCATCGGAATTGTTGTCATCTATCTATAATTCCAGTAATCTCTGTGTGTCTGTGTGTCTGTGTGTCTGTGTGTTTGTCTGTGACCGCTGTTTCTCGACAACTACCGGTCCGATAAACTTGAAACTTGCCAGGTATATTGCTGGGGACCCGAGGATGTGCCTTTTCAAGGTTTCATATTAATCGGACAAGTAGTTACCGAGCTATGGTCACCGTACTCGCAAGCCGTTCGCTTTGGCTTTGCGAATGGACCAAACCATTTCATGTAAATAGAGGGGGGGGTTCTACCGTACTCGCAAGCCGTTCGCTTTGGCTTTGCGAATGGACCAAACCATTTCATGTAAATAGAGGGGGGGGGGTTCTGTGGTCGTTACTGCGACGTGGTGTCAAAGTTTTTTTTTTGCATGCACGTACGGGCAAGCACGTACGTGCGGGCACGTCCTAGTGTTGATAATCACAGCATCACAAGACATTGATTCATAAATCAGAGATCACATTTTAAATGAGATTTGAGATGTGGATGAAACCTAGTGGTATTTCACAAGTTCTGTGGCAGTAAAATGAATTTTTTTAATTTATTTTATTTTTCCAAAAATATAAAGTTTCAAAAGTATTTACTGTCATTTTCCCATGATATTTTTTATTTTATTAGTATCTGAAAGTCATCTCATTATTTGCATTGAAGGTAATACCTGGACATCCATGTTTCTACTTGTATCCCACGTATTGAGGCAGGGAGTTTAAAATGAGGCTAAAAGGTTGCCATTACTTTGGAAATAACATTGTTAAAGCAGCTTCCTCCTCTTCGTAATTTACACACCTGTACAATCTAATAAAGTACTGCACTAATATAATAGGTATTATTGTACAGTACCCTCCATAAGTATTGGAACCGTTAAGCCAAATTTGTTATTCTTGCTACGAGGACCAGTCAATAAGTAACCTTAAAATGGCGATATAAATTCGAGAATGTAATGTGTGTAGTTGCAGAAGACATATGTTATATCTATGGGTAAGAGTCATGTTTTGCCTGTTTTAGATCTGGCAACATTGAGCGTATGACGTCAGTAGAGCAGTTCCAAGAAGGCGGCTCCCTGAGAAGCATGCACCAGAGAGTAGCAACGTTCTGTCACCCATTTCTTGGGAAGTGAGGGTGTGAATCCCAGTGAAATCCATCACAGAATGAAGATGCAATATGGTGACGCACGTTTATCGCTGCAGTAGGTGTACGACTGGGACAGGAAGTGTAAAAGTGGAGTGTCCAGTGTGGCAGACGCTGCTCGCTCGGGCCGGCCTCACACAGCCGACACACCAGAAATGGTTGCAGGAGTTGAGCGTCTGCTAAGGTAAAACCGTCGCATTATGCTGGATGAAGTGGTCTCCGAATTGAACATTAGCCATGGTTCAGCACACCATATCATTCACAACGTGCTGGGGTTCCACAAAGTGTCTGCACGATGGGTGCCTAGACAACTCGCACCCGAACTGAAAGAACGGTGAGTGGATGCATGTGAAGAACTTCTGCGACATTATGAAACCGAAGGCGACGCTTTCTTACAGCACGTAGTGACTGGGGATGAAAGCTGTGTCCACTACTTTCAGGCAAAAACGAAGAGGGCAAGCAAAGAGTGGCGCCATTCAACTTCACTGAAGCCCAAACAATTCCGCACACAGCCGTCCGCTGGAAAAGTGATGCTGATGCTCTTCTGGGATAGCTGAGGCCCACATGCAGAGCATTATGTACCCAGAGGGACCACAGTCACCAGTGCATCATCGTGCGATCTTAAAAATCATCTGAAACCAGCAATCAGATCAAAACATCATGTACTACTCACGACCGGTGTTTTGGCCAGCATTACAATGCTCAGCCCCATACTGCCCACACTGTAGCTGCAACAATCGAGGACCTGCATTTTGAGTGTCTTCGTCATCCACCTTACTCGCCAGACCTCACCCCTTCGGATTACCACATCTTTGGGCCACTTAAAGAGGCGCTTGGTGGAACCACTTCCCAATCCGACGAAGAGGTCCAAGAGGCGGTGTACGAATGGCTACACAAGCAGCCCAAACATTTTTTCCCCAGAGGAATCCAGGCCTTAGTAAAGCACTGGAAAAATGCATTTAACGCAATGGAGATTATGTTGAAAAATAAGTTGTTACACATGTACGTGCAATAAACAAGTTTTGAAAAATAATTTAAGGTTACTTATTGACTGCCCCTTGTATATACTCAAGAAATTTGGATGCGAGATCAAAAGATGAATGAGGCAAGAGTACAGAAGATCAGCATTTATCTCTTGGTATTTCGATGCATATATGTTTTAACATACAGTGCATTCAGAAAGTATTCAGACCCCTTCACTTTTTTCACATTTTGTTATGTTGCAGCCTTATGTTGAAATCGTTTAAAGTCATTTTTTCCCTCATCAATCTACACTCAATACCCCATAATGACAAAGAAAAAACGGGATTTTAGAAAGTTTTGCAAGTTTATTTTAAAAAAACAAAACAGAAATATCACCTTTACATAAGTATTCAGACCTTTGCTATGACACTTGAAATTTAGCTCAGGTGCCTCCCATTTCTCTTGATCATCTTTGAAATGTTTCTACAACTTCATTGGAGTCCACCTGTGGTAAATTCAATTGATTGGACATGATTTGGAAAGGCACACACCTGTCTTTATAAGGTCTCACAGCTGACCATGCATATCAGAGGAAAAATCAAGCCCTGAGGTCGAAGGAACTGCCTGCAGAGCTCAGAGACAGGATTGTGTCGAGGCACAAATCTGGGGAAGGCTACAAAAAAAATTCTGCTGCATTGAAGGTTCCCAAGAGCACAGTCGCCTCCATAATTCTTAAATGGAAGAAGTTTGGAACAACCAGGACTCTTCCTAGAGCTGGCCGCCCAGCCAAACTGAGCAATCGGGGGAGAAGGGCCTTGGTAAGAGAGGTGACCAAGAACCCGATGGACACTCTGGCTGAGCTCCAGAGATCCTGTTTGGAGATGGGAGAAACTTCCAGAAGGACAACCATCACTGCAACACTTCACCGATCTGGGCTTAATGGCAGAGTGGTCAGACGGAAGCCTTTCCTCAGTGAAAGACACATTTCTACCACATAGTTTTGTTCACGTAGCTTTGCAGTTTTGTGATAACATCACTTCACAACGTAGTAGATTTTTGATGTCGTCACGATAGACCTGTGCATCCTGCTAACTTAACGAGCACTTCACAGCGGCATTCCCATCATTGCCAGAAGAAAAATGTGCTCCACTATGGTGGTCCTTAATTTTAGAGAAGAGATGAAAATCTGACAGGGCAAAGTCAGGGTGGTGCTTTGCTTTATAGCTTTACTTAATTGACCATCTCTTGCACTCATGATCGTACTGGTACACTCAAGTATCATCTCCAGTCCTCTGCAATCATCTTATCTCTAGTCAGTCATCCCAACTTCTCATCTCCAGCACTTCACAGCACTAACATTTTTGTGGTGCCCTCTGCCATCTTGACTGACAAGAATAGGAGGCATTATTTTTCAACACACCCTCATATTACAATTCTATGTTGAAGTGAGAAAGACTTCATTGTTGAGGTGTTTGAAAGTTATCAGTGTACTTTTTAATGTATAGAAAGATGCAGAAATGTACTAAACTTCCTAGACTAATAAAAGGTACCTCCACCATGGAAGGTGGATGGAGGTTATGTTTTCAGCCCTGTCTGCCTGTGTTTGTCTGTGCGAAAGATGTCTCAAAAAGTTAGGGAGGGATTCAGACGAAATATGGTGGACATGTTGGGTGTATGGACAAATTTGACGATTTCAGTGAAGATCCGGATCTGAGAATGCCTTTTTTTTTTCTTTTTTTTTCTAAATTATTCTTCACCATTGAGCAATTGGTCCAAAAACTATATGCAGCTTGATATATCAAAATGTTGTGGACAGATTATGGCAAAACTTCGTGCATGTGTTGGGTAGGTGACGAGAACAAGCAGATTTGATGTTGGTGTTTGACATGGACGAATTGTCCAGACGTATATCTGGCCTATCGATGAGATACAAAACATAAACTGTTCAGCCTTGGAAGTGCTCTCTGTTGTTGAAATCACCCAGCTAGTTAATGAGAGCCTGCTGAATGAGCGAGGCTTATGTTTTTTGTTTTTTTGAACTTGTCTTATTGCAAGAGAACCGAAGTCATATTTGATCTCTAACCTTAACATTCAACACAAATGCTGTGAGCTTATCCTTTAGTTGAAGTCACTGCTGTGTTTGCATTGCTGATGTAAATTATAATTCTTGGTGATGTTTTCTCAAACCAAATGTCATAACCACAGAATTCTGCACAATCCCTGCCGTCTGACCACTCATGAAAATTGCAGGACATTTGAAGATTTATACGATAAAGAAATGTTGCCTGATTGTCTCATTGAAAGAAAAAAGTTATTGTTAAACATGCTTTGTGATAAAGTCACTTCAAATAAAGTAAGGCCTCCTGATGTTTCATTTGATTTGTACATTATTCTATTCACCTCCATTAATATCCACAGGATTTGAAACCATTAATCTTTGGCCACTGCCCGGAAACTTGCTCGTGACATATTTCTAGGATGGTATTGGTCAATTTCGAATTCGCCTGCTTTCCACTGTTCTCAGAAACGACGTCTGAACATGTTCTATTTGGTCGGAGCATCCTGCCATATCAACAATGCTGAAAATGCTTAAAGTCAGATCCAAGGATTTAGGAGCCATCTACTTGTTTTGTACAAACCTAGTGGGGCTGGCAGGATGGCTGAGAGTTCCGCACATTCGTCTCTAAGCTGTCTGGCCTGGGTTTGAATCTCAACCAAGCTATACACTGTCAACTCTGTGTTTCACAGGTTGGGTGATTCATCAATGTGTGTGCCGTCCCTTGGATGGACGTTAAACGGGCATCCCATCTACCGGCATTAGTTGGTGGATATTAAAGATCCCATGGTGTCCTTCGCGAAGAGTAGGTGGGTATTTGCTGGCACCATGGCCGAATTCCAAATTCCTGCCCTAATAAGCTGGCCCTGCATCAGCGGCACAGCCACGCTCCCAGCAATGATGCAAACCAGCAGCCACAGGCAGCACACGAGATGATTATGATGTACAAACCAGGTGGGGGCAGAGTGTTGCTAATTATAATTGAGCTAAAGTGGAGAAGGGTGGATTGTATAGGAGAGAAAGGAGGAGTGTCGAGAGAAGGGAAAGAGGTGGGGAGAGTAAAGGGATTCCTCTTCCTGATCTCTTCTTCTTGCACTGACTCTGCTCTCCAGTTCACATACATTTTTCTACATCATGGAGAAATGATCATGTTTGTCAACTTTTCCTGTGATGTGATCAACTTTCCATGATCACATGTCCTTTACTTTCCCCTCTGGTTCCCTTGCAATGTTCATGTCACTTTTATTGCTTGTCTCTGCGTTCCTTGCTTGATACTCAGTCTGTTGTCTGCCAGTTCCCCATTTCTATAATTTTGATCTGTGGGCCTCTTAATGCTTTGTCATCAAATCCTCCATGAGTCCCAGTCTTGGTATAAAAAGGGAGAGGGGATGAGGAAAAGAGCTTGTATGGAGCATATGACATATCAAAACTTCCACCATATTTGTTTGCGTACAAGGTCAATTGGGCCCTCATTAGCAACTTTCTTTTCGTGAAAAAAACAAGTAGTCTCACTTACTTTGGTAGGTGACAAGATTAAGTTGGTAGGTAACAAGAACAAGCCGATTAGATGTTTGTTAACGTTCGGATGAGGAAGTGGCCTATCAGTGGGATACAAAACATAAACTGTTCAGCCTGGTGGAGGAATGCGTTCTACCGAGTGTCATTTTAGTTCATTATGTTGTGTTGTAGATGTAAAGCTGAATTTTCATTTCTATAAATGTTCTAATTGTGTGTTCCTCGTTTGAGCAGTGCAGGAACATTATCGGCGCATGACCACACAGAGCAGTTGAAGCAGACTTCAGAGCAGGCTTGCGAGGCACAGACTGAGGAGCCAACAGGTGTGATCATGTCTCCATTGTGGCAGGAAGGCGATGACAGGCGTCGTACAAATAAATTGGCATGCCATGAGGAGTTGAAGATCCAGGTGACCTTGCATTGTTGAATTGATGAAGTTTAGATGTGATTACAGTTTAGATGTTTAGTTTTGAACACTATTCTAGCATAGGATATACACTTTGCCAAAGTTTCATTACAAACTTTAATTCACAGTTACTCAATCTGCATGAAATTATTTCTTGCATATTTATTGACTTTTCTACAGTAGCTAGTCGACTCTATTCCATGAAGCCCTCCACTGATCAGTTTGAGTCATTATTTGAGCATTCTCATTGAGCTACTTAGTGACCGCTGCCATGTTGGTTGTTAGTCTAAAAATAAGAAACACATTGACCACCGTTAGTAATGACTGCGAGATGGCAGTGAGTTCAAATTTCTTCCATAATTTCCCTTAGATAGTGCAAAACTCCAGAAATTTACTTAAATATGTAGTACCTGAAATCATACTGTAAACACAACCCTAACAGCTACCACTACTTCCTGTTTTGCCACACAAAAACAGTATGTGCTATCTTGGGCAATTTGTGCACCAACTAATGTCGACCATACCAAAGTAAACATTGCTCATCTACAACCATCATTTCAATGCAGCATATGTACGTTTGCTTGAGCCTGGTGTTGGCTTAGCGGTTAGGGTGCCAGCTTTGGATCCTAGGATCCTGGGTTTGCTTAGCGGTTAGGGTGCAGGCTTGGGATCCTAGGATCATGGGTTTGCTTAGCGGTTAGGGTGCAGGCTTGGGATCCTAGGATCATGGGTTTGCTTAACGGTTAGGGTGCCAGCTTTCGATCGGAGGATCCTGGGTTTGAATCCCGGTCGATCACTGAATTAATGCCAGGGGGGTTGACTCAGCCTGTCATCCTTCCGAGGTCAGCAAATTGAGTACCAGTTCACTGGTAATTCCCTGTGTGTCGCAAGAGGCGACTAACAGGGTTGGTGGCAGGAAGAGCATCCGGCCGTAAAACATTGCTTCAAAAAGGGGACCACGGTGCCCAAAAAAGGCCAACCCCCACCCTGCGGGGAAAAATGGCCTCTAAAGGTGGTTCTATATGTAAGTTTGCTTATTCTGGAACAAAGATGTTCTGAGTTTGTTGGTAAAGACGAGGTGTAAGCTAATTGGATAACCCCAACTTTGAAGTCAGTGCTTTGAATTAACATCTGATAACCCCAACTTTACCTTTTTTCCTAAATGTATGTTGTTTCAAATTTTTGTAACTGGAGTGAATCATTCACATGCCTCAGTTGGAGAGGTGTCGTTTTAAGGCTCGTTTAAGAGCTTGTAAGTTACTTTGTACAACACACACACACACACACACACACACACACACACACACACACACACACACACACACACACACACACTTTATTATTAATCACTTGCTTTCCCACCCCGCCCCCCCCCCCCTCCCTTATGACTATATTAGATGAAAGACAAAGAAATGCAGACAAAGAGACAGCAGAATGGATTGAGCACCGTTGAAGATTACAATCCCTGGGGCCGGGGTGGTGGGGGGGCCCCCAACCATGATGTACATGGCAACATCCTGAGTAAGCAGGCAAAATAAAAATGTATCTACTCGTATTTATAAGATCCCGCTTGTACATGCTATTGATGACAGTATAGCTAATTCGATTCACCAGCATCTTGTTTGCCACTGAACTGTTTAGTTCTGGGTTCATTCATTAGTAGTTTCATTTGACTAAAACCATTGTCTGCCACAATGGCTACAGAACTCACTGCATTTAGAAGGATCATATCATCCTGCAGATGTCTGTTTGGCTGTCGAAAGATCCCATGACATTTTTGCAAGAGCAAAAGGGAAGAGAGGATGATAGATACCCTTCGTTTGGTATCCTTGCCATATTTATAATTATCTGTGTTGTTAGAAAAGGAAGGGAAGAGAGGATGATAGAAGACTTGAAAGGCAATGGGAGTGAGAGGATGGAAATGGGTTTCAGAGGATCTAGGAGTAAAGGAAGAAACAGGCATGTGCAGAGCTAACCAGGAGGAGGAGGCGGGGGGGATTCTTCCTTCATTGCACATGTCATAAATATGAAATTTATCTCCACTCATTGGTTGTGGGAGATATGGAGGAGGGTGGTGGAGCAAACAAAAATTAGACATCTCATTCTCCCTGACGACTAATACGTGGTTCACACTGAATGCCATTCAATCCAAAATAAAATTTTCTAAAAAAATAACAAGGTAATCACAATGTTTCAACCAACTTGCCCTATAAATGTCTTGTTTCAATTCGCCAAGAACAAATTTCATTGGTTCCAATGTTTTTTAGAACACGTAAGAAGCTGAAGAAGTCTCAACTTCCTAACTCGTGTTATTTTCATTCATTTGAAAGTGGAAGTTTAACGCCTTTGCCATGTGTTTTATTTATATGAAATCAATTTTGCTCCAAATCTTAAGTTTTGTCACAAGTAGATGGGGAATTGCTCTCAAACATTTTGTGATTATATTGTGATTTAGTACAACAAATTATTGTACAAAGTCACAAAAAAGAAAAGGAACAATTTCATTACAGTTGTATGGCTTTGCTACAGCACATTCTGTTTTTTTTTTTTTTTTTTTTTTTTAAGTAGAATGTACAGCAGAGGGGAGGGCTAAGGAATGTGACAACAACAACAACATGCATTTTAAAGGCCATTTTCCCTGCTAGAGCGGAGGTTAGCCTTGCGGTCCCCATGGCAATCTTCTCCATTTTGCCGTATTTTCTGCATCTCCCCTTGTTAACCGTCTTGCCTGCATTTCTTCTTCCACCATCTTTAGCCAAGTCTTTCTCGGTCTTCCCCGTCCTCTACTTCCTTCTACATTCATTTCCATCACTCTTCTCAACCAGTCACTTTCATCCTTCCTCAACACATGACCAAACCATCTCAACCTGTTCCTCTTCACAGCATCATTCGGCTAAGGAATGTGAGTCGACCACAATTAATGGATGAGCATCTCGTGTAGACCAGGCCATGTGGGGCAGACATATTATTCCCACCATTGAGATTGATTAACTGCAAGCGGGGTCTTTTACTGGTAATCCAATTGTGATGTGGCAATCTATTACTAAAAGGATGTGTGAGTGTGTGTGTGTGTGTGTGTGTGTGTGTGTGTGTGTGTGTGTGTGTGTGTGTGTGTGTGTGTGTGTGTGTGTGTGTGTGTGTGTGTGTGTGTGTGTGTGTGTCGTTGGTTGTTATCTCCAAATGCGGGTTTCAGAAGGTAGAATGGAGTCCTTTCAGGTCTCGGTGTGTGTGTGTGTGTGTGTGTGTGTCGGTTGCTATC
This sequence comes from Myxine glutinosa, assembly GCF_964187855.1. Lineage (NCBI taxonomy): Eukaryota > Metazoa > Chordata > Myxini > Myxiniformes > Myxinidae > Myxine > Myxine glutinosa. The sequence continues at coordinate 83,704,798 of NC_136268.1, forward strand.
TCCAAATGCGGGTTTCAGAAGGTAGAACGGAGTCCTTTCAGGTCTCGAAGTGTGTGTGTGTGTGTGTGTGTGTGTGTGTGTGTGTGTGTGTGTGTGTGTGTGTGTGTGTGTGTGTGTGTGTGTGTGTATTGAAGAAGCAGAACGATCTTGAGTTTCAGCACTTCCTGCTGTCGTACCATTAAAAAAAATGGTACCGTTAGAAAGCTATTGGTCAATTTACTTGGAACCAAAAAATAGTTTTCGGTGAATCTTAAAGATGCCTCTTTTAAAAGCCCTCTTTCTGGCTTTCAAGAAGAGGAAGTGGTAATAGGTGCTTAATGCAGTAGTTCAAACGATAACGTTTATTATTCTATTACAGCAGGAACCCTTTACAAGGATATGGAAGGAGCACACAAAATTATGTATTCTCAAAGCAATAGAAAGCATCTGAAAATGCAAAGCCCATCCGCATCCGTGATGTAATCAGATGTCTTCCTCTTCTTCCGTATGCTAAACATGTCGAAAACCGCTAAAAAAAATGCAAAATTAAAACTGACCATTTTATGCAACCTTGACCTGCCATATCATGTCTGTTATGCTATCTCCTAAACGGTTGTGCAGAAATTCCCAAACTTGGTAATTATGATCTGCACATGGCACAAAGGTGCAAGAGCAGTGTCATCTCCCCCCTCCTGTGGTGGGGTGAAAAGGTCAAATACTTCGAAAATGCAACTACGGGCACATTGTAAAACATTTTTAATGAAACTTTGTAAATGCAATCCACATTGGGGGACACATAAAGTATGTAGCGATGTTTTGGATTTGATACCTGGGTTCATGCCACGTTTTGACACGCGTCAAAATGGAAATATGTATTTTACTCAAAATTTGATATGGGGTCATTCCTGGTGGCATTTTTTTACCTTCTTTAAACTTTGCTATAGGTGGTAATCGTGGGGATTTGCCATAGCGCGCCATCAACTTTGCTCCAGTGTTTTTATTTACTTGAAATCGGGCAATACCATAGTAAATTGTTCTTCCAAATGTTTAATCCCTGCCTTCTTCCAAATGTGTCACCACCAGAAAATCTTTACTATCATCGATTTTCTTGTGCCTTTCATTAGCTGATTTGAGAAAGATGCACCAGCAGAACAAGGCGAATCGAGATACGCCATCTTTGCAAAACCCACTTGACAGCCCGACGTCAGCTTCACCTCAAAGCAAGTGTTTGTGTGCGATTTGCTTCTCTTTTGTTACCACAACTTGTTTGATTCTTTTTGCTACATTTTTTTTTCTATCTCAGCACACATTCCTGGCAGGATGGACGAAAGGTATGCACACTCGCCTCTAAGCTGACTTGTCTGGTTTGAATCTCAGCCCAGCTATACACTGTCATGTATTCCAGCTATAAACTGGTGTTTCGCGGGCATGGTGATTCATCAATGTGTGTGCCGTCGCTCGGATGGACGTTAAACTGGGCGTTCCTTCTGCCAGCATTATTTGCTACATGTAAAAGATCCCCACGGGGTCCTTCACAAAAAGTAGGCGAGTTATCGCTGACACACTGAACAAATTGCTAATTTCTGCCCTGACTTCCTATGTTGGAGTGGCGACCCATCCAGGAATTCAACCCTAGTAGCCAAGAACTGCTTTGGCAGAACTGACAATCTGCATAGAGCATGGCTCATTATCTGATCAGACACACCACAAGAAAACCTTTCTTGTATTGCACATTTCATCCAACCATATGTCAATGCCTTTTTGTCCTCGAGCATTTGTTATGGACAAGCCAACTGTCTGATAAGATCTGATTAATAGTGAGGAGATCTTGATGCTTAGACGTTTTTCTTCGTTATGCCACATCCTCATAGTTTTGACTAAGACAAAGATGGCAGTTCTTGAACTCATACCACCCCATTTTCATTTTCTCAAACCCTTTGTCATGCAAATGACAAATCCTTTTCTTCATAAAACAAGACCGAAAGTCTAACAGCAGCGTAGCCGGGCTTGTTTGAAACTTTAATTGAAGAGGATCGTATCACCTGGGTGGAGATACCAGTTCGCAAATAGAAAAGAAGAAGAACCGCCTTTAGAGGCCATTTTTCCCCGCAGAGAGGGGGTTGGCCTTTTTTGGGCACCGTGGTCCCCTTTTTGAAGCAATGTTTATGGCCGGATGCCCTTCCTGCCGCCAACCCTGTTAGTCGCCTCTTGCGACACACAGGGAATTACCAGTGAAATGGTACTCAATTTGCCCACCTCGGAAGGATGAACAGGCTGAGTCAACCCCCCTGGTGTTAATTCGGCGACGGCCGGGATTCTAACCCAGGATCCCAGGATCCTAGGATCCCAAGTCGGCACCCTAACCGCGAAGCCAACACCAGGCTTCAGTTAGCAAATAATGTAAGTATTAAATTATTTTGAAGTACTCTAAGTCTCTAAGCTGTTTGTTGCCATGGAAGTGAAGAGATTGCATTGAGACACAGGTGTATTCTATATGTTTTGAGTCGACAATGAACCACCATACAACACTTCAATCCAATAACTTTGCAATCACGACAAAGGATTGCAATGTTGATTATATTTACTATATTATTATTATTAACGTTATTATTATTATGAAGACTATGTTACTGTATTAATAAACCGAGGCTAATTCCTGACTCACACGATAATTAGCACACCGCTTCTCATCGGGTCATCCATGAACCATACACCACTTCAATCCAGTAACTTTGCAGTCACGACAAAGTCACAGTGTTATGATCATATTTACGATATTGTTATTATTATTAGCGTTTTTATTATTATAAAAACTAAACGATGTTACTAACACGATGTTACTGTATTAATAAACCGAGGCTAATTCCTTGCTCCCGCGATAATTAGTACACCGCTTCTCGTCTAGTCATCCATGAACCATACACTGCTTCAGTCCAGTAACTTTGCAGTCACGACAAAGATTGCAGTACGTGTTACGATTAGATTTACTGTATTATTATTATTACGAAAACTATACTCATGTATTGAGAAACTGAGGCTAATTTGTCCGAAGTAGCCTGAAGGTGAGGCATGAAGACATGAAGCCTAAAGCCTATAAGTACTGTGTCGTTGCAAGACACATAACGTCTATGCTTTCTTTATTTTGATGGTCATTTTAACAATCCATTTGTTTGTGTTTCACACTGAATGAAAAACGTAAAGGTAGAGCATGGCGATTGTGATATATGACAGGTTTGACGATATGTTCGGCCTGAACGGCATATCAAGTTCAAAATGGCGGTGTCTGGAGTCAGCCATCGAATGCCATAATGGCATCACAGACGTAATTATATCACATCACCCCTGTCATGTGACTAGATCCTCAGCTCTGATTGCTGTACGTTTGTGAGGGACATACATACATATGGACATCCGGACAGGCAAAACACTGTTCTAGATCGCTTTGCCTTACGGGCAACACCGTAAATAATTTTCATGAAAATTCAACAGATAAAATATATACAGCACATAATAGGTCTATCAGATCCTCACTACAGCACTGCGAGATAAAATAGGCCATGCTCTTAGACTTGGAGAAAGAACAAGTATAAAAATAAAAAGAAATCCTCAGAAACAGTTGTATTAAGTTGAATGTTTCAGCAGATTTTAGGGTAAATGAAGAAGGATTGGGGGTCGGGCCATCATTGCTCCAACCTATAAATGGTCAAATAAAATTAACTTTTCCTTGTGCTTCTTTAAATGAACAATATGATTTCACACGAATATTTGTCCAAATTCTTGTTAAAAAATAGCACGATATCAGTCATTATCCACACGCTATTTAAAAATAAAACAGGCACACATATTTTAATTTGTTCTGTCCATTCGTCACGCTGTCACCTCCTTGATGGTTTAGCAGAAATTCACCAAACTAGGTAGTTATGATCACGACATGGCATGAAGGGGCAAGAGCAGTGTCATGATTGGTCTGCTCCCTGGGGCAGGGTCAAGAGGTTAAATACCGAAAAATGCAATTGCGGGCAAATTTTAAAACATTTTTGAAATGAAACTTGTGAGATGCATGAAATATTTAACTTTTTGGGGGGGATTTGACTCCCAGTTCATTCCCCAAGCAGTGGGACTTAGGGTCATATGGGAGGGGGGAATTTTACTTCAAAATTTGATATTGGGTCATTCCCGGTGGAACCTTTTGCCATCTTTCAACCTTGCTTTGGGTGGGAAAGCATGATGATTTGCGATGGCGAGCCATCGACTTCGTTCTAGTTTATTCTACAATCGCCTGTTTGCTCTTTAACCTTGTAAGATAATCTCTCTGCATCCATGGTCAAATTCTATATATTTTGTTGATTTAACTTTTTTCCCACAATTTTTTCCCTGCACTCACATTTCTTAATGCCATCATCTTGTCATTGATTTGTGTACGAGCTTATCCATAAGCCTTTGCCACTTTAATTCTCTAATCTTGATCTGCCTCACTCTCTGTGCACACCATTCCCATGTGTGTGTGCAGACGGCACTAAAAACTCTCTATTAGGAAAGCAAAAGGAGTTGCCTGCATCGCAAATGGAACTTTACAAGCTCTTCTTGCGAAAACAGGTCGAGAAAAGTTAATTCATATATTTTACTGCTGAATTTGTAGCATCATTTTGGGCATCTAAAATGCTTTCTGTCATTGTTTGTTTTTCTTTCAATTATCTTATAAATTAAAGACCTTAACATGGTGAATCTGTATATGGTTGTTGCAAGCAAGGAAAGTGGCTGCATTAGTGAAAATTAACTTTCTCATTCTCTTACTGTGTCTGTGGTAGATGGAGGAAGACAGTCGGAGAAGGGCGGAAGAAAAGCGGACCGCACGCGAGTTGGATGAACAAGAAGAACGCCGTGTCACAGTGCAGCGTGAAAAGATGGCACAGGAATATGAAAAGGAGCAGGCAATACAGAGACAGAAAGATATGGAGGTAGAACCTTGGTCTGACGAAGCTAAATAGTTTGCTTTTTTAAGAGTTAGATATGGTGCAAAACCTTAGAATTTGGTCATTGTGCTGGGATTTATTTGCAAACGATATGTTGGGAATTACTTTGCTGCAGGATCTTTAAATTTGTATTTAAAAAAAAAAATTCTATATACACTACATGACCAAAAGTATGTGGACACCCAAACATCACACATCTCATTCCAAAATCATGGGCATTAATATGGAGTTGGTCCCTCCCACCCACCCCCTTTGCTGCTATAACTGCCCCCACTCTTCTGGGAAGGCTTTCCACATGATGTTAGAACATTGCTGCGGGGATTTGCTTCCATTCAGCCACGAGCATGAGTGAGGTTGGGCACTGATGTTGGGCGATTAGACCTGGCTCGCAGTCGGCGTTCCAATTCATCCCAAAGGTGTTCGATGGGGTTGAGGTCAGGGCTGTGTACAGGCCAGTAAAGATCTTCCATACCGATCTCGACAAACCATTTATGTATGGACCTCGCTTTGTGCACAGGGGCACTGTCATGTTGAAACAGGAAAGGGCCTTCCCCAAACTGTTGCCACAAAGTTGGAAGCACACAATCGTCTGGAATGTCATTGTATGCTGTAGCATTAAGATTTCCCTTCACTGGAACTAAGGGGCCTAGCCCGAATCATGAAAAACAGCCCAGACCATTATTCATCCTCCACCAAACTTTACAGTTGGCACTGTGTATTCGGGCAGGTAGCGTTCTTCTGGCATCTGCCAAACCCAGATTCGTCCGTCCGACTGCCAGATGGTGAAGCGTGATTCATCTCTCCAGAGAACGCGTTTCCACTGCTCCAGAGTCCAATGGCGGTGAGCTTTACTCCACTCCAGCCGATGCTTGGCATTGCGCATGGTGATGTTGGTCATGTGTGCGGCTGCTCAGCCATGGAAACCCATTTCATGAAGTTTCCGACGAACAGTTCTTGTGCTGACGTTTCTTCCAGAGGCAGTTTGGAACTCGGTAGTGAGTGTTGGACCCGAGGACTTCCGATTTTTACGCGCTATGCGTGCTTCAGCACTCGGCGGTCCCGTTCTGTAAGCTTGTGTGGCCTACCACTTCGCGGCTGAGCTGTTGTTGCTCCTAGACGTTTCCACTTCACAATAACAGCACTTACAGTTAACCGGGGCTGCTCCAGCAGGGCAGAAATTTGACGAATTGACTACTACTACTACTACTACTACTACTACTACTACTACTACTACTACTACAACTACCACCACTACCACTATCACTACCACTACCACTACCACTACCATTACCACCACCATTACCATTACCACTATTACTATCCCAATGAATTCCACCTTCTTGTGGGTTCTGTTACAGCTAATAGAGCATGCACAGATGGCCCAAGTCTTTCCGGTCCTCTTCTGTGTCAAAAGGCAGAGGACATTGCGGAGAAGTTAGGGCAGACAGATTTCAAGGCGAGGAACGGTTGGTTCCAGCAATGGAAGAAACGACATGGCTTGACCTTCAAGAAACTTCAAAGAGAAGCTTCAGATGTTAATGCTTCAATGCAGTGGAAGCATCAACAGCTGCAAGGAATTCGAGAAATGTATCTCCCTTCTTCCATTTACAATGCAGATGAGATGGGAATTTAGTTCAGTGGTTTAGCAGACAACACATACGTTGACAGAGAACAGCATCGACATGGTCGTGGTTTCAAACCGGCGAAAGATCGCATCACTGCATTTGTTTACTGCAGCATGGAAGAAGCGAGGGAGAAACTGCTGGTGATTGGGAAGTCAAAGAACTCACGGTGTTTCAAAAATGTGAAGACCTTCCCTATTCTGTACGAATCTTCACACAACTCCTAGATGACCGGTTCAATCTGGACTGCCTGATTGAGAAGCTGGAACAAGCGCCTGGAGAAGGAGAAGAAGATCGCCCTCCTTGTTGACAACTGCAGTGCATATGCAGATGTTGCTGGAGGACCCTTTCAGATTGACATCAGAAGTTTTTCTCCAAACACCACATCCATTATGCAACCATATGATATGGGCATTACTCGGACAATGAAAGCTTACTTCAGGTATGAGATGTGTCGAGAAAATATAGATCTGCTTGAGGACATGCTTGGTGATCGCCTTACAGAAAACGAGGTTGCAAAGAAATTGAGTATGCTTGATGCCATGCACATGTTGGTTGGAGCCTGGTCCAAGGTCTCTTCAGAGACCATCATTAATTGTTGGAAAAATAAGGATTGAAACCTCAAGGGAAAGAACTTGCTGCATGCAGCTGAGGAAGAGCTGGATGCAGCTGATGTTGATCCTTTTCCTGGAATGGCTGCAGAAAACTCATGGTTCAGACATAACTTCGCAGTTTCCAAACTCATGGTTCAGACAGACATTCAGTGATTCATTAATAATTAGACCATATGTACTGTAATTTGCAATCTGTTTGGTTTGTTATGTGCAGAAATACCGAAAGTGACTATATATATATATATATATATATATATATATATATATATATATATTGTTACGGACGCGGTTAAAGATGTTATTTACCGAGCGGTTGGTATTACCGCGACCGAACAGTTATTCCCCGACTAATACCCGATTTGCCCCAAACTTTGGCCGGATCGCGCCACCGCTATTCAATCGGGAAAACTCTAAAGCGACCGAATGCAAAGAGGAAAACGAAGGCAAAGAAAGGTTTGGAAATACTACTAAATTTATTTACTATTCACACACATAAGCAAAAAGACAGCAGTCACGTTTATTTACAAGCGCATGAGACGCAGGTGACACAGTGAAAATACTAGCTTATACAGACTTATTGTTACTACCCAGGGACAAGACAAAAGACAGACTACGAGCACACTTACACGGGGAATGATGATAGGGATGGCAGGTGGCTGGCTGGTGGATGGCTGGCGGGATAGGGAGGTCCAACTAGTTCTGCAGCTGATCGACTCGTGGGCAGCCGCCGCTCCTTCGCGGCCCTGCTCCAAACTGCCGTCCAGGCCTCACGCTGCTGTGGCTGCAGTTTCGGTGGCTCCAGCTGCAGCAAATGCAGTTTCAGTGGCTCGAGCTGCAGCAAGTGCAGTTTCGGTGGCTCGAGCTGCAGCAAGTGCAGTTTCGGTGGCTCGAGCTGCAGTTCAACCCTGGACTTCTTCTCGTCTCTGTCGTCAAAGCTCATCTCCTTTGTCTGCCTTGGGAACGCCCTGCCTGCGGGTTATATAGGCCCCGCCCCTCAACCTTCGCGAACCTCCTCGATGTTTCTCTCCACACCCTCTCCAAGTCCAACCCCTTGGTCATGGTTGGTTGAGTGGGGCTGACTCACTCCTCCCCTCTATGACGAGGTGGAGACACGCCTTTATTCTCCGACCCTGCCTCGTGGTCAATGGCGGCAATTGGAGGGGAGGTTCTTGGCAATGGCAATTGACGAAAAGGGGGAATGGAAGTTTTGGGAGTGGGAATGAAGGGAATCTATCTCTTTCACTGGTGCAATGGAGTATTTCAATTAATGGGAGACACAGCCTTACCCTAAAACACATAATAAGATATAAGCTATCGAACAGGGGTATTCTATGATTAGCTGTGGTGTGGATGCTTTATGGACTAATTATGGGACGCCCTTTGACCTTTACACAGCTCCGGAGGCAGGAGGCGCAGACTCAAGCAATATTCATCACCAATTTACCACAATACAACACAATCAAAAAAATACAGTCCTCATATCCGCAACAATATATATATATATATATATATATACTGTATATATATATATATATATATATATATATATATATATATATATATATATATATATATATATATATATATATATATATACATATATATATATATATATATATATATATGTACACATACATACATACATACATACATACATACACACATACATACATGCTGTAGCTTGTATGTATGTGTGTATGTATGGGGAGTACGGGGAAAAATAATGGGGAGTACGGTGAAAAATACCCATCTGGTTTGGACCGGTCCAAGTCAGACGAAAGACTTTAAAATGCTACGTGCTGCTTCCTTGCTGGAAAAGGATAGATCACAGACATTCCCCATCGGTTGGCATCCATGGGGAGGAGGAAATTCCTCTTGAGGAATTGCCCCGCTGAGTACGGTGAGAAATTGTTGTTGTTGTTGCCTAATCTGCAGGCTTCGGTTTATAAAACCATCGGCTAATAAGACCAGGGTGCCCTGGTCCCAGGGTGGTTTTATTAAGCAGCAACCACTTTATCTTAATATCTTGCCAAAGCCATCCATAACCTTTTGAGATAACGTGCTCATAGACAGACAGACAGACAGATAGAAAAACAATCAGGGGTGAAAAAAGCCTGGTGTTGGCTTAACTGCTAAGATGGCTGACTTATGATCTTAGGGTCTTGAGTTTCAGCCTCTGTCGTGACGTTGAAATAACACCAGGTGGGCTGTCATCCTTCCGAGGCTGGCAAAATGAGTGTACCAGCTTACTGATAATTGGGGCACTGCATCAGTGGCAAAGCTTCAAGAAAATGATGCAACCAGCAGTCAGTCCCTGGCTACATTCGAAACAACAACAGCCTTCATATATCCATCCTGTTTATCATATATCCTTCATATAGCCGTATTCAACATTTCAATTTCATTTTATACCCAACACCTACCAACATTATTTTCTTCTCTTTATCCTTGTTAACTTAATTAATTTTGTCTCTGCCTTGTTCCCATTATCACATTGTTGGTCGGTATAATTTTTGACTCTTCCCATTTAGTTCTTCAGGAAGCCTCCATTGCACTACAGACATTTCCCCCCCCCCCCCCCCTCCTCCACCCCCCACCTTACAGCATTGAGGAGGGAGCTCCCATCTTATTCGTCCCCATTCTGATTTTAACGGAGGGGAGTATAGGTTAGCTGATCTTAGGGCTGACTGTATATATATTTGGTCTGTCTGTCTGTTAGGTCTATCCGTCTGTCCATCCCACTTGTGGTTTTCCAGACTTTTTCCCAATACCCTTTAAGATATTCAACTGAAACGTGCTACATGGCTTACAGAGGCACAGGCTTGTTTTAACTGAGGATAACGACTGTACGTGAGTTGTCATGATTTACACCAATCATAATACAAACAATTATTTTGTACAAATGCATTTGTAATATTGTTGATATTATTTATTTGTATTTTATTTGTAATCGAAAAAGGTCCAAGTGGTCTAAAGCTCTAAATGGTCAAAGGTCCAAGCTGTCTAATCTGTCTGATGAATTTAAGGGGTATAAATGTTAAGGTCAAAGGGGTCAAAAGGAACCTAAGGGGTGTAAAGGTCTAAGGGTGAAGGGATCTAAAGGTGTCTAAAGTATTGAAAGGATCTTAAATGTAAAAGGGGTCTTAAGGATCTTGGGGGTCAAAAGGATCTTGGGGTCTTATGGGTTCTTGGAATCTGTGGAGTCTTCGGAGTATTTCGGGCTCTTTAAAGGTCTTTGGTGTCTTTTGGTTCTTTGGGGTCTTTTGGTTATTCAGGGTATTCAAGTGTCTTCAGGGTCTTCAAGGTCTTAGAGGTATTTGTGGGTCTTGGTGGTCTTAAAGTCTTGGGAATCTTAAATGGTCTTCAAAGATCTAATGGGTCTCAGCATTGAGGGCCGAATGGTACATTCCAATGGGACGTAAATAGACATATAGTCACACGGCTTCACGGCCGGACAGAGGGACAGACAGACGCCGAGACCGAGCTCATTTTATATTATAGATAAGTTACAGAACAAGTTTGAGTAGAATATTCAATGGGACCAGTCGGGGACATTTAGTGCAAAGCAATTTTCACTGCGTGCTTGTTAATTTTGCTGTGTGTTGTCATGCATTTAGAAAGAAAAAAAGATCCAGTTGTTAGGACAACAACTTATGGGAGTACAACGGAAGCCGAAGTCAAATGAGAAGCCACATCCTACGAAGAATCCATCGGAGGTCCAGCTTCGAACAGAGCAAATGGAGAGTGTGAGGAGGGGAGAGGGTACAGAGTTCACTTAGATAAGGGAGCTTGTACATTTGAACAATTATAGCAGAAATGCTTTTTTCCATATTATTTGAATGATAAGTTCTGCATTATTGTATGAAATCTATATGTTGCCCATGACCATAATTTGATCAGTTTGCAGTTTCCAAGAATGATTCTGGTTCACATATTCATATCTTATTTTTGGAATATCTACATTAAGTACATGGTCAGGTTGTCGGCGACTAAACCGACACCCCTCACTGGCTTTGCTAGTGGAGAGGGTGACTGTGACACCCTGCCAGGACCAAAACCAACACCCGGCAAACAGCGGATGAGCTCCCGCAGGGAGCGAATGGCCATCCAGAAAGGAGATGGTGTCTCCTAAAAAAATACCCATCTGGTTTGGACCGGTTCAAGTCAGACGAAAGACTTTAAAATGCTATGTGCTGCTTCCTTGCTGGAAAAGGATAGATCACAGACATTCCCCATCGGTTGGCATCCATGGGGAGGAGGAAATTCCTCTTGAGGAAATGCCCCGCTGAGTACGGTGAGAAAAGCGGCACCATTGTTGTGACGTCGCTGGTACCCAGAGTATCTCGGGAAGTGACGGTAATGACAGCACTTCCTTCAAGTTCAGTGTGTGTGTGTGTGTGTGTGTGTGTGTGTGTGTGTGTGTGTGTGTGTGTGTGTGTGTGTGTGTGTGTGTGTGTGTGTGTGTGTGTGTGTGCATGCGTGTGTGAGCTCTATTATGAGCCTTATCCCAGGTATAAATAAATAAAAATAAATAAATAAAACAAATAAATAAAAAGTGTAATCTACATTGGGAACAAAAAGTTGTAATTTAGCCTATCTTGCCTGTTTTACAACTGCATAATATTTGGTTGATAAATTCATATTTTAGGGTGTTGGTTGGCCAAATTGGTTTAGCTACTGTTTATTAGATTTACATTTAAGCTACTTTGGAATATATTGGGGCATTTTCAATCTCTTTATGGTTACTTTACATAATCCTTTTACATATACTGATCGTCAAAAAAAGCAGTATGACCCTAATTTTGCAACTCGTGGTCTGCTGCTACTGCATTTCCGTTCCGTCTGCTACTACGTTAAAAAAAAAATTCCATTGCTGGAGGTATTATTTTTTCGGGTTGTCTGTCCGTCGGTCCATGCGTCCGTCCATCCGTGATAGAGTTTCATTACTGTGTTAACTTAAGAACGGCTGAAGGGATCTAAGTCAAACTTGGTACAAGTATGTATAATGATGCAAAGATTAACCGATTCAATTATGGGGTCACTAGGTCAGAGGTCCAATTCGATTTTTTTTTTCTGTTATTGAGCTCACTTTTGAACCATTGATGTGGTTTTGACCAAACTTGGTATAAGTATGTATTTTGATGCAAAGATGAACTGATTAGATTTTGGTGCCAGAGGTCATGGCAGGTAAAACTGATACTTGAAAACAACTGAAGGTATTTAAATCAAACTTGGTACAAGCATGTATAATGATGTAATAATGTGGGCGGAGGTACATTGGCCGACGTCACTACATCAAAGAGTGCCGTTCTAGTCAATTTATAAAGTTGTCTTCTTCATATTTCATTGCCCACAATACCAGGGTAGGTTCATGGTACGTGCTTACCTTTGGGGGCCATGTGTACATATGTAAACATATATTTTGGAAGTTGTAAATTCTCCCTTTGAAAATAACTAACTATTTTTTGGGCGACAGTTTTGAAAGCCAAGTTTGCACCACAACTTTTCCTGTTCTGGAACACTTCAAAGGCTGCTTTCTCCACCTAAGTCCCTGACCTTTTGCGAGGAAATCCCACCATTATTGAGGCCAGTGAAGTGTCCCTGGCAGGACGCTTTGCAGTCTTAACACCTGGAGTAGAAAAATTCGCGATTGCAGTAACGTTGACACGTTGCAAGCCCTGTTTCATAATACTCCCAGCCCTCTAACTCAGAGAAAATAGCGAGTACAGCAAAAGCCCCGTCTTGAGGTTGTTTCAAGACTTAAGAACTGCTGGTACTTTTGGAAGAATAGACTGGAGGATTAACTGATATCAAGTTCAAGGAATGAAAAGGTGTTGCTTTGTATTTCAGCACGGCTGTTATCCAAGCAACATTGCGATAAAATGTGAAAACAAATTTGAGTGCACTACCAAATAAAACACTACAACATGAAAAACAGGATCATGCCATAAATAAGCTGGTACTATAAGAAACTCGATGCCATCCAAGAACCTCGATGCCAATGGCTCATTATGCATACATACAATTTGGCAATCAAGTCGCCCATATCCCCAAGAGTATGTAGAAATGGTCATTCGTGCTCATGGTTTGGAACACCTCAGAATGGTTATTACTCTTGGGTTGGAACACATTTTTGGTGTGCATGAGGCATAAAGGCTCCTGGAAGAGATTGTACGTGAATCACATGCTTCCTTTTATTGCTTCTAATCCTTCTTGCTTCTCTTGCTCTAAGCGACTTATCAATCATCCTCTACCTCTCCCTGTTCTGTATTTAAGATGTAGATGGCACTTTAGCTCCTTTGGTCAGTAGCAGGACCAAATTTCAGATTATTTGCATCGTTCAAAAAAGGGGTCAACTATGTTGCTTCATTAAGACTATTGCTGGTCCATATCAACCAGACCAAAATGCTGATTATATGAATATATAGCTTGAAGCAAAACATTTGATTAGATCTTGCTAATACTTTCTTTCATCTGTTCTCCATGTGCAGAGAACAGATTCTCCTCCTGTCCCCACTTTGGCCCACCTGCTCAATAAAAGTTCTAGCGTTGAAGCTGCTACCATTACTCAGCCTTGCACCGTGCAGTCATCTGAAACTTCTTCACCAACCACTCAAAATTCCAATGAACAGTCACTTGTGGGTTCCCCAGACTTCACCAACCATTCCTCAGGCACAGAGTCAAAGACTGCTGAACAAAAGATCCTCACAGAGCTTCGTGATATCCGTACCGCTCCAAATCCACCAACGACAAAGCCACATCTTGAATTTCGTCATTTCAACACCATGGTCAGTGATGCAAAGTCACGGATGCACAGAAAGATACCAGAAAAGGTACTTTACTTTTTATTTAATCCAAGTTAAAGTATTTATGGGATTGGCAGAATAGATCAGAGGTAGCATACTCAACCTTGAGCTGTCTTGTCTCATTTCAATTCCCCGACCTGATTAAAGACTGTCATCCTCATGTTTTGCATACAGTGCGTTGCATCAATGAGTGCGTCCTCCTTCAGAGGGACATTAACTCTGCTGTCCAATCTGCTAACATATTATTATGGGTATTAAAGATCCCACCATACCCTTGGAAATAAGTAGGCCCTTGTACGCCTCGATACCCACACCAAATTCTTGTCCTGGCTGAGGGTCATTTATTATTATTATTTTTTTTGAATACAAGATCGAGGCTCGTGAAAGAGCTAACATTAATCATACAAAAAGTCAAACAGACACATAAAACACAAAATAAGGGGAGCGGTAGACAAGATGGGGAGAGAGGGGGAAGGACACAAACACAACATTTGAGAGCAGGGACATTGAGAGATCTGTGGGAGGGAGAGGGCTTGGGGGGAGATGGGAGAGGTATCAAACATATGAACACTACAAGGCCTCTCCAGGAAAGAAGTTGGATTTTCAAAAATTGGATCTGGGGTGAATTAGCGGGGGTAGAAAAGATCGAGGTTTTGGATGGGGGAAGACAAGAGATGGTGGTGAACAGCTGTTTTAAAGACCTGGAGGGGAGGAGTGGGATTGAAGGGAGTGGGGGAGTTTGTTCCAGAGGCGGGAGAAAAGGGGAATGAATGAGCAGAGAGCCTAGATTTTGGCAGTTTAACCATAAGAGGGTTGCTGGCAGATATTGTGCGACCTGCAGGAATATTTGGGGGACAGAGCTCAGAGAGAGCTGGGGGAGCAAGGCCGGAGAGGATTCGATAGAAGACAGAAAGACCACCAACCTGCTTGCGGTGAGTGAGTGAAAGGCCCTCGGATTTACCTTCATCGCAGGAGATTCCAATGATTCTAAAAGCTTTGGTTTCAACAGCGTGAAGCCGAGCGAGGTGTGAGGCAGGAGCACCGGCCCAGAGGGGGGAACAGTATTCCATGGAGCTGCGGATGAAAGCCCTGTATGTGGTGAGGAGCTCACGTGTGCCAAGGAAGGACTTCGCACGACGGAGGATGCCCAGTCGGCGACTGGCTTTGGAGGCCAGCTTGGAAATGTGGTTTTCCCAGAAAAGATCATGGCAAATAGTGAGACCCAAAGCTTGAGCAACAGAACTTCTTGGAGAGGATTGTTGAGAAAGTAGATGGGAGGGTTTTCCAGTCGGTCTTTTCGGAGAGACATAGTAAGAGTGTGAGATTTGTCTGGATTGAAAGACATGTTCCACTTGTTTGACCAGTCTGTGATTTTGTCCAGGTCTGCAGAGAGTGAGGAGGCTGCAGACTGCCGATCTGAGGGATGAGGAATGGAGCAGCAGAGAGTGGAGTCATCAGCAAAGAGATAGAGAGGATTTTCCAGAGAGTCGGAGAGATCATTGATGAAGACCAGAAAAAGCACAGGGCCCAGAACACTGCATTGGGGAACTCCAGCCTGAACAGGAAGGGGAGATGAGAGAAATCCATTCAGGGCCACACGTTGACTACAACCAGAGAGGAAGTCCGCAAGCCATGTGTGGAGATTTCCATGGATAACATAGGAGGAGAGTTTGGTGAGCAGAGCTGGGTGCCAGACCGTATCGAAGGCACGTGATATGTCAAGGGAGACAGCTCTGATTTCCTGTTTGGCATTGAGGACCTCCATCCATTGTTGAGACAGCAGAAGTAGCATGTCCAGAGTAGAATTACCTGGTCTGAATCCAAATTGATGATCGGAGATCAAGCCATTCGGAGAAGAGGAAGGATTTGATATCCGAAGCAATCGTGGATTCCATGACTTTGCTGATAATTGGGAGCAGGCTGATTGGTCTGTAGTTGCAAGGATCTGTTTTTGCACCTTTTTTGTGTAAAGCGGTAATGTTTGCTGATTTCCAAGATGCTGGCAGATGACCTTGGGCAAAAGGGAGGGTGAAAAGAACAGAGAGAGGGTGAGATAGAGTGGTAGAGCAGGATTTTAGGACCCATGGGCTGATGCCGTCTGGTCCAGTTGCAGAATCAGAGTCGAGGTTTGCCAACCTCGACTCTGATGGGGGCGATTTCTCTGATGTGACTGAGGGTGATTTCAACAACAGTAGTAGCCTATCCAGGGGAAAGACTTGACTATATAAATATCCACATACTGTACAAAGGTAGTTGTGGGTGTAAATTAGGCCTAAATTATGCACTTTGTTCGAGTATAAGGTTGATCAACCAATGCATAATGGATGGTGTGTTGCTCAAACGTTGTTTTTTAAAATCCTTTTTCCAATCCCCATTGTCACTGTAGCACAACTCTGTTAACTTTCAATCAAGACTAATCTAGTGTGGGTCTAGTTTAAAACGTCTGACCATTACACAAACCAGGGCATTTAAGATTGAATTCAAGTTTAAATATTGTCGGCACATATTTATGCATCCAGCTTGCTGAGCACCAATCTTGCTTGCTCAACACCTACCTGCCCATTTGTCTCTCTTACAGAGTCATTAAATGTGATTCTCGTTCAGTCGTGTTGAATGCCAACCTGTTGTTGCTTGAACATTTTATTTGAAATGGAAAAACAATTCCAACCATAGTCACTCACCATGACCCAAAATTGTAATGATAAAGGATTGTAATGGTGGGTCGTGGAGTGGACACAAGGTCAAATCATCCACCCAGACGATCACAAATGTAGCGAAGGCTGACCACCTGGAAGGCTGACCAGATTTTTAAAAATTCAGTTTCCGACTTACTGAGACTCTTAACAAGATCTGTCGCCGACAGCCAGTTCATGGATGAAAGGATGGATGCCAGGC
Organism: Myxine glutinosa; assembly: GCF_964187855.1. NCBI lineage: Eukaryota > Metazoa > Chordata > Myxini > Myxiniformes > Myxinidae > Myxine > Myxine glutinosa. Next base: position 83,721,687 of record NC_136268.1, read on the forward strand.
GATGTACCCAGGATGAACCTGTATGGTTTTACAACCTCCTAATGAGGTTTGCGCCAAATTTCCAATGGCCACAAGTTTAACTCTCACTGCGGTTATAATAATCCAATCCCAGACCGCGTATCAGACCGACACGCTAGTGGTGAGAAACAGGTTTATTATAAATAATAAGAAACAAAGAGGGATAGGGAGAACAAGGAAAGGCACACAAGTATGGTAATTATGATTTGTACACCAAAATCCTTTTGTGCCCATGACCTCTCGACGCGGCATATGCGATACGACACTTGGTCACACCACAAAGATTCAGACAGAGAGGTCACGAGACAAGGAAAGAAACCTAGTTTGAAAAGAAACCTAGAAACCCACATGAAATTAGCTGGGCGGTGGACAGCGAAAGCAAAATGGGGTCTTTTGCGGGAGAGGGAGACAGCATGTTTGGGCTTCGTGGCCTCCTGCACATGCGTGCTTGTCTGGCATCATTGAGTCTCTCTCGGTTGTCTGCTGCATCCAATCTGCTGGGCTCCGTAGGATGTCTCCCTCAACTGTTCTGCTCTGAGCTGCTCTCCACTTTCACTCTGATCTCCTCGTGCTGCTGTTCCCGCTCAACTACCGTGAACTGTTTCCACCACTCGGCTTTTATTACCTTGCGACTGTGCGCTCATTGGTTCCCCGTCTGATCTCTCGGAGCCCCTCACCATGTCTGGGGTTGTGAGTGGTTTCAGTTTCATGTGAAATCTCGGTTTCAGGCAGGTCTGCCATTTGTCAATACTCTACAGGTGCAGCTCTTACCTTGGAACACAGTTGCAAAGCGTCACTTTTAGGGGAGGGGATATGTGGGGAGATTTTCTGGGTCTTGCGGAGCTGATGAAATCGGGGGCACTTTAAAGAAACGCACATAGACAGGTTACAGAGGGAATAATCTTGAGGATTAATAAGGGGGAATGGTAGGAAGCTTTTAGAGCTTTTCTGGGAGGGGATATGTGGGGAGATTTTCTGGGTCTTGCAGAGCTGGTGAAATCAGGGGCACTTTAAAGAAACACACATAGACTGATTACAGAGGGAATAATCTTGAGGATTAATAAGGGGGAATGGTAGGAAGCTTTTAGACACTACAGTGGGAAGGGTCACGGTTATCAGCTCCTCAACAAATGTCGACACATGCTGTATCATTTTCACACAGAAACCACACACTGTATGTTAAATGTTCCTACATGGCATAACTCGTCTATTTTACACATCTTACTCCCTATCACCATTTCCACAATAGTATATTGGTTTGGTTCTTTAATAACCGTTGATTTAAAAATACATAATTATGTTTGGCGCAATTGCAACACTGCTGGGAAACAGAAGTATGAATGCAATTGAGGAATACCACACTTTGAATGCCAAGGCTATTGTCAGAGGACAATTCGTTGACACTCACCGATACTAGCTTTTACACCGTGGGAGGCAAAGTAAAGCTGACATTTCGGGCATTAGCCCTAGTCCTTCATCCTTGCTCTGACGAAGGGCTAACACCTGAAACATCAGCATTGCTTTGCTTCCCACGGCAGTTAGCCAACCTTTGTCAACCTTAATTTGATAACACCTTTCGGTTATGGCTCTAATATGGTTGCTTTATATGCTAAGGAGTGCTTGTATAATTATTAATACTGTTTTAAACGAAACCTTCATTGCTGTGGTTTCATTATTCAATTTTTCTTTCTTTAAACCAGTGGCTTTCCAGGATCAACAGATCACCTTGCTCGTCCTGTCTGACTGAGCATCCTTCATCAGCTTCTACCAAATGCAGAGACTCAGGTGAGGTCATACAATTGGGCTTTGTGAATTGATTAATGTTGGTGTTCTTTGTGACTAGGTCTTTGGTGGTTTATATAAATCGAGTATGAGCATGATAGGAAATATTATTTTTATTGGTGTTGTTATTATTTGTCGTTGTTGTCGTAGTATCACCATAAACCATGATTGTTCCATAATTAAATAGACAATGAATTGGTAGCTGATGGTGACATATACATTGTACACTAAAGCTTACCACTGGAAATGTGACAAATTAAAGACAACATTGTAACAGGATGACGGCAAACATCAACGTTGTGTATAAAACAAGAATATAAAGTAAGAGAAGCAACAAGTGAACTGGAGATATCCTTACCTTGTCTGTCCATTGACAGTTAAAGTGTATATTAACTTTTGGCTTCATAATATAAAAAATATACATGTTTTGTAAACAAAGTTTAGGCTTGTGAAAGAGTGAGAACACGGAAGGCCCACAATAATACCAGAAGAAGAATAAAACAGCAGAAGGAGGTAAACACACTTACAGCAATTAGAGGCAAGGGCGTCAATCGCTACTTAAAAAGTGAGGGAGAGGGGTTGCATGGGTATGCTGTCATTGCAAGTCCAAATCGTGGAGCAAATAGTGACGACTGGGCAAGTCTTGCCCCTGCAAATTGTTGATTCTAGACGTTCTGTTGTGGTGGATTCTGCACATTTAATCCAATCACCTTTGACATGTTTTGAAATAATTTAACTAATAAAAGGGGGTGCTTTTTCATTTATTAATCTATTATTATTTAACTCTTTCTGTTTCATTTTGAGCTTTTTCTTGGTGCCAAAGTGTATTATTGCGCTAAAAACAACAACAAATATAACAAGGAGAAAAAGACATTGAATTGTCATAGCCCCCGTGGTTTCAGTAATTTGCTGTACGGGGTTAAAGGCCAACAGTCGGCCATCTTGGATCTGATCTCGAAACAAAATGACGTGCATATGTAAGCCATCATTCATTATCTGTTTGCCAAGTTTGAACAAGATCGGTAAATGCATGTTCGAGAAACGGTTGAGGACGTGTTCAATGCCGGATTTTTTACAACAAAAATGGCCACCAGTCTACTAGTTGGCCATCGTTGATCAGATAGCAAAATAAAGTGAGGTGCACATGTATGCCAACATGTATTATGCTTGTACCAAGTTTGAACAACATAGGGCGATGCATGTTCAAAGAATGGTTGGGGACATGTTTAAGGAACAAAATGGCCACCAGTCTGCCATCTTTGGTTGCATCACCAAAGAAAATGGTGTGCATATGTATGTCATCATGTGTTGTCTTTGTGCCATGTATAAAAAAATTGATCCATACATGTCCGAGATATGGTTGCGGACGGATTGATGGACGAGACCCAATCCATAACCCCCGTTTCGGACCAAGTCCAATGGGAGCCAATAATTCAACATGTCAAATAAATCAAACAAAACAAATCAAATGTTTGACTGGCTTTTTTATGCCTTTTATGCCTCTTTTATGGAGGCATTATGTTTTTGGGTTGTCCGTCCGTCCGTACGCCCATCCATATGGGCTACACGTCGTTTTTCTCAGCAACCACATGTCCGATTGAGGCGAAACTTTCAGGGTAGGAGTGACACCCATGCAGAATGTTTTTATGATAATTGTCAGGTCAATATGTAGCCTTGAGATAAAATAAAGGGGAGACTTTGGTGAGGGTTTGCACTGTGCTCATAACCAGCCATTCTTTTATGAGGCAGGCTACTTGTTTAATGTGGAAGGTAATACTGTTGATAACAATATTGATCAGAATGGCTCGTGTAGGCCAGCATATGAGTCTGCAGATGGCACAAAGGAAAAAGGCGATCGTATTTGGAAGTGCTCTAGCAAGTGCAAACCGCTTACCAAGTCAGAATCGTTCTGACTGTTCGTTCAGTTCGTTCTCGCGAGAACATGTTTGATCGTTCTCGCGAGATCACGGCGAGGTCACGTCTTTTCGAAGCTGTTCCATGCGCTCACGCTTTCGAAGCTAAGTGATCTTTCTCAATTGTGTTTTTGGCGAAACTGTATCTATCTTTCGGTGTATGTACCTATAGCGTATCTTTTGGAAAATTTTCGGTGCTAATTTTTCGTACATGTATACACAGTCGTCGGTTAATGCGTATCGAGTATTCTGCGGCCTAGTACTCGTAGGCTTAGTCTACCGTACCGTCTCCGACCTTGTGGTTTTGTTTTTCTCTCAGCGATTCGTCGAATGCGCTGCAATTTTTTTATTTTCGTTCTCTGGTTCGTCCCAGTCGTTCACCACATACCTCCTTGTTTAATATCTCTACTCAAAAAAAAAAAAACCCCCAAAAAACATTTCCTTCCCAGGTCTTATTCGTTTATTTGTTGTTCATATTTGTTCGTTCGTTCTTCGTTCGCGATCACGTGGTTAGAAATGTATAATCTCTCCCCTGAACAACTATTTTCTCTCATATATTATAACACCCTTTTCTTCTTTTCCTACAAAAGGATGCTTTCGTCTTGCTCACCAAATCTATTCATTCCAAAAAATATATATAATACCATCTCTTACAGTTCCTCCTTTCTACATTCCCTAAACTATCCAGAACTCCATCCCTCCTCCAGTGTCCTCAAACTTATTTTTGACTCGAAGGTCTCAAACTCATTTTGTAAAAAATGTTCGTTTCCCATGAATCGTACACTTTTCAAAATCCAATCTCACCCCTCCCCTCCAAATCCTCCCCATCACCCATCCCTGTCAAATCTCCCCCCTTGCCCCTTCCCTCCCCTCCCTCCTAAACTCCCCCCACACCCCTCCCCTCCGAGACTCTCCCTCGCTCCTCCCCTCCTAGACTCCCCTCTCACCCCTCCTCCTCAAAGCATCCTCCCTGCTTCTTCCCCCTTCCAACTTTCACCTTCATCTCCCCCAACCTTCTGCCTCGCTTTTCCCCCTCCTCAAATAACACCTCACTGTGCCTCACCCAATCTCCATCAAACCTCTTGTCTGCCCCATTCTTCCCTTTCTCCAAGCTATTCTGAAATCTCTGAAATCTCTGACACACCTTCAACAGCTCTCCCTACCTCTTCCTCCTCTTCCACATCTTACCCTACCCCTCCCCCCCCTGTTCTGGACCCGATGCTCCCCCTTCCTCTTCATTAACGGTATGGACCTCAAACATCCGGGGCCTTCGCACAAACTTGACTGACCTCTCCATACAGGTTGCTTCTGACAAACCAGATGTGATCTGCTTAACAGAAACTTTCCTCCTTCATGATGTCTCTGATGCCTTGGTATCTCTCCCAGGTTACTCCCTCCGCAGGTATGATAGACCTGAGCCTCGTCCTGGAGGTGGGGTTGCTATCTTTATAAAAAAACTCTCTTCCTCACTCGCCCTCCACTGCCCTCTCTCCACCTCACCCCCAGGAATACCTTTGGCTACGGCTTCCCCTTCACTCCCACCTTTTGTTCATACTAGGACGTGTCCGTACGTGGGTGCCCGTACGTGCGTGCAAAAAAGCATGCGTGCAAACAACAACAAAAAAAAACTTTGAAACCACGTGGCAGTAACGACCACAGAACCCCCCCCTCTATTTACATGAAATGGTTTGGTCCATTCGCAACGACCACAGAACCCCCCCCCCTCTATTTACATGAAATGGTTTGGTCCATTCGCAAAGCCAAAGCGAACGGCGAACGGCTAAATCGCCATAGCTCGGTAACTACTTCTCCGATTAATTTCAAACCTTGAAAAGGCACATCCTCGGGTCCCCAGCAATATACCTGGCAAGTTTCAAGTATATCGGACCGGTAGTTGTCGAGAAACAGCGGTCACAGACAAACACACACACACACACACACAGACACACACACACACACAGAGATTACTGGAATTATAGATAGATGTGTGTTGTACCGTCCACCAAACAGCGTTGACTCCATCTACATCTCGCTGTCTGATAATATGGACCAACTTCTATCTACCCATCCCAACTCTCTCTTCCTCATATGTGGTGATTTCAATTGTCACCATGCCAGTTGGCTGGGTGTGGGTACCTCTCTCACCAGCCATGGCTCTTCAGCAAAGGACTTCTGCGACTCACTGGGACTGACACAATCTGTCAATTTCCCGACCCGGATCTCAGTCAACGGAGCATCTTCTCTTCTGGATTTGGTTATGACAAACTTCCCTGAAAATGTCTGCTGCTCTTCTTCTGCTCCAATCGGCTCATCTGATCATGTGCTTGTCAAAGTGGACATCTCTCTGACCATTCTCAGAGAGCCTCCTCAGCGTCGACGAGTCTGGCATTTCACTCAGGCCAACTGGCACGGTCTTCAAGCAGCCATCAATCATCTGGACTGGTCTCCCATCTCTACCACCTCTGACATCAACTCATCCTGGGAATTCTTTCAAAGTAAATTGCTCTCTCTCATGCACACATTTATCCCATCTCGTCTTCAGTTGTCATACCCTTCCTCCCGTCCATGGTACACGGAATCTTGTGGTGAGGCTGTTGCCCTGAAACAACTTGCTTTCGTCTCCTGGAAAGCAAATCCAACGGAAGGAAATCTCATTTCCTTTCACAAAGCCCGAAACAAGTGTGTGTCCACCCTCAGGAGAGCCAGGAAACAATATCTCACCGTTCTCATGACCGAACTCTCTTATCTGTCTCCCTCTTCCAAATCCTGGTGGCGTCTGGTCAAATCTGTTTCTGGTGTTTGTTCCCCCTCCATCCCCTCCCTCACCTCAAACGGCTTAACGGCTGACTCCGCACGAGAAAAAGCTGAATGCCTCAACTCTGTGTTTGCCTCTAAATCTTGTGTCCCAAACCCATCCCTCTCTCTACCCACCGTACCCAGTCGTACCCAGCTGCTCCTGGACTCTGTGTCCTTTCCTCCTGACAAGGTGGAAAAGTTTCTGTCAACCCTCGACTCTGATTCTGCAACTGGTCCTGACGGCATCAGCCCACGGGTCCTAAAATCATGTTCTTCCGCTCTTTCACTCCCTCTCTCTGTTCTCTTCACCCTCTCTTTTGCTCAAGGTCATCTGCCATCTGCTTGGAAATCAGCCAACATTACCGCTTTGCACAAAAAAGGTGCAAAAACAGATCCCAGCAACTACAGACCAATCAGCCTTCTCCCAATTATCAGCAAAGTCATGGAATCCATCATTGCTTCAGATATGAAATCTTTCCTCTTCTCCAATGGCTTGATCTCTGATCATCAATTTGGTTTCAGACCTGGTCACTCTACTCTGGACATGCTGCTTCTGCTTTCTCAACAATGGATGGAGGTCCTCAACGCCAAACAGGAAATTAGAGCTGTCTCCCTTGACATTTCACGTGCCTTCGATACGGTCTGGCACCCTGCTCTGCTCACCAAACTCTCCTCCTTTGGTATCCATGGAAATCTCCACGCATGGCTGGCGGACTTCCTCTCTGGTCGTAGTCAACGTGTGGCCCTGAATGGGTTTCTCTCATCTCCTCTTCCTGTTCAGGCTGGAGTTCCCCAAGGTAGTGTTCTGGGCCCTGTGCTTTTTCTGGTCTTCATCAATGATCTCTCTGACTCTCTTGAAAATCCTCTCTATCTCTTTGCTGACGACTCTACTCTCTGTCGCTCCATTCCTCATCCCTCAGATCGGCAGTCTGCAGCCTCCTCACTCTCTGCAGACCTGGACAAAATCACAGACTGGGCAAACAAATGGAACATGTCTTTCAATCCTGATAAATCTCACACTCTTACGATGTCTCTCCGAAAAGACCGACTGGAAAACCCTCCCATCCACTTTCTGAATAATCCTCTCCAAGAAGTTCTGTCACTCAAGCTTTTGGGTCTCACCATCTGCCATGATCTTTCCTGGGAAAACCACATTTCAAATCTGGCCTCCAAAGCCAGTCGCCGACTGGGCATCCTCCGTCGTGCGAAGTCCTTCCTTGGCACACCTGAGCTCCTCACCACATACAAGGCTTTCATCCGCAGCTCTATGGAATACTGCTCTCCCCTCTGGTCTGGTGCTCCTGCCTCACACCTAGCCCGTCTTCACGCTGTTGAAACCAAAGCGTTCAGAATCATTGGAATCTCCCGCGATGAAGCTAACTCCAAGGGCCTTTCACTCACTCACCGCAGGCAGGTTGGTGGTCTTTCCGTCTTCTACCGTCTCCTCTCTGGGCTCTGTCCCCCAAATATTCCTACAGGTCGCACAAGATCTGCCTGCAACCCTCTTATGGTTAAACTGCCAAAATCAAGACTTTCTGCTCACCTTCACTCCTTCATTCCTCTTTTCTCCCGCCTCTGGAACAAACTCCCTCACTCTCTTCAATCCCACTCCACCCTCCAGGTCTTTAAAACAGCTGTTCACCACCATCTCTTATCCTCCCCCATCCAAAACCTTGATCTTTTCTACCCCTGCTAATTTCGGTCCCCTTGTGTTTTATACCTCTCCCCCCCCCCCCCTCCCCCTCCCACGCCTCCTGCCCCCAAGCCCTCTCCCTCCCACACTTCTCCCTGCTCTCAAATGTTGTGGTTGTGTGCTTCCCCTTCTCTCCCCATCTTGTCTTCCGCTCCCTCTTTTTGTATATTTTGTTTGTCTGGTTTGTTTTGTTTGTTTGTTTGTGAAATAAATGTTAGCTCTTTCACGAGCCTCGATTCAGTATACCAAAAAAAAAAAAAAAAAAAAAAAAAAGAAGTTTCCACAATATTAGAGTTCAAGTCTGAAAATCAAAGGCGACGGTAACTGTTTATTTCGCTCATTTGCACATATCATCATTGGCTCGCAACAACAACACGGAGCTGTGCGTTCTGCAATTGGCACACACGTTTCTGATATTGAGCCATTCATACTTTCCACTGGTGTGTCCAGTGTTGAAGCCTCCATAAGAACTTCTCGTATGGACAGTGCATGTACTTGGGGTACAGAAAGCGAAATTCTTACCCTCGCACATTTGCTGAATATCCCAGTGTATGTGTACAACAGCGAGAGTATGGATTGGGTAAGGTACTCCCCTATGCATGTTGACGAAAATTTGCATGAAAATGTCACGCAGATGGCTATGTACATCAGGCTGCAGCATGATCACTTTGATGTTGTTCTCTCGACTGTAAATCCACAGTAACTATTTTGGCCGTTTCTAAGTGCAGGTCCTTGTGTGGCATGAGGCTGGATGAAGACACTCTCTGAGAAACGAGCAATAAGACAGAGCTGCAAGATACAGTCAGGGTTACTTAAGACAATATAGGAACACGTGTGCAGTGTTTGACATTGCTGACTAAGATATCTTGACACTTTTGCTCCAATATTGGGTATCCTCTGAGTACCATATGCCATTGTTTTATTCCACATTGTAAAAAATTACAGAAACAAGTGAATAAAAAAATGTATGCTAAATTTTAAAGGCAATGTAGGGATGACAAACTACAGTCTAAAAAAGGTCCTAAACAAGATAGGGATGATGTTGGTTTAGAGAGTAGCTAACAGTATTGCCATCACATAACAATCCCTACATCACTGCCTCATTTACACTTCATCAGTTATTGCTTCCAGCTTCTACAAACACTCCACTGGTTACCACAGTACTTGGTTACTCCTGTAGTGTAGCCACATACTGAGACTCTACAAATTAACAGCCCAAGTACAATGTTGTAATATCAGTACATGATCATCAACTTCTTACAAACTGCATGAACATCTCTAATAGCAACATTCTATAATTATCTGCATTTGTGATTGGTTACTCTCAGTTGATAAAAAAAGAAAAGTAGGAAAAACAACTGAAGCTGCAAGAAGTCCCTGAAATTGTATCTGAGCTTCTTATACTTATGCAGAAATTAAATATCGGAGCTTCTAATACGTTTATCTCGGCCTCGCCCAAGATAATAGTCTGGAGGCAGTGATGTAGGGATTGTTATGTGATGGCAATACTGTTAGCTACTCTCTAAACCAACATCATCCCTATCTTGTTTAGGACCTTTTTTAGACTGTAGTTTGTCATCCCTACATTGCCTTTTTAATTTAGCATACATTTTTTATTTACTTGTGAAAACAGAGTTCATGTGATGCAAGTGGCAATCTTGGAGCATGTCACACACAAGAAGGATCTGAGGCTGGGAATAGATATTGTGGAGGTGAGAGGAGGGGTAGCACACAGGACCTATAGGTAAAGCTACCAGGGTTTTAGGGTGTATTTGAAGTGGGGTCAGTTATAAATCTACATTTGAATTTACAAAGCATCTGAAAATGCAAAGCCCGTCTGCGTCCGCTTTGTATGCAGACTACTTCTTCCTCCGTATGCCAAACATGACAAGAACAGTTTAAAAAAAAGACGGTTTGAAGTAACCTTGACCTTTTGACCTCAAAAGCAATAGGTTTCAATGACCAAATGGGAAAATTCTTAAAATTTCAGGTAGATCAGATGAAAATTGATGATTTTGTGACTGAACTTTTGATTAAATGATTCATTTTCTGCTCCATATTCTCATAATAAAGCTTTGTTGAAAATTTGATGATCATATCATTAAAAAAAAAAAATCATATTTCATTACCACAATCACGGTTCGTAAAGGAATCGTCGTTTTAAATCTGATTACTAAAAGAAAACGTCAAATACTCTCTTTCCAGAGCGCACCTCTCCCGGCTCCCCATCTATCTGTGCCTTGCGCCAAGCAGGCAAACTACAGTTTCATCAGGGCACCATCAAAACATCATCAATATTGTTACGGTCCGCGGATTAGATGTTACTTTTACCGAGCGGAGGTAATCGCGGCCGAACAGTTTTTTTCCCGACTCACCCGATTCACCCAGACGTTGGCCGTATCGCGCCACAGCTACTCAATGTGGGAAAACTCTAAAGCGACCGAATGCAAAGAGGAAGAAGAAGACGTACAGAAGAGTAACGGGGTTTATTGTTTACACGCACATAAGCAAAAAGAGCAGTCACGATTATTTACAGGGGACATGAGACGCAGGTGACACAGTGCAAATGACTAGCTTACCTAACAGGCTTAATTAATACCCAGGACAGAACAAACAAAGACACAGACTCACGCGGGGAATTGCAGAGTGGATTGGCTGGAAGGAGGAATGTTCAGCTCGGACCACAAGCTGGAAGGCTTGGCAGGGCGCACAGCAAGCCGGGCCTCGTCAGGCTGGGAGCGAGCAGGGCGACGGCGGCACGCGTATCTCGCTGCACGCAGCCGGGGCTGGTTGTCGCTCCACGTCTCGGGCTCTTTTGGGTCCTCCCCTTCTTTCTCCCTGGTGTCTTTCTCTCCTTGCGCACTTGTCTCTCTGAAGGTCGTCTCTTTTCAGACTCAGAACTCATCTGCTTGGGGAACGTCCCGCAGCGGGTTATATATGCCCTGCCCCTCAACCTTTTTGAACCTCCTTGATCTTTCTTGCCACACCCTCTCGAAGTCCAACCCCTTGTTTGTGGTTGGTTGAGTGGGGCTTACTCACTCCTCCCCTCTCTGACGAGGTGGGGACCCGCCTTTCTTCCCCAACCCTGCCTCGTGGCCAATGGCGGCTTTGGAGGGGATGTAATTGCCAATCGAGGCTTGGCAATGACGAAAGGGGGAAATGGAGGTTTTTGGGAATGGGAATGAAGGGAATCTATCTCTTTCACTTGGTGCAATGGAGTGTCATTCTAATGGAAGACAAGGCCTTACTCTAAAACACATAATAAGATATAAGCTACTGAACAAGGGTTTTATCGTGTCCTGCAATGTGGTGTTTATGGAATTAACTACCGAGACGCCCTTTTTTATCTTTACACAACTCTGGAGGCAGGAGGGGCCATATCCAACAATGTTACACCACAATTTCCAATACAATACAATTTAAAAAATGCCATCCTCATATCCGCAACAATATCGTCAATAGTTCTGCATCATAAAACCTTTCCGCTATTCATTCCATTATTTGTCCAGAGATTACAAAGTAAATGTTATGCTACTAGCACAGGCACCCACTTGCCTGCCATTTTCAAACAGTGCAACACTGCCATGCTTCTACAGTCCCATGAAGCATCAATCCGCTACTCGACCACAACCATCAAATATTCAAGACCCCAGATTCCGTCAAACAATATTTGACCATCGAAACTCCACAATAAAAAAAAAAAAAAAAAAAAAAAAAAAAACTCCATCGAAACCATCGAAACGAAAACCATCGAAACTCCACAATCACAGACACAAATGGCTTCATCTCCCAAATCTCAACATTATCTAGATTCTAGACCAACCAGCCAAAAAATTCTTAAACCGAAATCCAAATCAGGTTGGGTTTCACCAAATTGCACAATTTTTAAATGCCGAAAATCTGTTTTCACCACCCCTCCTTGCACATATGACCATATTCCATGCGTCAAACGTGCAAGCCAACTCATCCAATATCTGTCCCCAACGTTCTGAGACATCATCTTCGGCCCTGTCTCGCAATGGTGAAAATTCACCCCAAAACCTCCAACATCTGGATCGGTACCCTCATTCTTAAAAGCAAAGCCATGCCAACGCATTTTCCACTGCAAAATGCTTCATTTTATATGACTTCCTCTTCCTATCTTGACACTTACTCTGACCATCTTTAAATAAAATCCGCTCTTTGGTCCAAACAAACAGATACAGAAATCTGCATTGCTCCATAAATCCCCAAAACTGGCCCAAGGACACATTCTCCTCAAGCTACCGGGTCAATTTTCCCAAAATATACCAACATGAAGTTTAAACCCAATTAAACATTCAAAGAACAATTTCCTCATTGTAGACCCAGACTAATAGCTTTAGCCTGGAGGTTGTAGACATTCACTTCACGAATCCACATCAATTCACAGCAGGTGACACACATTTGCTGAATATGATGAGCCAACCACAACAGTTGGCTCATCCACCTCGCACATACACCATACAGGCGATACCCAGACATGGATCATCCTGCAGTTGACAATTATGGCCGAACAACACGGCCCCCCACATGCTCAGTAACACCAGCCACCAGACAACTCAAAGTACACTTCTCGTGAGCGCTGCCTTCAGGGATGCTCGTCAGATGTTATGCCCCCAGAATCATAATCACTTTCATCACACATAACACCATTTATTTATCACAATACCATTTGTGTTCTGGTCAATTCTGGTCACAACTTTTTTTGATGTCCTGCTCACAGCAAACTGACAGACAGGGGTCTAGTTTGGGTTCGAATCCTGACTCCATTATAAACTGTCATCCCGATGTTTCACAGGCAGGGCAACCCAACAATGTGTGATCCGTCCCTCGGATAGACGTTAAATAGGCATCCCGTCTGTCCGCATTCGCCCCGCCGGTGTCCCTAAAAGATCCCACGGTGTCCCTCACAAAGAGTGGGCGAGCTATCGCCGGCACCCTAAGGACAGAATTTACAATTTGTACCAACTCGCAGGGGGCACCGCATCAGCGGCACAGCCGCACCCTCAGCCAATGATGTCACCCCACAGCCTTCCATCCAGCCACTCATCTCCACACCTGTCTCGGGTCGATGCTCCACAGGTGTCGCCATCCTGTTTGTCGCGGGACTCGACCCTAATTTACGTAAATGTATTTAACTTCATTACAATTTCGTCGAACTCGTCACCTTGCAAAGTCGATTGTGTCCTAGCTCTGTCCCATGTAGTCTGAAACGCAAGATGTCATGCTTCGAAACGATACCTCATAAAGTACCTTGGTACGTACATTCCTGCAGCCATCTACGTATTACGTATGCTCGCCAGCGAACGACAGCTCCGAGAGCGACTCGCCCTTCACGTCTCTCCGATTTGCCACGTTCCTATTTTTGTATTCAACGCAAAGCCAAAGCCGATCGCAACTTTATTTAACTCACATTCCGCGTGACCAACTTCCTACCACAACTCGTTGCACACAACCAAAGTGATCACCTCGCCTTCGGAATTCCGAATACACAGCAAATAAACCGCATTCATTTTGTCTCGCAATTCCCTGCTGGATCGTGGCCCATTGCCACGGGAACCAGACTGTTCACGCGATCGCCTGCTGATCCGCGAGAGGGAGGAAGGTGGGGGCCAAAAACACCTACCACCCGACAGCCGTTCGTTGTATTGCTTAGCGTGTGACCATTGTGCGTCCAGCGCAAACGCTCACGTGCTCCCGACCATCGCGCACTGTTTGCAGTGGAGTCGCATGATCGAATCACGACCATTCAATCCCAAAATGCGGCCAACCTTAACCCGACGTCCGGCCAACCTTACTGCGATGCTCTGCATATCCGGACGTGTAGTTAACCAGCGCATGAGGATAATAATATGTTTATATGCGACTAAAAACGTCTTCTTTTTCAAATAAAATCAACACCCATTAATTACGTTCTGACTGCTGAGACTCCTCAGACCTTTGCCGACCCTGCCTACCCCGAAGATCCAAAACACACCATCTCACAGATCCATTTTATTGGTAGCTAACCTAAACAATTGCTAATACTGTATTCGCGTATCCATACATGAAGGTCGCATTCATTAGAGAACGAGCTGGGTTTGGCTAACTTGGGTAGCAAGACACTTAACTTTTACACGAATCATCCGCATCAATGTGTCATACCTGGGTTCCCAGATGTGGAGAGGTCTCCTCTGACGTAATTCCTCCTCTTATGCTTCTTGTCTTCGCTTGTGACTACTTACCCATGTCCAAGTGCTCTTCACATGGAACCCTTCTCCACCTCGGCCTTCAAAGTCTCTCGTTTAATTTGAGTGCCCGATCCGAATGAATCCCCTGTCCTAGCTACCTATAGTGCTTTCAGCAGCATATTTTCTCATGGCATCCTGCACATTTTCCCTCAAACTGGCCTTTACAGATAAATGTTCTCGTAGGAGGCATTCCTCCTGTCGACTCAATACTTCGCGTGAATTTTCAATGCACTCACGTTTAATTGTCACCTCAATCGGGAACACCAATCTGTTATTTTTGCTTCCCCGCGTCCATGCATTCATTGTCCCATTAAATATCTTGCGGGTATTCTTCCCTTACTCCGCAACCCATTAGGTTATGGGAGCTGTCCCTTATTTGGCCCCCACCCACTGAGTGTTGCCGTCGTTCAGGTCCTCGAGGCAGAGTGTAGCGAGCGTCCGAGTGTACAGGTACCCACCTGTCCCTTAAAGAGACACTCACAACGCATCCAACTCTGACACTCCTGCCTGACCTCCCACACATGCAAGTGTCCAGACTTTCTTTAAAGCCTGCCTTCTTTGAAACACTCATGGCGCGTCCGAGTGTCCAGGCTATTCAAGCCCCCTGGAAACACTCAAGTGCCTGGGCCCCAAGCCACTTGTGCCCACCCTTATCCTTAACAAATCTCTGCACACTGTCCGTTCCCTTTTAACTGTTATTCGGATCCGTGTTGGAGATAAAGCCAATACAGGATCCTTCACTCGATGATGGCACGTTCATCGTGCCACTTAGAAAGTTCTCACCTTTTAGTGGACGCCCAGACACCTTGCCACCACTGAGCCACGACACCGTCTCTTACCCCCATCCTCGAGGATGGGGGTAAGGATGGGCTGGATCCTATCCTCGTCACCATCTGTCGTGGGTTTTATAAGCACCTCGTCTCAAACTCGGACAGGGTACAGGAGATTTATTAATTAGAAAATTAATACATGCATGGGAGTTGCTGAAGTGGCGTGTAAGATAGTAACACCACCATGGATGACATCACAGTCATCACAATCATGCACAGCCCGCACCAACATCTCAGCGAGCCACAACCTGTAGTCGGCTTAATATACTTCAAAGATCAAAGGACTCAAAACATCTCCCCAAGTTCATCCCTCCCCAATGTCACAGACTGCCGCCTCAAAGAGAAGTTGTACAGAGTTGACAAGCAGGCCAAGCCTCATAGGGAAAGAATGTTTTGCAAGGTCAAACATGGGTTTTTGTCAACAGTTTCTCAGAGCCAGACAACCAGACGCCGGACTGGAAATGGGTCACAGCGTGACGCTGCTGCCACCATCAGGATAGGGAGATTTATGAAATCTTCCTCAAGCCCACCATCCTCAAGCGCTTAAAAACTTAAATCTTCACAATAGTTTGACCTGCATTCCGCAGGGGCCAAGAGGAAAACCGCACCCAGCAGGTGAGTTACCACAACCCGTACCTTAATCTTGTAGTCACCGTGCTTCATCTGGGACCTCAATTGGCCACTACTGGAGCAGGAAACCAGACAGGGACGCCACTTGTGGAGCTGTATTTAGATACTTGACGAAGCAAGGTCCAAAGACATTTTCCTTCAGGTTGGAAAGAGATTTATTCACCTATTGCGGAGAAAACTCGTATTCAATACAGAACTAATCTACATAACACAATACACAGCATTACAACAGTTGAGTAGAGTTCTCAAATTCTCTCAGAATTCCCTTCTTATAAGAGCAAAATCCTTTGATCTCTGGTGACCTTGCAGCCACCCTTTGGCCCCTCCCTGGGAACATCAGACTCGATGGCATCTCGACCATGTGGCTCCCATTAGGAAGCTACAGGAGTCTTTGTAGAGTTGCTTTGGGAAGATGGAGTTCAGAAAAGTCACTTGCTTAGAGCTGGAGACAAACGTCCTCTGAGGCATTCACATCTGGTTTCAATCTCAGAGGGGAGGAGGTTCTTGGTCAGAGAAAGAGCTGCGTCTGCCCTCTCCAAAGAGTTGGCATCCACACCAGGTCATAGGTCATAGGTCATTCCACAGGCTCCATTCTTCATTTCCAGCACAATACAAATGAATACCCATGTTCTATAATCCAAATGCAACTTTGTTCAAAGTACATATCATCTTCATTTTATTTCAAAAGATTACACAACATTATAAATGGCTCTAAGTAATTACAGAAACGACATCCATGTTTCTATGATTTACTGCAACGAGAGAAGAAAATACGAACAGAACTGTAATTAACTATTGTTATGAATTAGGTGTAGAGGAATATCTAGATCCAGGTAGATCTGCATAGGTGGGTGTTCGGCTGTCGTAATAGGGAACCTCATCTGTAATTTCTGTGTGTAGCCCGAATGTCGGATTAAGCTTGTATCTTCGTCCCCGCCACGAGGGGGCGGGGCATGCTAATTAGTACAGGGATTATGGGTAATATTCCCTTGTGTGTCGTTCCCTTGGTGAGCATCCCAGTGTCCCTTATGGAAATACATCTGTTACGGATTTATGTGAATTTATGTGAATTACTATTCAGGTCTTTGCTTATCAATGTGTAGTCGATTAAAGGTTGTTGTGATTAAAGGGTCAGGAGCCCTTCTGGGAAAAAGGACACCGGAAACGGAAGAAAAAAAGACACGAGGTCCTGGAGAAGCGACGATCTTCTTCCTCTTCCTCGCCGAGCTCCGACGAGAGTTGGTATCGATATTGAGCAGCGTGGAGGACGCTGCGTTTGAAAGCCCGTCTGACAAAAGGAGTTACCTGCGCGGGGTAATTACCCCTTGACACGTCAAGTTGCCGTGGGTTCGTGCACGGAACCAAGCGTCCGGCACAGTTCGCCTCACCGTCTACAAGGACGCGTACGGGTCACACCTTGGGCCTCGCGCGCGTTGCAAGCCGCGCTTGGTTTGGCCCCGTTGCTTGGCAAGGAGGTGTGCGCTGCAGCAGCTGTCCCCAGTGCGAGACGTGCACGTTTGGAGCACGTCCGCCCGGGGTTCGTTCAACCGCCCGAGTGCGGAGAAGAGAGACATTGTGAGGGACAGTGGCCCAAGTGGTCGTGAGTGGGGACAGGGGGGGACACATATGTAAGATGGCCATCTTAGTGATTGA
Organism: Myxine glutinosa; assembly: GCF_964187855.1. NCBI lineage: Eukaryota > Metazoa > Chordata > Myxini > Myxiniformes > Myxinidae > Myxine > Myxine glutinosa. The sequence continues at coordinate 83,739,253 of NC_136268.1, forward strand.
TTGTTGATTGTTGATGGTTGTTGATTCCTTGGGGGAATATATTATTGATTACTCCGGATCCTTGGTGTGGGGTTTCTTATTGACTGGAGTTCATATTGATTGCGTTACGAAAGCGTATAAATCATATATCTTTCTGGCGGGGTGCCTCCCACGGTCCGGGGGTCACCGAGACCAGGTAGTTACCGGGAGGACCACGTAACAAATTTGGGGGCTCGTCCGAATTACAATTTGCGGATTCGCAATTGGGTCTACGTCCGGGATCTATAAAATTTTCTAAATTTTAGTCCGGGAAAGAATTCCCAAGAGTGGGAACTTTTCCAACGTTCCCAAAATTGTTTTGCTCTGTCGACAAAACAACAACAACAACAAAAAACAAACACAAAAAATAACAATAGCAATAATAGTAAGACTGTTGCTTTTCTTTGTTGGAAATTTCTGGGGTGAAGGTTAACAGGTGTTACCAGTAGTCACCATGGCGTTTGTGGCACAGAACTTTGCGGTAACCCCTAGTGAGGCACAGTTCCGAGCGTTACTAAAAGCGGACCTCTTGAAATTGGCCAAACATTTTAACTTGGAGGTCCGAACTAATTTGCGGAAGGCAGAGTTGCAGACCACGGTGATACAGTCTATGGTGGGATTAGGAACATGGGACGAGTTAGCCTGGGGGTGGCTAGCCGAAGAACCAGAAGACGTTGAGCTCCGGAAACTGGAGTTGCAATTACGGAGCCAGGAACGGATCAAAGAAGAAGAAAGGAAAGCAGAAAAGGAAAGAGCAGAAGAAGAAAGGAAAGCAGAAAAGGAAAGAGCAGAAGAAGAAAGGAAAGCAGAAGAGAGGAGAGAAGAGAAACAAGCAGAGGAAAGGAGAGTGGAACGAGAACTCCAGGAAAGGTTAAAAGAAGAGGAAAGGAAAGCAGAATAGAGGAGAGAAGAGAAACAAGCAGAGGAAAGGAGAGTGGAACGAGAACTCCAGGAAAGGTTAGAAGGGAGAAAAGCAGAGGAGAGGAGAGCTGCCAGGGAACTCGAAGCAGAGGAGAGAAAAGCCGAAAGGGAGTTGAAGGAACGTGATCTGGCGCTTCAGCAAGAGATTAAATTCAAGGAGCTGGAGGTAATGAGAGAACGGGGAGAGGTACCACCCTTGCTGACGGGGTCGACACCTAGCCAGAACACCTGGGAGGTGGGCAGACATGTGATGCTGGTTCCACCCTTCAGTGAAAAGGAAGTCACTCAATTTTTTCCACACTTTGAGAAAGTGGCTCGACAGTTAAACTGGCCGGAGGAGGCCTGGACCATACTAGTGCAAAGTGTGCTGGTGGGTAAAGCTCAAGAGATTTATTCGGCGTTACCAATGGACCAATGTGCAGATTATGAGGTATTGAAGAAGCATATCCTCAAAGCCTATGAGTTGGTTCCGGAAGCTTACCGGCAAAAATTCAGGAATGCCAGGAAGAGGGAGAGTGAGACCCATGTGGAGTTTGCTAGAGTGAAAGAAAACATGTTTGATCGGTGGTGTGAGTCAAAAGGAGTCGGGAATGACTTCGAAGCATTGCGTGACCTGATGCTGGTGGAGGAATTTCAACAGTGTGTCCACGAGGACATCAAAGTGTACCTGCAGGAAAAGAAAGTACCGAAGTTGTGGGACGCAGCCACCATGGCAGATGATTATGCCTTAACACACCGGATAGGGGTCCACGAACCTAACTCCTCGCCTAGATCTCCGCAGGGGAGGTGTGGAACAGCAGGTGCGGAGAATGACAATACATGGCGGCGGCCTCGAGATGATTATGGGGACAACGCTGATACCCGAACGGTTCGAAATCAGGGGGCTACGGGCCCAAGACAAACTTATTTTTCGGGGGCCCCGAGGCAGACCACGAGTTTTTCCTCCGGGCCGACTTGCGCCTTTTGCAAAAAACCTGGACACTTGATGTCCAGTTGTTACCTCATGAAAAGGGAAAACCCAGAGCGGAGTCCGACTATTACCACTCCGAATGCGATGGCAAGCATAAGAAATCGCCCACAGAAGAGTTACCAACCATTTATTTATGAGGGGTTGGTCTCCCTCGAGGGAGACTTGACTAACCCAAGACCGGTTAGGGTTTTGAGGGACACAGGAGCCCATCAATCCTTAATGCTTGAAGGCATTTTGCCATTGTCAAAGAGTACCGCAACTGGTGATAGTGTTCGGTTACAAGGGATCGGTGGCTGTGTTAGTGCCCCACTTCATGTCATCCATTTGGAATCCGATTTGGTGTCAGGACCGGTCACCGTCGGTTTACAAGCCACGCTTCCTGTAGAGGGAGTATCTGTGATTATCGGGAATGATTTGGCCGGGGGGCAAATTTATGGTAACCCGAGGGTTGGTAAAGAGCACAGCAGGGAAAATAACACCACACCAGCTCGGGATGGCGACAAAAGTTCCAAGTTATTTGTAGGGGGACTGAACTTCAACACAGAGGAAGAAGTTCTGACCTCTGTCTTCAACAGATATGGGCCGCTGGTGGAAGTGCGGGTGGTAAAAGACAGGGAAACGCAACGGTCAAGAGGGTTCGGCTTTGTCACGTTTGCAAGCACAAGAGACGCCAGGGAGGCAGAGAAGAATTGGAATGGTAAGGATTTGGAAGGTCGGACCATAACAGTAGGGAAGGCATTTCGTAGGCGTCGAGAGCTCAACAGAAGAGGACCACTTGGCGGTAGTTTTGGTGTGGGCAGCAGCCGATATTACTATGGAGGCTCCCAGAGTTACGGCACCTCCCGAAAGAATGAATGTCAGAGCACTGGCCGAGAAGGAGACCGCCAGTCAGGTAACGGCTGGGACAAGGGGTCCCACCGTAACTGTTAGGAGTCTGGAGAAGTTGAAGCCCTATATACGGTGGAGCCGCCGAGCCGGGGCTCCTACACGGACTCACCGTGAACGCCACGTTCTTAAAGGCGTCCAGGTAGTGAACTTTCCTGCACGGACTAACCGTGAACTCCACATTCTTAAAGGCGTCCATGTAATGAACTTTCCTCCCCGGACTAACCGTGAACTCCACATTCCTTAAGGCGTCCATGTAGGGAATACTCCGCTGGGCCTCCCGAAAAAGTGCTATAGACAACAACAACACAACATGCATTTTAAGGCCATGTTCCCTGCTAGAGCAGGGGTTAGCCTTGCGGTCCCCATGCCAATCTTCTCCATTTTGCCCTATTTTCTGCATCTCTCCTTGTTAACCCCCTTGCCCGCATTTCTTCTTCCACCATCTTTAGCCAAGTCTTTCTCGGTCTTCCCCGTCCTCTACTTCCTTCTACATTAACTTCCATCACTCTTCTCAACCAGTCACTTTCATCCTTCCTCAATACATGACCAAACCATCTCAACCTGTTCCTCTTCACAGCATCAATCACAGGCAATATTCCCATCATCTTTCGCAATTCATCATTTGTCTTCCTCTCTCTCAACGATACTCCGCACATCCATCGAACCATTCGCATTTCCACCCTTTCCAGCCTTCGTTGCTGCTCTACGTTCATTACCCATGTCTCGCTCCCATAAGTCATAACACTTCTCACACATGCAGCATACACCTTTCCCTTCAGCTTCAGCGACACTCTCCTCCTCATCAGCATGCCAAACAGTTCCCGAAACTTCTTCCATGCACATCTCACTCGAGCAACCGTTGCCGAGTCTGATCCACCTTCTCCATTCAGCATGTCTCCGAGGTAGCAAAATGTTTTCACACCTTCCAGCTTCACGCCGTCTCCAAGATCCAACTCAACATTTCCTCCATCTGCAGCTCCCTCTGTGCACACCTTACATTTGAATGTAGCTGCCACACTGGTTAATGACCCTCTCAGACCACTACATTTTTGATGAACCCACTCAGCACACATTGTACATTGAATGGAGTTCACTCCGACACCCTTCCTGCACACAGCACACGGCCACTTCCCAGTTCTTTCCACCTCACCACATGCTTTACCACTTGCCATCACCTTTGTCTTTCCGATATTCACCTTCAGACCTTTTGTCTCCATACATTCCTTCCACTTGTTCATCTTTTCCTTCAGTCCATCCATACTTTCCGCAATCAACACCAGATCATCTGCATACAACAACTCCCACGGTAAACCCTCCTTTACGGTCTGAGCCAGCACCTCCATCACAGCTACAAATAGTAGTGGACTTAGTACCGACCCCTTATGCACTCCCACCTTCACCTCAAACTCACCACTGTTCCCGTCCTTCGTCCTTACAGCTGTGCGTGCTCTTTTGTACATTGCCATCACTACTCTGATCAACCATTCCTCCACTCCTAACTTCCTCAATGCCCATGTCAATACTTTGCGTGGAACCCTATCGAATGCTTTCTCCAGATCAACAAACCCAAAAAACAACTTCTTCCTCTTCTCCATGTACTTCTCCTGCAACTGCCTCACAATGAAAAGCGCATCTGTCGTTCCTCTTCCTGGCATAAATCCAAACTGCATTTCGTCGATCTTCACTTTCTTCCTTATCCTCCTCTCCAACACCCTTTCCAATACCTTCATTCCATGCTCCAATAACTTTATCGCTCGGTACGAGCCACACTCCAGAGGGTCACCTTTCCCCTTGTCTAGAGGGACGAGGGTACTCAGTTCCCAAACCACTGGAATGCGGCCTTCTTTCACCACCAGATTACAGATCTCTGTCATTCTCTTCACACCCCAACTTCCTGCTGCCTTCAACATATCTCCCACAACTCCCGTCGGCCCTCCCGCTTTTCCACTCTTCATTGCTTTTATCGCTTCCTCAACTTCCTTCTCAGTTATCTTCTCTGCCGGTCCTAAAACTGGGTTACTCTCTATGTTGCCATCCCATTCATTCTCTGTATTCAACAGCATTTCCATATATCTTTTCCATCTTCCTTTAATTCCATCTGGGTCGACAACGATTTGTCCCACTTCATCCTTCAAGCAACTCACCCCCATCACATCACACCTCTCTTTCGCTATCTGCTTTGCAATCCTGAATACTGCTTTCTGACCCTCTTCCGAATCCAAGCGTTCTCCGAACATTTTCCTACATGCCTCCTGCGCGTTTGCTACCTCTTTCTTTGCAGCCTTCCTGGCTGCCTTATAACTTTCATGCTCTGCTGTTTCTGCTCCCGTACCCTTCGCCTTCTGCCACTCTTTGAACTTCTTCCTCTTCTCGTCAATCCTCTTTCCAACCTCAACATCCCACCTATAGAAGTGCTATAGAGAGGTTTAAATTTGGGGGCTTTGGTCACCACCTCTTAACCGTCATTCAAGAGAAACTAGAAGTGGTTGACGCTTGGTCCAGAGGGAATTAATCTAGGGGATTGTGTGAAATTTTGTTGCTTTATTTTTAAGTGATGACTGTGCCCGGGGGGAACTGATGGTTTGGGGGGGGGGGTGAGTTATCTGGTTTGTTTATCCAAGTTGGCCGGCAAAGAAAGTTTTCGCTGGGTTCAAACTTTCTTTCTTGAAGGGGGGGAGTGTTACGGATTTATGTGAATTTATGTGAATTACTATTCAGGTCTTTGCTTATCAATGTGTAGTCGATTAAAGGTTGTTGTGATTAAAGGGTCAGGAGCCCTTCTGGGAAAAAGGAGACCGGAAACGGAAGAAGAAAAGACACGAGGTCCTGGAGAAGCGACGATCTTCTTCCTCTTCCTCGCCGAGCTCCGACGAGAGTTGGTATCGATATTGAGCAGCGTGGAGGACGCTGCGTTTGAAAGCCCGTCTGACAAAAGGAGTTACCTGCGCGGGGTAATTACCCCTTGACACGTCAAGTTGCCGTGGGTTCGTGCACGGAACCAAGCGTCCGGCACAGTTCGCCTCACCGTCTACAAGGACGCGTACGGGTCGCACCTTGGGCCTCGCGCGCGTTGCAAGCCGCGCTTGGTTTGGCCCCGTTGCTTGGCAAGGAGGTGTGCGCTGCAGCAGCTGTCCCCGGTGCGAGACGTGCACGTTTGGAGCACGTCCGCCCGGGGTTCGTTCAACCGCCCGAGTGCGGAGAAGAGAGACATTGTGAGGGACAGTGGCCCAAGTGGTCGTGAGTGGGGACAGGAGGAGACACATATGTAAGATGGCCATCTTAGTGATTGATTGTTGATTGTTGATGGTTGTTGATTCCTTGGGGGAATATATTATTGATTACTCCGGATCCTTGGTGTGGGGTTTCTTATTGACTGGAATTCATATTGATTGCGTTACGAAAGCGTATAAATCATATATCTTTCTGGCGGGGTGCCTCCCACGGTCCGGGGGTCACCGAGACCAGGTAGTTACCGGGAGGACCACGTAACACATCCCATAGACATTAGATAGGCCCATTAGCGCACCACACCTTAAATAATTCCCCGCCGCCACAATGACTTTGTAAGAACCAACAAGCAATATCCACGCCCAGGAGAACGTGTGATTGGTTGGGGTAAAAAGCTGGCCACTGATTGGTGGAAGGAAGCGGCACACTGATTGGCCACCGACCGTGAACACCTTGGCCAATCAGTGCAGAAGGCGCGAACATTCGGCCAATCAGTGCAGAAGGTGCAAAACCACTACTTAGAAGCAGGTCGCTGATTAGAGGGCAAGGGCCTGTGACATCAGAAGGCGGGAAAGACCATAAAGAAGCGAGGCACTGGTTGGTAGAGGGAGAGAGCTGACGTCACACCGCAAGTGACAAAACGACTCGCTCGCCGGCATTTTATCTCTCTCACTTTGGTTTCTGCCCTGCCCAGACCTCCCTCTGCCCTTGCTTTTCGTTCCGTTTGAACTTTTCTTCCTGTGCCATCTGCGAATTTGCCTGCTCGACGACGAACATTGGAGCGCCATTGATTATCCTCCCTGGTGTCCACGTACAAGCGAGGCTTGCTGCTGGAGCAGACGAGACCGGGGCTAATCGGGTGGCTTGGGGCCTGGTCGCGGGCGAGCAGGGGCACATCGAGGCCTTTCTTCGCGCCAACCGGAGCCGCGTTGGACGACGGACGCTGCACATCCAGACAGATAAGCACAGACGCGCAAACAACAGTTCCTTTAATTCGTTCTCCCATCGTGTGTATTTGAAGTGTGTGTGTAAGAGCGCTCAATAGGGGGTTTCGTTTTTATCGTCGCGTTCCATTGTTCTCGGGTTCCGTAATAAATATTTCTTTCTTGTACATTTTACCCCCGTGTTCGTTTGAGTTCATTTCCTACAGGATCGGAGCTGCCGGTGAGATCGCTACAGGTAAGAGCTCGCCGCTTCTTCCTCTTCCTTCTTCCTCCCGTGCTTGTATAGTCAAAGTTCGTCATTGAATAAACACCTCCATTTAAGTTTGTTTGGCCATCCGCAATCCCACGGTATTAACTGAGGGAATTCGCGCGACACTATAAACAAACTCATCCATAAGGATAGTCTCATCATGATTAACATTAGAAGCTATACTTGTACCACCTTTTTACCTCAAATATATATTGGATTTTGTCGGACCACAAACTCTCCCACTTGGTCAAGTTTCGTGAAGATCGGTTTAAAATTGTGACCTGTAGGGAAGTATAAGTGAGCGGACAGACAAACAAACACACACAAAAACACACACAAACACACACACACAAACCGGAGTGATCAACATACTTGTAAAAAACAATTTTTTTTGGCGAAGTAATAACACACAAGACCAACCAATATGCAGTACTTGAAAAATCTTCGATTTTCACAGGTAATAAACCTTTCCTACCTGAAAATTCTGCTATGGGTGCGTAAAGAGGCTCCTTTGGAAGAGAACTTGAAGCAACGCAGCATTGATGAAGTAGAAATGCAAATGTCCATCTGTATCAATACTCACATACAACGGTACAAGTGAAACCTTTTCAGCGCATGCGCACCAAGCAGTACTTGCTTACTCCGACTAATGAAATCTAGCACTTGCCCATGCTGATACCGGTCGGTCTCTTTTATTAAATACTGCCCACCAGCACAGGGTGATGATTTTCCTTGTTTTTACATCTAGTTTATTGATTTCTATTTGTGGCCAGTTTATTATTCCGCAGCTGTACTGGAATATCGGTATTGCGAGTTAGTTTATGGCTTTGATTTTGTTCCTTGGAGAAGGGCATGTTTTCAGGATCAGCCTTGCTCTACACGGGTATTCTTTGGTAATTGTTTTGCGCATTTGTTTGTGACATATTTGGTGGCCCTCTTGTACTCTGAGGTATTTGTCTGTTTAGTGGATCGAGTCGAGCTCTTGTATTGTTGCATTTGTGTCAATTTTGATGTTGTCCATTTTTGTTGATTTGCCTTGAACAAATGTACACTTTGCACACTTATCCAGGCCAAATTCCATTTGAATGTCGTCAGGGGACCATTTCACTAATTTCAGTTGTTCTGCTAATTTTTCGTCATTTGGTGCAAAGGGTTTTAAATTGTCCTTGTGTCGTTGATGTCACCTTTTTGTCTCTTTGGATATTCTCTTATTTGACATCAGGGTGTATCCATGTCCTTGCTCATTAATGCGGTTGCTCAGTGGGTCCAGGGCCAGACAAAATAGGAGGGACGAAAGGCTATCTCCCTGGAAGTTCCCATGACATACTCCTGGTATTTCGATGTTTCATTCCGAGTGTTGTAATATCAATGTGATATTCCAAAGCTCCATTGCTTTCCCCATCAGTTTGATTACTTGGGGGTTGGTTTTGTACAATTTCATGCATTTTATCATCCATGAATGTGGGACACCTCCTGTGACTGTGAATGGACACATAGTCCACCATCGAGAAAGGTAAAGTAGTCTTGTTCTTTGCTACATGTTGAGTTGAATAGCATGTGGAGAAGAGGCTTAGCAAATGATTCCTGCTTTATAAAAATATCTTTATTCAACAATGTGTTCTGTGTATGATAGCAGTGCTATCTGATAGCAGATAGCAGTGCCCTTGCATGTCAAGTACATTAGACTTGATAATAAAAATATATAAATGCTGAACTTTGAGGGTTCTTGAAAGAAAAGTAGCAAGCAGTGCATTGCTTTTTGCCAGAGCTGATGATTTATCTGCTCACATTGTCTTTATGGCTGTCAGGATGACATACCCAAAGGAAATTTGACCTTCCTCATGCTTTTCTGCCATCATAATATGATGCATGTTCTGCTCCCACTGCAGCTATTGACATTCGCTTGCTGAGCAAACTTGAAATCCTCCGCCAGGCTACACGAAGTGAGATGCATCACCTGCAAAGAGCATTTGACTTCAGGTAATCTGCGACGGTGTTTTCTCCAAAGCTATTATGCAAAACTTGATCGGATTTCTTCAGTTCGGACTGTTTGGTTAATTAATGTGTCTCAACAGCCCTGACCAGCTAGACAGCCCACATGAAATTGAAATGTTGTCATGGAGAACGCCTTCACCATATTATCGCCCAACCACAGCACGGCTCTCACCGGATGTTTGCCGTCTCACTGCACAACCCTTTGACATGCAGTATTACGGTAGGATGCACATCTAATATTGATTATGCTCCCATAATGCTGATGACCGATCATGAAACTATATACCTGTGGGTAATATAGACCATTTCAGTAGTAACCATATGACAGGTTTATTGTACTCGTGGTAAATTTTTACAAAGGTTTGAAACCTTGATCTTGGAGACGGCGGCAGGGATTTTCGAAGCTCCACACGGTCTCCACGTTTTTCGAAGTTGTCTGTTCACAATTGTATTTTGTCGAAACTGTATTTATCTTTCGGTGTGTGAAGTTATTGTGTGCAGTTTTGGTTGTTTCTCGGTGTTTATCTTTCATAAATTGATCGTCTGTTTGCCGTGTCGCGAGCAAGGCCTTTGCCACGTCGCGAACGATTTGAAATCGAAGTTAAGTGATTGTTCCCATTTGTATTTTCGTTAAAACTGTATTTATTTATGGTGTTGTACGTATATTGTGTCCCGACGAAGATTTTTCGGTGCAAATCTTTCATACCTGTATTGAAAATCGTGTTAATTCGTGTCGTGTCTTGAGGCCTTGTACAGTGTGCACTGTACAACCTTGAGGCTTTGTTTTTCTCAGCGGTCCGTCGTTTGTGATCCAATAACTTTCGTTCTCTGTATTCCCAGGCTTTTCACCCATAGCCTACTTCCTTGTGTAAATCTCAACTCAAAAAAAAAAAAAAAAAAAAAAAACATTTCCTTCTCTGTTCTCATTCGTTTATTCATTCTTATTCGTTCGTTCGTTCTTCGACCACGTGTTTCTCCCCCATTTCCCCAGATAGTTTTCACTCATTAACCTTCAATGTTTACACTTTCCCCTCAAGTTATATGTATTCCGTCATATTTTATAACACCTTTTTCTTCTTCTTCTTTAAAAGGCTGCTTTCGACTTGCTCACCAAATCAATTCATCCCAAAAAAAATATCCATCTCCTATAGTGCCTTTTTTCTACATTCCCTAAACTCTCTTGCACTCCATCCTCCATCCAGCGTCCTTAAACGTATTTTTAACTCGAAGGTCACAAGAAACTCATTTTGCAATAAATGTTCGTTTCCCATAAATCGTACACTTTCAAAAATCCAATCTCACCCCTCCCCTCCAAATCTTCCCCATAACCCCTCCCCTCCAAATCTTCCCCATAACCCCTCCCCTCCAAATCTTCCCCATCACCCCTCCCCTCCAAATCTTCCCCATCACCCATCCCTTTCAAATCTCCCCCCTTGCCCCCTCCCTCCTAAACTACCCCCTCACCCCTCCCCGCCAAGACGCCCCCTCGCCCCTCCCCTCCTAGACTCCTGCCTCACCCCTCCCCTCCAAATCTCCCCCATATCCCATCCCTTTCAAATCCCTCCCCTTGTCCCTTCCCTCCCAAACTCCCCCCTCACCCCTCCCCTTCAAATCTCCCCACCCTCATTGCTTCTCAATTTCCCCCCTCTCACTCCCCCTCCTCAAAGCATCCTCCCCGCTTCTTCCCCCTTCAAACTCTCACCTCCATCTCCCCCAACCTTCTGCCTCGCTCTTCCCCTCCTCAAATAACACCTCATTGTGGCTCACCCAATCACCATCAAACCTTTTGTCCGCCCCATCCTTCCCTTTCTCCGAGCTATTCTGAAATCTCTGACACACCTTCAACAGCTCTCCCTACCTCTTCCACCTCTTCCACATCTTACCCTACCCCTCCTCCCCCCTGTTCTGTATCTGATGCTCCCCCTTCCTCTTCATTAACGGTATGGACCTCAAACATCCGGGGCCTTCGTTCAAACTTAACTGATCTCTCCATACAGGTTGCTTCTGTCAAACCAGACGTGATCTGCTTAACAGAAACTTTCCTCCTTTATGATGTCTCTGATTCCATAGTATCTCTCCCGGGCTACTCCCTCCTCCGGTATGATAGACCTGAGCCTCGTCCTGGAGGCGGGGTTGCTATCTTTATCAAAAACTCTCTTCCTCACTCGCCCTGCACTGCACTCTCTCCACCTCACCCCCAGGAATACCTCTGGCTACGGCTTCCCCTTCGCTCCCACCTCTTGTTCATATGTGTGTTGTACCGTCCACCAAACAGTGATGACTCCATCTACATCTCGCTGTCTGATGATATGGACCAACTTCTATCTACTCATCCCAACTCTCTCTTCCTCATATGTGGTGATTTCAACTGTCATCATGCCAGTTGGCTGGGTGTGGGTACCTCTCTCACCAGCCATGGCTCCTCAGCAAAGGACTTCTGCGACTCACTGGGACTGACACAATCTGTCAATTTCCCGACCCGGATCTCAGTCAACAGAACATCTTCTCTTCTGGACTTGGTTATGACTAACTTCCCTGAAAATGTCTGCTGCTCTTCTTCTGCTCCGATCGGATCATCTGATCATGTCCTTGTTAAAGTGGACATCTCTCTGACCATCCTCAGGGAGCCTGCTCAGCGTCGACGAGTCTGGCATTTCACTCAGGCCAACTGGCACGGTCTTCAAGCAGCCATCAATCATCTGGACTGGTCTCCCATCTCTACCACCTCTGACATCAACTCATCCTGGGAATTCTTCCAAAGTAAATTGCTCTCTCTCATGCACAGATTTATCCCATCTCGTCTTCAGTTGTCATACCCTTCCTCCCGTCCATGGTACACGGAATCTTGTGGTGAGGCTGTTGCCCAGAAAAAACTTGCCTTCGTCTCCTGGAAAGCAAATCCAACGGAAGGAAATCTCATTTCCTTTCACAAAGCCCGAAACAAGTGTGTGTCCACCCTCAGGAGAGCCAGGAAACAATATCTCTCCGTTCTCAAGACCGAACTCTCTTATCTGTCTCCCTCTTCCAAATCCTGGTGGCGTCTGGTCAAATCCGTTTCTGGTGTTTGTTCCCCCTCCATCCCCTCCCTTACCTCAAACGGCTACACAGCTGACTCCGCACGTGAAAAAGCTGAATGCCTCAACTCTGTGTTTGCCTCTAAATCTTGTGTCCCAAACCCATCCCTCTCTGTACCCACCATACCCAGTCGTACCCTGCTGCTCCTGGACTCCGTGTCCTTTCCTCCTGACAAGGTGGAAAAGTTTCTGTCAACCCTCGACTCTGATTCTGCAACTGGACCCGACGGCATCAGCCCACGGGTCCTAAAATCCTGCTCTGCTGCTCTATCTCACCCTCTCTCTGTTCTCTTCACCCTCTCTTTTGCTCAAGGTCAACTGCCATCTGCTTGGAAATCAGCCAACATCACCGCTTTGCACAAAAAAGGTGCAAAAACAGATCCTAGCAACTACAGACCAATCAGCCTTCTCCCAATTATCAGCAAAGTCATGGAATCCATCATTGCTTCGGATATGAAATCTTTCCTCTTCTCCAATGGCTTGATCTCTGATCATCAATTTGGTTTCAGACCAGGTCACTCTACTCTGGACATGCTGCTTCTGCTGTCTCAACAATGGATGGAGGTCCTCAATGCCAAACAGGAAATTAGAGCTGTCTCCCTCGACATATCACGTGCCTTCGACACGGTCTGGCACCCCGCTCTGCTCACCAAACTCTCCTCCTTTGGTATCCATGGAAATCTCCACGCATGGCTGGCGGACTTCCTCTCTAGTCGTCGTCAACGTGTGGCCCTGAATGGGTTTCTCTCATCTCCTCTTCCTGTTCAGGCTGGAGTTCCCCAAGGCAGTGTTCTGGGCCCCGTGCTTTTTCTGGTCTTCATCAATGATCTCTCTGACTCTCTCGAAAATCCTCTCTATCTCTTTGCTGATGACTCCACTCTCTGCCGCTCCATGCCTCTTCCCTCAGATCGGCAGTCTGCTGCCTCCTCACTCTCTGAAGACCTGGACAAAATCACAGACTGGTCAAACAAGTGGAACATGTCTTTCAATCCTGACAAATCTCACACTCTTACTATGTCTCTCCGAAAAGATCGACTGGACAACCGTCCCATCTACTTTCTCAACAATCCTCTCCAAGAAGTTCTGTCGCTCAAGATTTTGGGTCTCACTATCTGCCATGATCTTTCTTGGGAAAACCACATTTCCAAGCTGGCCTCCAAAGCCAGTCGCCGACTGGGCATCCTCCGTCGTGCGAAGTCCTTCCTCGGCACACCTGAGCTCCTCACCACATACAAGGCTTTCATCCGCAGCTCAATGGAATACTGTTCTCCCCTATGGGCCGGTGCTCCTACCTCACACCTAGCTCGGCTTCACGCTGTTGAAACCAAAGCTTTCAGAATTATTGGAATCTCCCGCGATGAAGCTATCTCTGAGGGCCTTTCACTCACTCACCGCAGGCAGGTAGGTGGTCTTTCTGTCTTCTACCGACTCCTCTCCGGCCTTGCACCCCCAGCTCTCTCTGTGCTCTGTCCCCCCAAATATTCCTACAGGTCGCACAAGATCTGCCAGCAACCCTCTGATGGTTAAACTGCCGAAATCTCGGCTCTCTGCTCACCTTCACTCTTTCATTCCTCTTTTCTCCCGCCTCTGGAACAAACTCCCTCACTCCCTTCAATCCCACTCCTCCCTCCAGGTCTTTAAAACAGCTGTTCACCACCATCTCTTATCTTCCCCCATCCAAAACCTTGATCTTTTCTACCCCCGCTAATTCACCCCAGATCCACCTTGTTTGAAATTCCAACTTCTTTCCTGGAAGTCCTGGATAGTGTCCATATGTTTTATACCTCTCCCACCGCCCCCTTCCCACGCCCCCCCCCCCCCCCCCCAAAGCCCTCGCCCTCTCTCAGATCTCTCGATGTCTCCATGTCTCTCGGTCCCTGCTCTCAAATGTTGTGTTTGTGTCCTTCCCCCTCTCTCCCCATCTTGTCTACCGCTCCCTATGTTATATGTTTTATGTGTCGGTTTGTCTTTCTGTGTGATTAATATTCGCTCTTTCACGAGCCTCGATCTTGTATACAAAAAAAACAAACAAAAAAAAAAAAAACCAACCCACTAACCATGTTGTCAGATCGCTTAGGCCAAGAGCTATTTTTTTCATGTGTCTGAGGCCAAAACGTTTGAGGATCTTCTGAATTAGAATTTTGTGCTGATTATGAATACCGATTTCATAATTCCCACAGATGCTGAATTTTTCGTAAAAAACGCCATTTTGTGCTTTTTTCACCCAAAAATGTCAAAAAACAGTTTTTAATTCAGTTATGTAAACATCACCACTGCATGTGTGTGGGGTTATTAAAATAAAGCCCACCACTTGCTGGACATAAAGCCTGGTGTTGGTATGATGGTTAAGGTTGCTGGCTTGAGATCTCAGGGTCCTGAGTTCAAGCCCCTGTCTTTCCATTTAATTAACATCAGGTGGGATGACTCAGCCTGTCATCCTTCCGAGGTCGGCATAATGAGTACCAGCTTACTGAGAAGAGTGAGCCATTCGAGTATTCTGCGTCGGAGTGGTGACATGTCCAGGATTGTGCTCAATAGCCTAGAAACTGCTTCGGCAACCCTATGCATCTAAAGATGCAAAAGGAGTGGCCTTCTTCTTCTTTCTCGACATGGATAAACATTAAAAAGACATAAGGAATGGGACATTATGGTTATCAGAGACAATTTTGTCTTTAATTTAAGAAAAAAACTGCTACGGTTTGTATATTGCATGACATGAATCACGCAACATGTGTCTTATAATCATTAACTATGTTTTATACGAGTACAGTGGTACCTCGGCTTACGAGTTTAATCCGTTCCGTGACGGAGCTCGTAAGCCAAATCGCTCGTAAGTCAAAGCAAATTTTCCCATTCAAATGCATTGAAATGCTATTAATCCGTTCCAGCCTCAAAAAAAAAACACCAATTTTTTTTGTTAGGTGCTTTTAAATAACAAAAATGTACTTTATAAATAACAAATAATGTATAAACAAGCACGACCTCGTATATACTGTACATAATACAAGAGAATGTAAAGAAATAAACTGGACCTCTATCCATGAAGATATGGAGAAGTTGTTGTTTGTGTGGTTGAAGGAGAAGCAGCTCGCAGGAGATACCGTGACCGAGAGCATCATGTGTTTGAAAAGATTGAAACTCGGATATCGAGCACGGACCACGAGGTGTTTTTTCTTTTTTCTTAATCTCGGTTTCAGTGAACTTTTGCTCTGTGCTCACGTGTACTGTACCTGTACCTGTAATGGTACGTCAGAGGATGGCACCTGTTGTCATCATATTAAGTGCAAGATGTTCTGCATCGTAAGTTGGTACACCGTGGTCTTTCGGCGGTGTTTAAGCCGGCCGTCTTGGCTTCTGTCACCATTGGCATTGAGTCTTTCGATGTAGGTAGGTCGTTGTGTGCCGGTGCCTTGGCCGAATTCCTTCATTGCTGCATTGTTAGCTCACCTGGTTTTTTATACCACATCTTTGGTTATCGGACCAGCGAATGACGTCATCTCCAAAGTATGGCTTATTCTCACTTGTCTTGGACGATCTTCTACTTCTAGCCTTCCACCGTGCATTTGGTGTCCACTGTACTTACTGTACAGTGCCTGGTAAAATTGATGTAATGGGTTTTTGACCGTCAACGCCATGAACCGTCATGAACCGTCAACGCCATGAACCGCTAACACTCAAAAGCCCATTTATCGCGCCTTATAAAGCAAAACGCAAACCGAAAGCCATGCCTCTCAAGCGAGGCGTGCTTCCGTGGCCACGTGATCCACAGGTGTAGCTCATTATACCCGCACGCGCGACACGCTTTGGCGGTCACGTGACCAGCCACTCTGGAGGCGGGGATCCCCGCCGATGACGTCACCGGCTGGAGCAAGGAGATTCCTCGCTAATGTATTTCGACGATTGCGTGTTTTATATCCAAGCAGAGATGCTTTCACGGCAAGATAACCACGTGACCGGAACCGGAAGCCACAACCGGAAAATTCAAAAAAATAAATTTTTTGAGCTCGTACATCGGATCTCGGCTCGTATCCCAAAGCAACAAACCGCCCGAGCGACGGCTCGTATCCCGAAAAACTCGTACGTTGGGGCACTCGTAAGCCGAGGTACCACTGTATATGTAAAAAGGTGGCAGATGTACATATAAGCTCATTTAAACCAAAAAATGTTGTGGCAATAATGTTATTGCAGATAAAACGGACACAATGCTTCCCTACCCCCATTTTAACAACAAAAAACTGTGCATTTTCACTGTGTCCATATTGGAGTGATCTGTTGTTGATGAGATCCAAGCATATAATTGGTGTTTTTTGAAACTATTCAATTTCTCCCATATATGGAGACATATGTGGAACATTATTGCATAGCTTATTTAACCCTCATTTTGTATTTGCAGAGGACGGCGGTACCTGAGACAAATCGTACTTGCATCCTGCACACAGGACGATCGATGTATGAGATCGAGCTATTTGATAACAAATCATGGGAGAAGGTGTTGGTTGCGAGGGACACCCTTGCATCTATGCTCAGTGGGAGCTCAAAATATACATTAGTGTGTGGAGGCCTACTCAAAGACCATAACAGAAATATAGAAATATAGGATATCACAGCTCCTGCTGTACAAATGTCACTGTGGTTCCAAAACTTGGACAGAACCCAGCTGACATCAACCCAGAAACTCAGATGGAAGGGTACTCCGATCTCAAGTTTCTCATCCGGAAACTACATCTGGGGTATTTCAGACTACATGTTTTTTGCAATTGTAAATGCAAAACGATTAATCGAACAGTTGAGTTTTGAGGTAGTTGAAAGACAAAAGATGCTGAGCAGGCAGTGAAGAAGGATGTAGTCATACTTCAACACTCCCAAATGCTCACAAAAATCGGAAATGTCGATTTTATTGCAAAGGAAGTGAAGTACAAGACATTCTTGCTGCAAGACATTCTTGAACAGAGCACAGAGGGAGCGCAGTTCAACATCTGAAAAGACAGAACATAATGAGTTGAGGGTCACTCACATAAAGACATTTGAAATTCTCAAAGATTATGTCTGAGAGTATGTCATCATAGACAGCTCTGCTGAATTAATGACGTCGAGCCAAGCACTACAAATAAATACTGAATGATTTGGATGTTGACAGTTCAGATTATAGTATCCAGTTTCTAGTTGATAAGACGTCAAACCATTTTGGACCTGATGTAGCAATTACAAAATCCAGTAAAAAGCAAAGAATCAATCTGTACAATAGACATATGGACAAGGACCAAGCTATTGATTGATTCTGTTCAGCAATATGCCAGTTACTTTGAATCTAAGGCCAGATTTTGACTTGAAAGCCTTTAGCTGCCAGTTTTGTGTGCAAGTGTAAAGCTCATTCATTGGCGTTGTTGGAGAAAGACGACAAGTTCACGAAAGCCTTTGCCAAACCGGGACAGCCTCCAACCATATCCTCAAGTTTGTTTGCAAACCTGGAGGCCTTTTTCTGTACCCTGTATGGGAAACCGAAGCAGACGTCAGTGAATACTGCCAGCCACATCCTCTTCCAACAGAATTTCACACCAAAGCACCAATCTAAGCCTCTGGAGAAAATAAAGGGATCAGATCCTAGCACTCTGTCTCCGTGCATGTCTGTTCTCTCTGAGAAAGTGAAGCGAACAAACCTGGTTACTTTAACGTGGAAGAGAGCAATAACATCCGATCCCCATGTCTGGGAACCAGAGGAGAACAGATGGATTGGTTCCAGAAGATGTTTGTCGTCAGATTGACAAGGACACAGATGACTGGATGATGAATATTATGAGATGGCTGAATACTCTTCTTCCTCTGATGAGGCAGATGGTGATATTGACTGAGAAGTGGCATTCTCCAGTGTAATTGACAAGGATGTCGACGATAATTAAATGTGTGTGATGCCGAGGATGATGAGATGGCGGAATACTCCTCTGATTAGACAGCCACTGATCTGGACTGGCAAGTGGTATTTTAAAATGAAATTTAGTCACTGAAATAACTCTGAAAGATAACTGAAAAAAACGATGTTTTTGACAGTTTTTTGTGAAAAAAGTACAAAATTGCCTTTTTCACCAGAAATTCTGCAGCTGTGGCAAATAAGAAATCGTTGTTTGTGATCAGCACGAAATTTCTATTCAGAAATCATCCTCAAACCTAATGGTTTCAGACAC
Source organism: Myxine glutinosa (assembly GCF_964187855.1). Classification (NCBI taxonomy): domain Eukaryota; kingdom Metazoa; phylum Chordata; class Myxini; order Myxiniformes; family Myxinidae; genus Myxine; species Myxine glutinosa. The sequence continues at coordinate 83,757,720 of NC_136268.1, forward strand.
ATGATTAAAAGTGCCGTAGCTGTTGGACTAACTGTACTTCCTTGGATATGGAATTATACAGACTTTTTTTTTGCCAAAGCTTTGATTTGGGGCATCATGTCTTTTTGGAAAACTCCCCGAAAATTGGTTTGTTAGTCATTCAAAATGCTCGTAAGATTAAAAGACTCAATCGGCCCCGATCAATTTATGCATCATTTAACTTTATATCAGCGAGGTACAGCTGTTTGGGCCTCCTTGTGGACTCGGTTTAAAAGGGGCAAGAAATTTTAACCCATGCATAAGTTTTCTCTTTCATTTGACTTGATCCAACATTCCATGAAACCAACGATGCTCCTAAAGCTTTGTTAGGTGAGTGGTTTCACCGATTAGTATTGTGCTGGCAGAACATGGGTTTTGTTTTTACTTGGCCTTGCCATATTTCTAGATTAATATCATCGAATGCTGGAATACATACTTGTGGTTTTTTGGGGGGTTTTCTTTTTCGTTCACTTTTTATTTTTCCAGTCTGCTGCTATAGCTTGTTATGGCTCACACTGACTGCAGTGTTACACAGTGCAAGTGTCAATCTGTCGTTTAAATCCAAATGCCAATACGAATTGTGAATGCATTCAGATGAATATTGAACATCCTGTTTCTCAGTCGATGCTTATGCTGGTGTTTGCATTGCGATCGGTGCTGTTGGAGTCCTATTGTTTTTCCTCAAATGTTATTATTTCAGAGATTCCGGTATCGCATCACTCGCTCACTTCTAACTCACTGTCCCCTTTGGTCGTGGAGATATTGCACATTTGCAGGTTCTTTTGCAGTGCCTCCATAAAACAGAGAGCTATGGATGACCTAGGGAGCAAGCCCCTTCTTTCTTTTAGGAGTAGACCATGCACAAATCAACACAGAACCTGTGTATGAAATTTCAACCTGGGATCTCAGCATTATGAGAGTTATGGGATTTTAAACTTGCCGAGGATGGCTCAAGTCTTTCACGAACTGGCTGGCCAGGCTTGATGTTAGACTGAAGGTGAGTGCTGGCGATATCCCACCTACTCTACACAAAAGACATCGAGGGATCTTTACGGTCTACAAACTAATGCCAGCAGATGAGATACCAAGCTTAACATCCATCCGAGGGATGGCACGCAGTGATGAATTGTCCTGCTGCAAAACACCGGGATATGACATTTTATAGCTGGGCCACGATTCACACCCAGGCTAAATGGCTCAGAAGCAAGTGCTCGTACCTCTAGGCTATCCTGCCAGCCATCCAACTAGTTTATCTTCTCATACTCACAATAAATAATCCAAATGATGCATGTTGTCAACCATTGAGATTTCCAAGGAATCCATATGCCACGAAACTTCAGCAACCAAGGATAACATACCAAAGAACAATGTATCCACCTCATTTCTTCCTGCTCAAAGTGTATCCAGACAAGTCCCCTTGTCCCCTGCCTCTCCCCCTTGTTTGTGCATATATCTGTACCAGTCTGCTGTATCAGGCTGGAGTCTACAAATGATTAAATGATTGAGTCTTCCATTTGTGGACCATGTGACTGCAAGAGTTGTTCCTATTGGCTACTAGAGGTGAAACTCCAGACTTTATTTGCAGAAGAAATGTTGTGCCCAGAGGTGGATTTTGACGACCAAGACAATCAAATATTTCAAGAGATAACTGCTCTAGTCCTGTCATGGTGATAAAAATGTGCAGTATGATCCCAACATCCATGTTCCAAGGGATCAAATCCTTCCAGGATCAGTTTGAATATTTTGAGCGTGTTCTACGTAACAATATAAGAGGAAAATGTAAATCAATGATGTCATAGGCCACGTGATTTGGCAGCCATATTGGATTGAACATAAAAAATTAAAATTCAACTTCTCCAGAACGACTGGCTGCAGATATATATATATATATATATATATATATATATATATATATATATATATATATATATATATATATATATATATATATATATATAAACAGTCACGTGAAAAAGTAAGTACACCCCATGTAAAGTTTTGACTTTTTCAACATATTTCAACATACAGCTATTTGATCTTCATTTCAATACTATTGATAGATAAAGGTGATATAATATAACAAATATCATCAAACATTTACATTTTTTAGTCCATTGTATAATTTAAATAAACATAAATGCAAATTTCGCATGTGGAAAAAGTAAGTACACCCTTGGCTCTAATAGGTGGTATTAGAGCTTACAGGCCACTTGGTTATATCATCTAGCCACTCTGGGACGAAAGAATCTGACAGCCGAAAAAACTTCATGAAACTTCAAAAAAGAACATGAAACTTCATGCACATGATCTACTGGACTTGGGCAATATCTGGTGTAAATTTTAATATATGGTGATTGGTGGTGGAATATATGGTGTGACCACATAGGTCACATGGTCTGGTAGTTACGATTTTTTTTGAAGACTAAACCATTAAAATTCAACTCCTCCAGAACTGCTGGACAGGTTGAGTGGAAACTTCACACATATGCTGTTCCCCAAACCTTGGGAATACCAGGGTGTGTTCGAATAAATCATTGGTCACCTGGTCGGGCAGCCATGTTGGATCAAAGGAAAATAAATAAATAATTATTTCTCCACCATAAGGATTGAAGTCAAACTTTCCTAGTATGATATAATCGCCAAGCAGTATAAATGTTAAAAATTTCAGCGTGAGCGGTTGCACAGTCTGACAGCCAGACTTTTTAAAACCTTTTGAAGAAGAAGAAACCTTGCCTTTTTATCTTCTCTTGCTGTGTGACTATATGTCTATTACTTATGTGCTGTTTCAACTAAGTGGAATCCTATGTATTGGAATGTGCCTTTTGACACTTTAGACTGCTGAGGCCCCTTAGACCTTTGAAGACCCTTTAAGACCCCAAAGACACTGAGGTCCCAAAATATCCCAAGGACTCAAAAGACCCTGAGTACTCTTAAGATCCTTAAGACCCCCAAGAACCTAAAGACCCCTAACACCCCCAAGGCTCCCACAATTCTTAAAAACCTCCAAGACCCATAAGACCTTCAAGTCCCTTAGGACCCCAAGATCCTTAAGACCCATTCTATGTTTGTCTATCCATTTGCATGTCCCCACAAATTTTTAATAATCAGAGCTGAGGATCTGATCACATGACAGGGGGGCAGTGTTCAGTAACCATTGCAGTTGCATATTTTACTAAAAGGAAATATAATAACCTTCTGTGGAACGTCGTATGGTCCCAGCGGATGTTGTAAGGTAGGTAGGAGGTTTCAGAAAAATCCTCAATACAGTTATGATTTTAAAATGTGATCGACACGGACCTTGCTCCCAAATCTGGTAGTGAATAGATGACGACGGTTCGCTGGTTTGATAATATCTCAATACAATCGTGATTTAACGTTCTATTTTAATATATTAATACTACACTGTTATAATTACCTCTGCTACCGAAGGTGGATGGTTATGTTTTCACCCCTGTCTGGCTGTTTGTCTGTGAACAATATATCTCAAAACGTTTGACTCAAAAAAATGCGGATTCGGATGAAACTTGGTGGACAGGTTGGGTGTGTGACAAGACCGAATCGATTTGATTTAGGTGAAGATCTGAATATGGATTCGAATATGAGATTTATTTAATTTTTCAAGTGATTTTTCACCATTGAGAGATCGGGCCAAAAACGATATATAACATGTTATAACAAACGTTGTGGATGAGTTCTGACAAGACTGAGTGGAAGAGTTGGGTAGTTGACAAGAACAAGCCGATTAGATTTTGGTTCAGGTCCGAATCCAGATCCGGCCTATCAGTGGATACAAAACATAAACTGTTCAGCCTTTACCAATTGCTGTTATAGTTTGTGATTGGAAATTTAGAGATATTGAGTTTAAAGCAGAATGAGGAAATGATGTAAGGGTTTCCATCCGTGACATTCGTGGATTCCCCATTTGCAGTTTTGCCATCTGCTGTCGATGCCTGACGTTCGACTGAACGTGGCACAGGAATGTGGAATTTATTGCTTCATCGTTTGCCATTCACCGTTTTTCTTTTTTAACCCAAGTCATTCACGAACCGGCTGTCCATGCCTGAAGTCCAAAAATTTTTTTTGCCGTGTTGTCTAACTGATAACTGGTATCCCCACCCAGGTCATACGATCCTCTTCAACTAAAGTATCAAACAAGCCTGGCTGCTCCGTTAGACAATCTGTGTTGTTTTTGAGAGGGATACTTTGATAATTGTGTAAGTTAATTTTGCTATTTGGATTTAACCATGTGATGTTTATGAACTGTTTCCACAGGGCGTCCTTCCTCCACTAATCTGCCTGAAGCTCGATCTAAAAAGCAGGTTCCTTCGGTGCTCAATCAATATTGGCATCAGGGCAACAGGGAGATGGAGAGCGTTAGACAGGTCAGGGGAAAGAAGCGGCAGGTTAGTGAAATTTTAATGCAGCCTAATGTATTTATGCTTCTTTATTTTTTTTCATGGCAAAAGCTCATGCTTTTTTTATTTGGCATTGCAGGTTGTTATCATTGTTTTGTATTCCTTTAGGGATTTTGGCTTCATGCACCTACAGAGAGTCACAGCAAATCTTCCCTGCCCCGGACAGACAGTGCTTTCCCTGGTAAAACCTTTGACTGTGCTGTCGATAATCTAGTGAAGAGGCAAATATCATTTTTGTCTTGCTTTTGTATTTCCTTAAAAATTCAAAGTACGTATATGTTACAGTTAAGACTCACAGAAAAAAAAATTCAGATGGAGAAAATATTTGTTACAACCTGGTGGGGAAGAAAACAGGAGCGAAGCAGAAGTGATGCAATAAAAATCATTGAATGAACAGACGAGTGTGACAAATGCAAGCAGACTGTGTCCCCAAAGTTTAGAATAGTTCAAAAGTCGGTATTGTGATTTGTTAACAGCTGTTAGGGGCTAACGAAACCCTGGTGTTGGGCTAGCGGCTAGGGTGCCGGCTTAGGATCCTAGGATCCTGGGTTCGAATCCCGGTCGATCGCTGAATTAACGCCAGGGGGGTTGACTCAGCCTGTCATCCTTCCGAGGTCGGCTAATTGAGTACCAGTTCACTGGTAATTCCCTGCTTGTCGTTAAAGGCGGCAAAAAGGGTTGGCGTCAGGAAGGGCATCCGGCCGTAAAACATTGCTTCAAAAAGGGGACCAAAAAACCAACAACAACCACGGTTCCCGAAAAAGGCCAACCCCCGCTTTGCAGGGAAAATGGCCTCTAAAGGTGGGTTTTTTTTTTTGTTTTGTTAGGGGCTAACGCACTGAAGGCCTTGGGAGAATAATGCGAGCTAACATGATAAGAGTTCCCTTACAAGGAATTCATTACAGGAGGAGGCCATTAGGCCCATCAAGCCTGCGCTATGATTACCAACCCATTGTTGTTTGTCCATGCTCTATCCTTTCTAAATGCTGAGCATCAACCAAGGAAGCCACACATGCTATTTTTAAATTATATGGTAAGAATTTGCAGGAGTCGGGTTTGAAATGCAGACTTCCCAGACTCGTAGCTAACTTGTTCTTCTTCTCCTCCATTTCCCTTTATAAGGGTTGAGGTTCAATGGCACCAAACTCCTGCTCTGCCTTGACTACGATACTCCTCCACTCCCCTCCGTCCTCAGCCAACTCTCTCCACTCTCCAACCATCTCCACTTTACTGATATCCCTCCTCCAACAATCTCAACTGCAGTCTGCCTCTTTTTCTCCTACCTTGTTCCCTCAACCTATCCGCTCTCTTTGCCATTCTTTCTTCCCCCATCCACACCAAGTGCCCAGGCCGTCTCAGTGGGCATTTCACCAATCTCCCTGTCAAGCTCATCTGCACACCAATCTTCTCCCTCAGTTCCTCCATTGTCCTTTTATCCACCCTCTTTACTCATAAAATCCTACTGACCCAGTTGTTCTCACCAACCCGCAGCCTCTGTTGTTGTCTCTCTGCCAGTGCCACTATATCCAGACAGTAAAGATAGGCCGGCGTTACACAAGACATCAGAACCTTTTCTTTCAATCTCCTTGAAATATTTCTGTCTGCCATTACACCCTCCACCCTCCTCCATGCATTCTCACCTACCTGAATCTCCCTCCGCACCTATGCTTCTGACTTGCCATCCCCGGCAGACTTGCCAAATTCCCGGCAGACTTGCCAAATTCCATTCTTGTCATTCCTCATTTGTTACTTGCAAAATCGAAGATTTTTCAAGTATATTGGTCGGTTGTGTTTGTGACTCTGTTAGTTTGTCACCGGCCTACAGGTCACAATTTTCAACCGATCTTCACCAAGTGGTAGAGTTGGTCAAATGCCAGAAGCCTATTGTTTTTGGGGTCAATAGGTCAAAAGGTCAACATAGGCCAAAGGTCACCAACTTTGCTAAATTTCTAAAATCCTCAATTTTCATCCGATTGACTTGAAATTTGAAGACCACTTGCATATCTGGTCATTGAATTCAACCACCAAGAATTTTTGAAGTCAACATAGGCCAAATGGTCAACATAGGCCAAATTTCTAAAATCCTCAATTTTCATCCAATTGACTTGAAATTTGGAGAGGACTTGCACATCTGGTCACTGAATTCAACCACCAAGTACCTTTGAGGTCAACATAGGCCAAAAGGTCAACATAGGCCAAATTTCTAAAATCCTCAATTTTCATCCAATTGACTTGAAATTTGAAGAGGACTTGCATATCTGGTCACTGAATTCAACCACAAACTATATTTGATGTCAACATAGGCCAAAAGGTCAACATAGGCCAAATGGTCAACATAGGCCAAATTTCTAAAATCCTCAATTTTCATCCGATTGACTTGAAATTTGAAGAGGACTTGCATATCTGGTCACTGAATTCAACCACAAATTATATTTTAGGTGAACATAGGCAAAAAGGTCAACATAGGCCAAAAGGTCAACATGCACATTTCTAAAATCCTTATTTTTCATCTGAAAAATCGTCACTTTTCATCCTGTTGACCTGAGCTTTGATCAAGATTGTAAATTTAAATCTTCATGAAATGGACAATTTGCTGTATCAATGGTAAACTTTTGGGGGAGGGTGTATTTTGCAAGTATCGTGCTACGCATGACGTTTTCTTGTTTGTTTGTTTGTCACCGGCCTACAGGTCACAATTCTAAACCGATCGTCACGAAACTTCACCAAGTTGTATTGGTCGTCCCAATTGAGAAGCCTATTGATTTTGAGGTGAACGGTCATCTGGAGGTCAAATTTCTAAAATCGCCATTTTAAATCCGATTGACTTGAAAATTGAATATCGTTTGTATATTGTCACTAAATTATAAAATGAACTATTTTTGAGGTCAAAAGGTCAAAGGTCAACTCAAGGTCGAATTTTACAAATCATCAATTTTCATCTAAAAAGCCATCAATTTTCATCCGATTGACTTGGAAATTGAACAGCATTTGCACATTGTGTCACTAAATAGGAAAACCAACTATTTTGAGGACAAAAGGTCAAAGGTCAACTCGAGGTCAAACTTCCAAAATCATCATTTTTCATCTGAAAAATCGTCACTTTTCATCCTGTTGACCCGAGCTTTGATCAAGATCGTAAATTTTAATCTTCATGAAATGGACAATTTGCTGTATCAATGGAAAACTTTTGGGGGGGTGACCGGACGGATTTTGCAAGTATCGTGCTCCGAAGGACGTCTTCTTGTTTTTGTGTTTGTAGGTTACCGGCCAAGGACAGCAACGCACATTTTTGGTCAGGTCCAGATCCGGATTCTAGAATTTTTAAGTCGTTATTCACCATTGAAAGATATGGCCAAAAATTATATATGTGCAACAGCTTGTTCAATAGCATGATATCTCAAGAAGTTATGGACGGATTTGGACGAAACTTGGCACAGGTTACACAGGCACTTGAAACAGGTTGGGTGTGTGATAAGAAAGAATTGCTTCAATTTTAGTGAAGAGCCAGATCTGGATTCGACAACTTTTTCAGTATCTGTAAGTGATTTTTCAACATTGACTGATTATGGCTAAAAACGATATATAAAACAATATCGCAATAAGTGGTGGACAGGTTAGGTGTGTGATGTGTGACAAGAACAAATTCATTCAATTTGGCGATGATCCTAATCCGGATCCGGATACTGATGATGCCGAGTCTTCTCGGGCAATGATGGCATTGCATTTCTATGGCTGGTACACACAGGTAAGTGTGTGGTATGGACGGGGGGTCGCCATTCCTCTCCGTCTCTCTGCTGGCCGTTGGGAATTCACTCACTTCCACCTGTGCTGTTTAAGTCAAATGGACTCTCATCCACCAGATGTGAAGAGCCATCTGCCATTTAAACTGCATGTCTGTGGACCGTTACGCTGGTAAGGGGGGCTGACAGGTACTACACCTTGCCCACAGGTGACCTGGGGTTATGCAAGGCAGAATCATCCATCTCCCTGAGGTATCAGAAGACACCCCCATACCCGGATACTGGGATTTTAAAAGTGATTCTTCACTATTCAAAGATGGGACAAAAAACATATATAGCACGATATTTCAAAAGGTTGCGAACGAGTTATGACAAAATTAGATGGGCGAGTTGGGTAGGTGAGAAGAACAATCCGATTAGATTTTGCTTCAAGTGTGGATGCAGATCCGGCCTATCATTGGGATAAAAAACATAAGCTGTTTAGCCTGGTGGAGGTATGTGCCCTTCCGAGTGCTGTTCTAGTTTATTCTTGTTTTGTAAATGTAGCATGTATGTTAAAGAGAAACCTACATGACATAAAAGGCAATCTTCCAATCCTGTACATTTGCAGAAGACTTTCCTGCAAGGATCCCTGCAAGAGCTGCTCTTTCGGACCGATTTTGGGACAAGGGTGCTCCGAACGTTCAAGGTGATGGCAAGCATGTCCCAATAAGCAAAACGTGTCGCAGAAGATGGCGCACATGGAGTGATAAGCCATTTCTACAAGTACGTCCCTTTACAGCTTTTCCTTTCCTCCACTCACCCCAGCCATATCGTCAGAATATTTAATCATGTGCTTATATATTTAACCAGAAAGAACCACGTCAGAAGGAGTGTGAACAGCAAACGCCTGACGATGATTCTCCCAGTTCCCTGAAAAGTGCCAATCTGGAGCGTTTTGGAATGTGTAATGAAGAGCGGCTGTGTAATCTGCATCTCAGCAATGCTGGTAAGACAACGTGGCAGGGCAAGATGCACGTACTTGTAAGCAATAGATAGTGTATGGATTATGTGAGGTAAAAAAAAAAAAATCTAATCATGACATTATAATCGTGCAATAAATGGCAACGATTTTTTGGAACATTATCTCACTATAATTCACCAAATGTCCATCTGTCTGTTCGAGGTACCGTAAAAACTGCTGAACCGATCGCAAAGATATTTTGGGTGTGTAATCCAGGGACCCCTGGGAGTAAAATAAGCTATTTAGTTTTCCCAATTTCAGCTTTGGTCTCCAGCATTCTCAGGTTTGGACTCCCGCATAACATTTCGCGTTTGCATAACGTTCATTGTGACGATGTTCTCATTGTGACGATGTATGTGTTCACGGTAGTGTTTGACGTGACAGTGATAACGTAATTTCATAATGTTTTTCGTTTCGTAATCCTTTAATGAACGTTTAATGTTTAATGAACGTTTAATGCCCTTCGATGTCCGGGGCCGCATGCGCGCTACAGTGGACGGGCCAGTGTGTACCTTGCCCTTCGTCGTCAGGCTCGGGTAAACCGCTGAGCCCCATCCGTGATGGGGACTGGGGCTTGAGACAGTGTCCCACAAATGAGGAATTCCCAGTAAGCGCGAGTCATCAGCTCGCGTTGATTAAGTCCCTGCCCTTTGTACACACCGCCCGTCGCCGCACAAACATCACAATGAAACACAATCACAATTCACATATTCGTGCAATTCGAATAAATACGAATAAATAAATTCGAAGTCGAATATTCGAATAATAATTCGAATATTTTCGTCATAATGAAAACATCGTCACAAACGGGTACTGGGGACAATGTGACAAATGTCACAAACGGGTACAATATTGGAGAGGCCATTGCCAAATCGATTTGTTTTCTCTGGTACGTGTTTCTGGGCGGGTACCGTTTCAGATAAACCGGTAAAATGCCTCCCAAACGGAAAGCCTCATTAACAAAAACGTCCAAGTTTCTTGGCTTCTTGGCTTGGCTTGGAAACATAACATTCACATTCACAAAATTTCTGCCTTCAATTTCTGATATTTCGCCTTTTCATTTCGGCTTCCCAATTGAAGCCCCGCCCGTGGGGCCGGTACCGTTGCTAGTAATCTATGATGGCGACATTATAATCATCCGATAAATCAATAAATTTGGCAAAAAGGCAAAAGATAAACTTGTAAGCACTAGATTTTTAATTTTTTGTCAGGGCAAGTGATAGAGCTTGCATTGTGCTACATTCCGCTAGTGAATATACTTACTAGTGAATAACTAGTGCAGTGCCTATAGAAAGTGAATAAAGTTCACTTTAAATAAAGTATAATATAAAGTTCACAATTTACTATATTTATTTACCACAATAAAGTTCACACGAATAAAGTTGTAATATAAAGTTCACTCCAAATAAAGTTCTTGAATATAACTGGTATAGTAAATATTCCGCTAGTGAATAAAGATAGAGCTCGTGCCTAGAGAAAGTCTACACCCCCTTTCAAAATTTTCACCTTTTGTTGCCTTATAGCCTGGAATTAAAATTGCATTAAATCAGACTTTTTCCACCTTTATTTACACATCGTAACCCACAACTTGCAAGTGAAAAACAAATTCTACAAATTTCAGAAAATTAATTAAGAATACCAAACTAGAATATCTTGGTTGATTCTATATGGTCTAAAAGGGATGTACAGGTCTAAGGGGTTCAAATAGTTTAAACTCTAAAGGGTGAAGGGGTCTAAGCAGTCTAGATGGTCTAAAGTGTCGATAGGGGTCTAATAGTTTAAAGGGTCTATGAAGTCTAAAGGTCAAAAGGCTACATTCCAATAGTAGTTGGTTGTGAAGGTCTATAGGGTCTTAAGGGTGTAAATTGTCGAAATGGTCTTAAAAGGATGAAAAGGACTAAAAAAAAGGACTGAAAGGACTGTCCTCCTCTCTGCCCCTCTCCTTCCTCCTCCCCAACTCTGTCCTCCCCGTCCCTTTTTCTGTTCTTCAAAACAAGAGGATATTGATGACATTAAGAGGTTAAAGTTAAATTTTGATTGTGATCACATTCAATTAAGAGGTTATATCAAGAGTTTTAAATTGAACAATGATGAAACATCATAGCTCGTCCACGACAAAGTCTAGATGAGCTGTTAAAAACCATAAGATGTCCTTCAGTACGTCAAGGCAATGGATCCATTAACATTTTAAAAGTTTTTTTTTTTCCTGCACCCCCAAGGCGGATCAGTGGATCATTTTGAAACTAGGCATGAATGGTTCATGACGTCGATACTCAAACAATAATGGAGCCCTTTTTTCAAATTGCCGTCCAGGTGGTGATTTGATTAACTAATTAAATCAAAATGTAATCTATGTTTGTATGAGTATGTCCATCACATACCGTGAGATGATGATCTCATGAGATTATGAATTCAATGAAAAAAAAATATCAAACCTCTTAATTTAACCTCTTAATTTAATTTGATCTTAATCATAATTTAATATAACCTCTTAATTAAATGTTAACCTCTTAACGTCAATATCCTCTTGCTTTGAAGAACAGGAAATAAAGGGAGAGGGATGGACAGGGAGTCGGGCCAGGGGGGTAGAGGGAGGGGAGAGTGGGGGGGGGGGGGGGGGTGGGTAGGCAGAGGGGGGACGGGTAGGCAGAGGGGGGACAGTCCTTTCAGTCCTCTTTTAATCCTTTTAAGACCCTTTCGACACTTTATACCCATCAGACACCTTAAGACCCTAAAGACCCCAACTACTGTTGGAATGGATACTTTGAGCTTCAGACCATTTAGAGTATTAGACAATTAAGACCCCTTTAGACACACTAGACCCGTTAGACTGTAAAGATCCCTTGACCCTTTAATTTAGACATTTTAACCATTTAAAGCCCTTAGACCTTTCAATACCCTTTTAAGACCTTTTAGGCATTTACAACCTTTAGATCCATTTAGACCAGTTAGACTCTAACTTCTTTTGGACCATAACCTTTAGACCCACAGACCTTTTGACCCCTTCTGACCCTTTAAACCATTACACCCCTATAGAACCCCAACACCTGTATACCCTTTTGACATTGACTATGTAGACCCTTTTAGACCTTTTAAGATCCTTTCAACACTTGCAACACTTTAGACCCCTGCAAACCCTTTACACCCCATAGGCTGAGACCATTTTACCCTGACTAATTTTGGGATGTACCCTTTAGACCTTGAGATCCCATAGACCCTTGAGACATTTTTATAACTTTTGTGATCCTTTTAACACTCTTTCAACCCTTTACATGCCTTTGAGGTCCAAAAGGGTTCAATGGTCCTTCACAGGACAAAAACTAATGGAGCATTTTTCATCAATTCAAGACCCGCTCATCTGACATATTTTTCTCTGAGCGGATACAGTCGTGTAATCAGGTCTTTCAGCCCCCATGGGCCCATCATTTTTTCTTCAGTGTAAAATGATGAAAATGATTTTTTAAATCTCCCTTATGTGTAAAACGACCAAAGGGACATTTAAAATAATTTTGAGCTGATTGGTGTTAGGGGCTTAAGGAAGATGCACTCTGGTGTTGAAGCAGCACGGTCTGTTATCTATCCACTACCCTCATAACTGTGGCATTCTATCAAGCAGGGATTTTACCTCAGAGGTTATGCAGGTCCTTGCTATTGTTTCCGACTAGTTTCTCTTAAACGACTCGACCATGGACCATGAAACCCATGTCTTTGTCTGAGAACTTGTGACATTGTGAAAAAAAAACCTCCGCCATTATGTACTTTTAAAGGTGTATATACAGACTTGGCATTTAATATGGAATATTTTTTTTGTGGGGGTGAACCTACTTTTCAAGATGTCTTAGAACCAAAAGTTCATTGGAATTATGTTGAAATTATTCTAGATTTTGTTAATGTGACCTTTAAAAGAAACAAAAACCACATTTGACATATCGAAACAAATAAATTGATCCTTGAAAGTGATGTAAACTGATATCGAACTCAATTCATGGACAGTACTGTGTTAAACTTCTGTACGTTTTCCAGAAGTATCTCTTTATTTTGCACATTAGCCAAATTTTTTTTAAACAAAAACAAAACTTAAATTATGACTGGGATTACGGACAGTAAAATTACAGTTCAGTACTTCCTGTAACCCCCACGAGCATTCAGGAGAGCACGTACACGTTGAGGCATGCTGTTCACGATATTTGCCAAGGTTTGGACAGGAATCGCTTGTCATGCAGTGACAATAGCCTGCTGCAATTCACACACAGAGGTCAGCTGCTGGTCCAAGTGGTCGATTTGACGCGTTAATTCTGCCCACGAGTTCTCTATCGGATTCATATCCGGGGACATGGCAGGCCACTCCATGTGCTCTACACCACGGTCAGTAAGAAAGTGTTGGATCATGCGAGCACGATGAGGCCGTGCATTGTCATCTTGAAAGACAGTTTCCTCGAAAGGCTGCACGAGCAAATGGAAGCAATGTTTCTTCCAGAACAGCCCTGCACTTGAACTGGTTCAGGTTTCCATTCAGAACAAGCAGGTCAGTTTTGCCCCCTGCATGAAAAGCACCCCAAACGGTCACCCCACCACCTCCAGCTTGGACTCTTTGCACTATACAATCTTTGTTATAGGCTTCATGCACTTGTCTGCGCACTCGGACGCGGCCATCTTGACGATAGACCAGAAATCTAGACTCGTCACTGATGATCACGTGATTCCAGTGTCCTGGCTGCCATTGACGGTGCTCTCTGGCCCACTGCAATCGGCGCTGGCGGTGTTTTCTGGTCAGGCGTGGCTTTCTCAGGGGATGCCTGGCACGATAGCCTGCTTGAACCAGTCGTTGGTTGACTAGCCTTCTGGATACAGGCACATTTGTCAGTTGCTGCCACTCAGCCCTAAGCCGATTAGCTGACTTGGTACGGCCATTGCGGACTAGCCGGTGCAGCTGGCAATCATCCCGCCTTGTGGTTCTGCGGGGACGTCCTGCCCTCGGTATTGGAGTAGGGACACCCCTCTGAGCATTTCGTTTCAGGATCTTTGACACCTGACCTTGATTGATGCCATACTGCCGAGCAATAGCATGCTGTTTCATGCCGGAATTTCGTAAAGCCACCACTCCATGACAAACAGCATTGTCGAGTTGACGGACCATCTTCAGAGGAAGCGGCAATAACTTTTGGAGATGTGCAGCAGTTGTTTTCCACTAATACAGAACACAACAACCCTTGTATACCCAGCTGTGAAGCCAATCATCAAATGCACCTGTCCGTACATTTTGCCACGCCACCTGTGATATAATCCTGTTGTTGACTTCTTGCTGCGACAGACAATCAGTGACATGGTTCTTTGAACAAATAAATCACCAAAGTTTAAAAGAAACTCACCAGATTGATATACTGAGTTAAGAAAGTAAACCCAAGTCAAGAAAAAAATATATAATCCATATTAAATGCCAAGTCTGTATGTATCAGGCATAGGATTATTGTTTTTGGGTCGTTTATTGGCACAATTACCCTGAGCGGGAGGAGGGTGAAGAAGGGAGTGCAGAGTCGGGAGTGGTGGGGTGGTGAAGGAGAGCAAATATGGGATCGTGTTGGGAGGGTGTGGTTGAGGCTTTGTATGGGGGAGGGGGGGATGAGGACTTTTGGTGTGGGGGTAAGGGGGGCGGTTGGGTTTTGGTGGTGGTGGGGAGGGGATTTGATAGATTGGAGTGGGAAGAGGTGACGCCTGAGGATTGAGGTCTAAAAGCAAATGGTTGCTTGTGTCTACAAACCAGGGGGTTTAGGACTTGGGGGCTTTGGAGGGGCTGTTGATGACGGTTGGTTTGTGAGGGGGTGGGGCGTGAGTTGAGGATTTCGGCTTTGTGAGCAGGTGTTGAGGACTTGAGGTTTGTGAAGGGGGGCAGAGTTGAGGGCTTTGTCACGTTTTACATAACGTGGATGTTCCATGGGTCCTTGCTAGTTCATTATAAAGTGCTGGCAAGATAGTATTGATTTAATTAATTATTTTGATTAAAGTGAGCTATTGTCAGGTGGATAGCAGATGTCTGAGAAACTAGATATGCTTGTGTCTACAAATCAAGTTCTTTTCTTGTAGTCATTTACATGAACCTTGTATTCTCTTCCCTTTATATTTACAGAGTAAAACCCATGACAATAATACTGACATGTGTTGTAGCATAACAAGCCCGTCCTGTTTTGCATTTAAATAAAGAAATGGAAACTCTTTCAGTGACTTGCTTTCATGCCATTGCTTTGCCTTTCCCTTGTGCGATCTGTGAATTTTTAAAGGGTTTGAAAGGCCTTCATAATTAAGTGGCATTTCCCTTTGGCAAATACTGGGTGGAAAAGTGACGAGCACACAAAAAAGACTTGATGTCAAACAATGTCTGTACTCCACAGCAATGCTCCGCCATTCGATTCTCAGAGGATCACTGATGTACCTTTTGTTGTAACTGTGAAGTGTGCTCACTTGGTCACCTGTCTCTGAGTTTTCAATTGCCTATCACTTGAAGGACTTTGATGTGTAGAACAAATGTACCATGTTGTTATTCAGTGGGTTTGACTAAGGGACCAAAACAAAGAGTTGCATTCTTCGATCACTTTGGCGTAAGTGTTTTTTACAACCGCTTTCATTCCGCCGAACATATTCAACAGCAATGGAAAACGTTGGTGTCTTTTCCACGTTGGTAGATTAGGTCTGAGAACAACACCTTTGCATTCCAGTGTGGCTCATAAAAAGAGAAAACATCTCATTGGCATCTAAACTCTTTCACATTTGATCCACATATAAATGACTGACCCGTTAAATTACCCAGAATCGATGTTGCTAACCAGACAGACTCAGGGTTAACCAGACAGACTCGAAGTTGGGGTGGCAAATTAAGTTCAAGAGTAGTTGATTCTTCAGGAAATGTATCGAAACAACTGGAGACGATGGTGCTTCTGTGACAACACGTGAGAAAGGGGCGGGTTGAATAAAATTCTAGCCACCCTTATGCCGGAGTTGATATATTTGAGATACAGTGCATTCAGAAAGTATTCAGACCCCTTCGCTTTTTCACATTTTGTTATGTTGCTGCCTTATGCTGAAATCGTTTAAATTCATTTTTTCCCTCATCAATCTACACTCAATACCCCATAATGACAAAGAGAAAACAGGATTTTAGAAAGTTTTGCAAATTTATTGAAAAGAAAAAAATGAAATATCACATTTACATAAGTATTCATACCCTTTGCTATGACACTTGAAATTTAGCTCAGGTGCCTCCCATTTCTCTTGATCATCTTTGAGATGTTTTCTACACCTTGATTTGATTGGACATGATTTGGAAAGGCACACACCTGTCTATATACGGTCTCACAGCTGACGATGCATATCAGAGCAAAAACCAAGCCATGAGGTCGAAGGAACTGCCTGCAGAACTCAGAGACAGGATTGTGTCGAGGCACAGATCTGGGGAAGCCTACAAAAAATTTCTGCTGCATTGAAGGTTCCCAAGAGCACAATGGCCTCCATATTTCTTAAATGGAAGAAGTTTGGAACAACCAGGACTCTTCCTAGAGCTGGCCGCCCGGCCAAACTGAGCAATCGGGGGAGAAGGGCCTTGGTAAGAGAGGTGACCAAGAACCCGATGGTCACTGGCTGAGCTCCAGAGATCCTGTGTAGAGATGGGAGAAACTTCCAGAATGAGTGTTGAGTGCTGCGGCACTCAACCGATATGGGCTTTATGGCAGAGTGGCCAGACGACATGGAAATGTGAAATGTGGGGAGGGGGAGGAGGGAAGGGGAGGAGAGGGGGGAGGGGGAGGGGAGGGAGGAGAGGGGGAGGTGGGAGAGGGAGGGGGAAAAGGGAGGGGGAGGAGGGAAGGGGAGGGGAGGGATATAGATGGTTACTGGCAATTGATCACATCCACAAATGATGTAATCCACTCAATTTATGTACTTTACATAACGTTAATAGGAATACATGGCCGTGTAGATGGGAAATACAGTTTGTTTGAAATACAGTTTGTCTCATCTTCTGTCTCTCACTGTCTGGCCCTCGCCAGACGTTGTTGATTGGCGTTTAGACGTGCCTTAGTCTCATCTTCTGTCTCTTGCTGTCTGAATCTAGAGACACGTTCTTGATTGGCTTGTCGATGGTGAAAAGTATCTTCATCGGTTTCATGGAGTCTCCGATCAGCGATTTTCCTTGCTCGGTGGGTTGAACGCGACAAATTTCTTTTCTTTGGTGCCATTGCCTTTATCACAGTCAGTCTTCATCAAGATTGCAACTCTGCGTCGTGTCGTGGGCGTGGCCAACGTGGCCTCATGCTCCCAGGTGATTGGCTAACTCGAGCTCGAGCGAGCCATAATGCGCTACGTTATGGCAAAAAATATGGATCTAAAGATGAAAGAAAAAAAAACCTATGTGGTGTGAATGGCAATGGTCATTCGATATATTTTCACTTTTACGTTTTGGCTAACTCGCTCGCGAACCTGACGAAGATCCTGAGCGAGGATCGCTACGCTACGCTACGTTATGCTAACGCTACGTTCGCTACGTTATGGCTAGAAATATGGATCTAAAGATGAAAGAACAAAAAACCTATGTGGTGTGAATGGCAATGTTCCTCGCTGGAATGTGAAAAAACGCAATCGCTTTTCGCTCTGAATTATGTGCGAACGCGTAACTGTGAGATTATGGCGGCAAGGTTGGAACATCACGTGATCGCTCTGAGCGAATCAGCACGCTGCTCTGCCACCGGCTCAGATTCCGTGTATAATATTCCTCACTGAAATGCACTGAGTTAAAAATATGGTAAAAAAATATTATGAAATTTTTTTTTTTAGGTAGGCCATGTTCTTCCCAGGCTCAATGGCCATGTCTATGCCAAATATCAAGCACGTGAGCCTCTCCGTTTAGGAGTCTATCGGTAACATTACACACACACACACACACACAAACTGTTTTATTGATATATATATATATATATATATATATATATATATATATATATATATATATATATATATATATATATATATATATATATATGCTGTGTATATTGATGTTTCCTTGATTCTGACACTGATCTCTTGTAATCCCAATGCTGAACAGATGAGCTTTCCCTAAACCAGAGCGACTTGCAGTCACGCCTCACAACTCCTCGCC
Source organism: Myxine glutinosa (assembly GCF_964187855.1). Lineage (NCBI taxonomy): Eukaryota > Metazoa > Chordata > Myxini > Myxiniformes > Myxinidae > Myxine > Myxine glutinosa. The sequence goes on from NC_136268.1 coordinate 83,776,038, forward strand.
CTGTCTCGAGTGAATATACAGCCAGTGAAGCCTGGCTACGGATAGATGGTGACGGTGACGCTACACCCCAGATCACGCATCAGAATTATCCAACCGTTCTCCCGCCTCTCTAGCTATCTCAATATATCCAGACTGTTTACAAATCCTCTATATTTAAATTGAAATACATGAGTTTACCCCACAACCATATGTGCTCATTTGTACTCAGGTCTATCATGCTGTTTGTTGGAAAAAAAAACATATTTTGAGGGGACTGAGGATAAAACGGTTTGCATTTTTAGGCTTTCTACTCCTAAAAAGAGAAACTGCACAAATGTATAGCTGTTGTAATAACTTTAGTGAATAATCAGATTTAACTTCGTTGAGCCATTTGGAGATGCTTTTAAATGCATCCTTTATTCACTTCACATTTATCCTGCAGGAAGTTGTTATACTGTCGGCCTTATTCTCCTGCCTCCGCATTTTGCACTACAAGCACTTGGCACAGATCTGTCGCTTGCATTTCCTTCTTCCAGTGAGCCTTCCTGGGAGGCTTTGGTTGTAACTCTTTATTTTTTGACGACGAAGATGTACCATTATTTTTGCAAATGTGAAATTATTGTCTAGAATTGTGTAAGTAAAGATATTTATTCTGGATTTTTATTGACCGAGTGCTGTTGTTTAAGCAAGAGTGTCTGATACGCTGACTTGCAATTATAACCACAACACTAATCCGGGGTGTGTGAATCTTTTATTTGTTTTAGCCCCTAACCTGGCGTCAGAACGATTTGGGTGCTTATTAGTCCCATACCTGGAGAGGACTATAGTTTGCTCTCCGCCTGTCTGTCCGTCCATCCTTCCCACCTGTGGTTTTCTGCACTTTTTCCCATACTCTTTAACATATTCAACTGAAACTTGGTACATCACTTTATTATGATAAGTTAAACAACAAGTTTGAGTTTCGGGGCGTTTTGCCATTTTTTCACGGAGTTATGCCCTTTTTGGACTTGTAAAAATATCACAGGTTTTAAATGTGTCTGTTTTCCACGATTTCCCCCCAATACCCTTCAACATATTGAACTGAAACTTGGTAGGGGACATGTATTGCAAAGCAATTCTCCCTCTTATTTTGAGTGCTGTCTGTGCGTTCGTTTGGAGCCTTTCCTCGAAAATGACGCTGCATTTCTTTCATATTCCACACGTGTATGCAATAACCTCTGGGCATTCGGCACTTCAATTGATTTTTGGATCAGTCAGAAGTCACAGGACACACCATTTATTTCCAAATTTTGGCAATCAAAAAACAATTACAAGATGGAATAGTACAGGATTGTATAAATGTTATAGTATCATTTTGGGAGAGAATAGTGCAGGACTAGGCGTGCCTACCTGTCGCTTCGCTGACCGGTTTAATCAAAACACTACTTCACAAATATTGCATGACTATCGCCAAATCTCAATGAAGATGAAAATGAAGTCAAAAGAGTGAAAAATGGATCTTGTATAGCATGTAGTTGTTGTTGTTGATGCTGTCATGGTGGCTTTTGTTGTTGTTTGTGTGCTCCTTCCATGTACTTTTATATATACAGACTTGGCATTTAATATGGAATATTTTTTTTGTGGGGGTGAACTTACTTTTCAAGATGTCTTAGAACCAAAAGTTCATTGGAATTATGTTGAAATTATTCGAGATTTTGTTAATGTGACCGTTATAAAAGAAACAAAAACCACATTTGACATTTCGAAACAAATAAATTGATCCTTGAAAGTGATGTAAACTGATATCGAACTCAATTCATGGACAGTACTGTGTTTAACTTCTGTACGTTTTCCAGAAGTATCTCTTTATTTTGCACATTAGCCAAAAAATTTTTTTACAAAAACAAAAGTTTAATTATGACTGGGATTACGGACAGTAAAATTACAGTTCAGTACTTCGTGTAACCCCCACGAGCATTCAGGAGAGCACGTACATGTTGAGGCATGCTGTTCACGAGATTTGCTAAGGTTTGGACAGGAATCGCTTGCCATGCAGTGACAATAGCCTGCTGCAATTCACGCACAGAGGTTGGCTGCTGGTTCAAGTGGTCGATTTGACGTGTTATTTCTGCCCACAAGTTCTCTATCGGATTCATATCCGGGGACATGGCAGGCCACTCCATATGCTCGACACCACAGTCATCAAGAAAGTGTTGGATCATGCGAGCACGATGAGGTCGTGCATTGTCATCTTGGAAGACAAAGTTTCCTCGAAAGGCTGCACGAGAAAATGGAAGCAATGTTTCTTCCAGAATGGCCCTGTACTTGAACTGGTTCAGGTTTCCATTCAGAACAACCAGGTCAGTTTTGCCCCCTGCATGAAAAGCAGCCCAAACGGTCACCCCACCACCTCCAGCTTGGACTCTTGGCACTATACAATCTTTGTTGTAGGCTTTATGCACTTGTCTGCGCACTCGTACGCGGCCATCTTGACGATAGACCAGAAATCTAGACTCGTCACTGAAGATCACGTGATTCCAGTGTCCTGGCTGCCATTGACGGTGCTCTCTGGCCCACTGCAATCGGCGCTGGTGGTGTTGTCTGGTTAGGCGTGGCTTTCTCAGGGGACGCCTGGCACGATAGCCGGCTTGAACCAGTCATTGGTTGACTCGCCTTCTGGATACAGGCACATTTGTCAGTTGCTGCCACTCAGCCCTAAGCCGATTAGCTGACTTGGTACGGCCATTGCGGACTAACCGGTGCAGCTGGCATCCCTCCTTGTGGTTCTGCGGGGACGTCCTGGCCTCGGTATTGGAGGAGGGACACCCCTCTGAGCATTTCGTTTCAGGATCTCTGACACCTGACCTTGAGTGATGCCATACTGCCCAGAAATAGCACACTGTTCATGCCGTAATTTCGTAAAGCCACCACTCCATGACAAACAGCATTGTCGAGTTGACGGACCATCTCCAGAGGAAGCGGCAATAACTTTTGGAGACGTGCAGCAGTTGTTTTCCACTAATACAGAATGCAACAACCCTTGTATACCCGACTGTTAAGCCAATCATCAAATGCACCTGTCCGTACATTTTGCCACGCCACCTGTGATATAATCCTGTTGTTGACTTCTTGCTGCGACAGACAATCAGTGACATGGTTCTTTTAACAAATAAATCACCAAAGTGTAAAAGACATTCACTCGATTGATATACTGAGTTAAGAAAGTAAACCCAAGTCAAGAAAAAATATATATTCCATATTAAATGCCAAGTCTGTATATAAAAAAAAAAATTGCTTCGAGAAGTATTACTCTAAATAATTTTGTGTGCATTATATTGCACCATCTTGTCGCTTGCAAAACAGTCATGGCGGGTGAAGTCAGTCGTATTAGAAACAGGAAGGCAAATTTTCCTCCAACCGAACGGGATATGTTTCCAGGTGGCAGAAGATCATATAAAGCTCATTAGGAGTAAATTTTCCAACACCCCAACGAATGATGTGACGAGAAAGCGTGGTTGACGATCACAGCTGCCATCAACAGCATTGGAGACGACTATCGCTTGGCGGAGGAAGTGAAGGAGAAATGGTTCACGCATTGTGTAACGAAGTCGACAGACAACGATTGGTTGTCGTAGGTTTATTAACTCTCAGGATACAGGTCCGTTTCACATCTGCGCCATCTGCACTCTGACGTAACTCCTGGAAACGGAAAGAGACCTGTTTGAACATGGGGAAAGTCTGCACATCCATACATGACACACTGATCAACACGTTTGCAGAATTTCCTTTCAACCTTTGTCCAACAGATGTTTAACAAAGCTGGATCGTCTGCTATTTTGAATTGGAGAAACCTACGTACACGTCATTAGCCACTGATAAGGCGTTATCCGGGCCACAGGAGGCTGGATAAAGTTATCCAGAAAAATCACTAATTTATCTAGCAGATAAAGTTATCCAGGCTTTGAGCAACGGAACCTATCCTTTGGATAAACTTTATCCCCCGGATAAGTGATTTATCTACAAGATGGTGCTTGTCCAGGCTTCTAGCAACCGGGCCCTGGGGATTTGCACATGCAATCCTGTGTTGTGATCAATGCTAAAATAGACCACGCAAATGTGCTCAATCAGTAGGTTGGTAAAAGGGTGTACGTGTGGACAAATGCCACACTTGGTGGTATAATAGTTAGAGTGTCCGCTCTGAGTCTGGGAAATCGGTGGTTCAAACTCCGGCCGAGTCATTATATGCCAAAGACTAATAATGCCTCCGGTGACTGTCTGTGGAGGCATAAAAATGGTACATTCTGCTTCCTTGCTTGATGCTCAACATTTAAGAGGACTGAGCAAGGATAGACAGGGAAGGCAATGGTCAAACCAACCTGGTCTGGAACAGCGTGTCTGTTCGTGCAGTGTGTATATGTATGTATGTCCCTTCCGCTGGCATTTTGCAGGTTTATTCCCTTAAAATTCGTTTTCTCTGCAACTGTTGGTCCGAATGACACGAAAGTTTCACCATAGGAGCACCTCCTGTATAATTTTAAATGATAATTATGACGTCATGGGTTACGTGGTATGGGCGCCATCCTGGAAAAAAACCGAAAAACTTTACACCTCTATCTCCGAAACCGCTCCATGGAAAAAATTGAAAGGTGGCTCGCAAAGTACTCCCCATGGGGAATAACGTATGTTAATGATGACGACACAGGTGCCCTCATTATGACGTCATAAATTGACAAGTGGAACGCTTGATCCAATCAGAATGAAATTGTGTGATCAAGGGATAAATTGGTCGAGGAAAAAAAAAAATGACGCCATGGGTCAGGTGGTTTGACAGCCATATTATTTATGGCGTAGCCCGTACGGCTGTCTGGAACAGGGTTTGTCTGTCTGTCCGATGTATGTATCATGTCCCTCATAAACGTCCACCAATCAGAGCTGAGGATCTGGTCACATGACATGCAGACAGCAGATTCTCCACTCAGCAGATCCAGGCTCTGCTACGCCATTGTTAGACTATCGGTCTTGTTTTTGTCGACAAATGCCATGGGTTGATGGCTGTATAAACACAAATCAAATACACTGGTAGTGCAGTGTAAATGCGGTATGAAAGTGCTATCGATTATAAACATCCATATTCCAATCATTGGTGGCCAGAACACTCTTGAAGGAAACTGAACCCGGTTCTGTCCTCACAGATTTAGGAAAGAAAGATAAACCCCATTATAGAGGTGTTTCTATCCAACATGATTGGTGCAGGGGTAGCACACGTACCTTTGAGCTGTCTCGTCTCAGTCCGATTCCAGACACGACTACAACAGTCGTCGGATTGGTGCATCACAATGTGTTGCAATGGAGAGTGTGCCGTTTCTCCGATGGACGTTAAACTGGGTATCCCGTCTGCTTGGTGTAGTTGGTGATGCAGTGTCCCCCATGGCCCGTCAGCAGGTACTCATTTTGCCGGACTCGGAAGGATAGGGGCTCAAACTCAGGACCCTAAGATTTCAAGCCAGCCACCTTAACTGTTAAGCCAACACGGCGTAATAGTGGTAGTAGTAGCTGAGATGATTACAAGTATATAAATTTGGATACGAAACAGGCTTGATGGACTAAATGTTATTTTGTGTCTCATCTCCTGAAAGTAGTTTTCATTTTTGTTTGTTTTTATTCCTCCGCTGACGAAGTCGCCTAATGCAGTACGTTTTTGGGGTGTCTGTGCGTACGTCCGTTTGTCCGTGCGTTCGTGATCTGTTTTCCTTACTGTGATAACATGAGAATGGCTGAAGGGATTTAAAATCAAACTTGGATCAAGTGTGTACTATGATGTAAAAATGAACTGATCAGATTTTGGGGTCATGAGGTCAAATGTCAGAGGTCATCGAAGGTAAAAATCCTGTTACTGCGATAACTTGTGAACCAGTGATGGGATTTTGACTAAACTTGGTACAAGTATGTATTATGATGCAAAGATAAACCGATTAGATTATGGGGTCAAGAGGTTGGAGGTCCCATTTGGTTAAAAAAAAAATTGTTACTGACCTCACTTTTGAACCAGTGATGGGATATTGACCAAACTTGGTATATTATGATGAAAAGATGAACATATTCGATTTTGGCATCAAAGGTGAAAGCTCAGAGGTCACGTCAGGTAAAAATGTGACAATTGAATGGCATTGAGAACAGCTAAAGGGATTTAAATGAAACTTGGTACAAGTTTGTATACCGATGTAATAATGTTGGCGGAGGCATATCGGTCGACGTCGCAACATGGAAGAGTGTCGTTTTAGTTTCAATGAAATATTTTTCACACCGCCATCACACGTTCATGTTGTATCTCATAGGTTTACATCAGAGATGGGAGCTGGGACCGAAATGATTAATTGTTTCACAGCTCAGGCAGACACTGGGCGAATGTTCGATCTCTTACCCCCTGGGATTATGAGAACATACCTTATTCGGAAACGTAAGCGAAAACGTCAGTACAAAAATGTGAAATACACAACCACCTGGCGATTTGTTATCAACCATAAACCAATCGGAAAAAACGAACCCCCATAAATCATAGGTTGTGGAATACGAATTATGTTATTGAAAGTCGAAGATGCGAAATCGTGCAAAGGGTGCATTCATGGACTATTTAACCTTTCCGACACAATCCAACTGTTAAGGAATATTGTATTTTCATAGCAATGGCTCTATATTTCACGGAGTCTCATGTTTTCTAACGCAATAGCTGGATTATCATCCTTCATTGTCGCTTTGAGTTGCCCGTCCCCATACGAGTGTCTGACGGTACAGGTTACATCTTCACCACCTGGAAATTCACCTACACCACCTAGTGGAGGCAATGAACTCTCTTCTGGTTGCATCGCCTTAATTATTCGTCTTTTAAATCTTGCTTACCTGAGCAGATATACTTGGGCCTTACCCTACACCTGAGCACAGCGACAATTGCAATTGGTTCGGTGCACATATGCCATCGAGTTAAGATGGATAATTATATTATTCAACGTTGATTGAAGATTTGGAAAAATCAGAGATGGGAAAATTTTTCTCATTTTATTCCATAAGTGGGTGACCTTCAGGGTTTGAAAAGAAGTTGCGAGGAGGGTGTTGCCAGGCCGGTCGTACAGAATAATTGAACATTGTAGTTAAGATCATGGGATAATCTGGTGTAGAAATAAGTGAGCAGAGTTTGATGATGGAGAAGTGAATTATGAGCTGTCACTCAGAACCAAAGGCTTCTCATAGTGGAGAACAGGACTAGCAGCATAGCCTAAAGGTATGCACATTCACCTCCAAGTTTTCGATCCTGGGGTTTAGTCTTGACCCAGCTGCAAACTACCATGGTTATCCACAGCAGGTCGAGGCATCGAATGGGTGTGCCATCCCTCGGATGGACATTAAACTCTGTCCACCAACTCGTGCTGTCCACGACGAGACGAGACGATATTTTAAATATTGTCACGGCCCGGGGATCGGGTCCACTACAAAGGGGCTTGCCTCCGTTCCCTCCCAAACCCACCGGACATGAAGCTGCCGCGCACGAATAACTTCGCACTTTGGCAGGTTGCGAACCAGCAGCTACGAACGCAAATTGGACCGTCGCGTGATAGCAGGGTCCATTCGTCTAACTCCACTTACCTGTACCATGTGATGGTTTCATTCGGGGAACGTACCTTCCCTCCAGCGCTGTACCACTTTCTTCTGTTCCTGGATGGAAATTTAGACGGCCGAGCAACCGTTGGTACCCGCCGGGCTAATGCTACTTTTGTTATGGCCGATCGCTACTCTGGGTGCGAGCAATGGTGGACCAATGGAATAAAAGTTATTCACAGACAGAGAGAAAGGAAGCGTTTGACGATTTGATTCATTTACAAGTATTTACAATGTAATTCTTCAATAGGGAAAGAAAAATGGAAGAGAAGCAGGAACTTAGCTTATTCTACGCCTTATTACGATTACAACAAATAAACACTACATGGGCCCAGCACACATTCACGGGGGAGGGGGAGGGAAACGAACGTTGGAAACCTATTAGCACAAAGGCCACAATGTTCCAGATGCCTCTCCTCGCGACGGCCTTTGTCTTGACCTCGCCAAGGTCAACCTCGCGAATCGCACAGGTTATCTCGAACCGAGCAACGTGCAGCCAACAAAAATTGTCATGAGGAGATGGGACCTGCAAGTCCTGCACGAGCAACGTGCAGCCGCGGACTTGGGTTCGCCAGCTTCCATGCGCAGCTCACGGCCCGTTCAGGATGTGCAGCTTGAAGAAGGTCCGCAGGATGAACCGCCGCTTCGATGTCCACACGAATGACGATCCAGGACGGATGAATTCAGCGCAGGAAGGGCGAACCAGCACGTCGGACAGCCAGCTCGAGGGTCGACGACGAGAGAGAGAGCAGAGAGAGAGAAGTGCGATGGACATCAGGTTTATATCGGGTGGCAAAGCTCCCTAGAATGTTCCACGGCCTCTCATTGGTTGTTTTGCGTGTCTCCGATCTCTCATTGGTCGAAGTTTGCTAGTGAGTTTTGCTGGGGAAGAGTCCAGACCTGATTGGTTGTTTACGTGTTCACGACCTCTCATTGGCTGCTTGTTGGTGACGGGGGCGGTTTTTTAGCCACGCCTACCACAACCGTGGTTGATAACGTGGACTGTAATTTTACCCTCGCCTACGTGCACATCACCACGTCTTTGTTCTTCAATCATACGAAGGTTTGGAATCCTGCCTAAACTCAACGCATATCTGCTTTAATTATTACACAATGGGAAAGGATCTAATCTTTACATTTAATAAGAAATAACTGACTACTGCAGGCTACATGTTGTCGTGTGATTAACTATAGGGGGTTCGTTCTTTATTGCAAAACCGTAACAATATTGTCTGGCATACAGATTTTATCTGTTCATTCACTCTTGAAGGATCGAGTCATAATGGACACTTCTCATTCTAAGTCTGAGTACCTTAACACTTCCTTTGTGGAAATGGTGAAAATACTCAAGACTTGTTCATTTGTTCCATTTACTCTTTCTGAGCTCGCTTCCAGGTTTTTCCTCCGATGGCTGCCTGCCTGCATCGTGGAAAATCCCTAATATAACCCTAATTCATACGAATGGTGCCAAACTGGCCATTTCAGCTATATGAGAGCAGATCATAATAAGGAAAGTTGTGGAATTGATTATTGCAGCAGACCTCGACTCATGTTTTCTCTGCAATACATTTTTTCAAATGGAAGTTGAGAAAGGAATGCTAACCATTGAGGGAAGCAACGATCAGCAGTTTTGCTTCGACTCGGGTCATTTTACACTGGACATGCTGCTATTCCTATGTCAACAATAGAGGGATGCCATTATTCAAACAAAATGTCAGGGCCATCACACTTGACATCTCTCATACTATTTGGCAGCCATCTCTGCTTTCAAAACCTTTCAGATAGCCAGATATGTTTTTCCCCCAATATATTCCAGCCTTGCTCTTCCCACCCTCTTAGAGAGATCTAACAGAACCCCATCCAGGGTCTCACACGTTCTACCAAACACGCTTATCTTGTTTCCTTCTCCAAGTTTAATGGTCACCTCCATGTATCCATCCCCATATTCTCTAGCATTGATAAACCATGTTCCCGAGTCTGTTTGTCTCATGCTCTTCACTGCATGGCTTCAAGTCTGCTGAACACCACTGTCTCAAGGTCTCTCCCATTTCTACCTCTCAACTTTTTTTTAATAGAATAGCTTTCTATTAAAATAGAAATAGCTTTCATCCACAGCTCAATGGAATACTGCTCTCCCCTCTGGGCTGGTGCACCTGCCTCACACCTAGCTCATCTTCACGCTGTTAAAACCAAAGCTTTCAGAATCATTGGAATCTCCTGCGATGAAGCTAACTCCGAGGGCTTTTCACTCACTCACCGCAGGCAGGTAGGTGGTCTTTCTGTCTTCTACCGACTCCTCTCCGGCCTTGCTCTGCCTGCTCTGTCTGTGCTCTGTCCCCCAAATATTCCTACAGGTCGCACAAGATCTGCCAGCAACCCTCTTATGGTGAAATTGCCAAAATCACGACTCTCTATTCACCTTCACTCTTTCATTCCTCTTTACTTCCACCTCTGGAACAAACTCCCTCACTCTCTTCAATCCCTCTCCTCCCTCCAGGTCTTTAAAACAGCTGTTCACCACCATCTCTTATTTTCCCCTATCTAAAACCTTGATCTTTTCTACCCCCGTTAATTCACCCCAGATCCACTTTGTTGAAATTCCGACTTATTTCCTGGAAGTGCTAGCAGTGTCCATGTGTTTTATACCTCTCCCGCCCCCCCCCCCCCTTCCCACGCCTCCTCGCCCCAAGCCCTCTCCCTCCCACAGATCTCCCGATGTCCCTGTTCTCTACTGTTGTACTTGTGTACTTCCCTCTCTCTCCCCATATTGTCTCCCGCTCCCTTTATTATTTGTTTTATGTGTCCGTTTTTTTTTGTGATTAATGTTAGCTCTTACACGAGCCTCGATCTTGTATACGAAAAAAAAACGTGGAGGCTCGTGGGGGAGCAGGGAACATAGAACGGATTAGGACGTAACAGAACCAAAGGAATAGTACGAAGAGAGGGGGAAACACACCGACAGCAAGTTTGAGGGACAAAATAGAGGAAAATTGCCAAATAAGGGACATGGGGAAGAATTGAGGAGTCGGGAAGAATGCATGGTTTGGGCAAGATGGATGCAGAGGCAAAGTCTCAAGAAGGAAAAACTGCAGATTTGGAAAGGGGTGCAGTGAAGGAGGATAAACAGGGGTAGAAAAGATCATGGTTTAGGATGGGGGATGATCTGAGATGGTGATGAACAGCTAGTTTGAATATCTGGAGGGAAGAATGAGATTGGTGAGGATGTGGAAGTTTGTTCCACAGGCAGGAAAAAAAGAGGAACGAATGAGTGCAGTTGAACACTGATCCTGGATTTTGGGAGTTTCACCAAAATGGGGTTGATGGTGGACCACATGCACCTTGAAGAAATCTGGGGGAAAGTTCAGAAAGAACAGAGGGTGCAAGACAAGAAAGGATGTGCTAGAAGACAGACAGGCTACCGACCTGTCTGCAAGCTTTACTAAGTCAGCTGACACCTCATTCCACTTACACCTGCAAGTCCTCTTCACATTCTGTGATGCAACCCTACGTTCTCCTGTTTCAGCTTAATCCCACTTTCATCTGTTCTCCCACACCGCCATGATCCGGTCCGCGATACCCATATAAAAAGGTGGCGTTTCATTTTCTCTTCCATAACAGTACAATGACGTTTCTGTTCCTCACTGAAAGCAGCCGAGGTGACTATTTGAAATCATTTTAGATGATTGTGAAAGCGTGTGAAGATGCTTTTCCGTTACCAGAGTGAATATCCAAAGCAGGCAGGTGCTGGGCCTTGCGAGAAATGTGATCGATAGCGGTAAACCATTGCCTCACTGTTCCCTATATTTAATGAAAAAGCTTTGGCAGAGTCTGTTGCCCCCAAGCTTGGCAAAGTGCTTTGTATGCGCAGCTGCTGGCAAGGGATGCTAATTCGGCCATGGTGCTCTGGGTTTCAGAAGTTGCTAAAAGATTGGTCCTGTAGGATTTCCTCCAGGAGCAAAGCAAGTGGATTCGTCAACTTTCCCTGAATGTTTTGCTCACTGCATTTCACTCCCTGTTTTGCCCTCTTACTTGGGATATCATTGTCCAAACTTAAAATGTAGTTCCTTGTTGCTACTCATTTTAACCTGCTTCCAGGTGTTGCTTTGTCTCTGCAGGGGGAGGATGAAGGAAGTGGACTCAACGAATCCCTTCTGGCAGTGACGAGGAGTCATGGCACATCAGCAGTTGCTTTCTTTAATGGAAACAAATATTCCCACCTTATGAGGTCGCCTAGGCAGAATAGTCCTGGCCCAAGTCCTTCTGGAGCCTTCTTCTGGATCGACTGAAGGTGGCAGTAACTTATCATTTGCAACTTGTCCATGGTACTGGTGATAAATCGCATGATCTTCATGAAGGACACCGTAGGTTCTTTAATGCCTAGACCCCCATTGCTGGCAAATAGGTCGTATGGATTGACGTCATTTCAATGGACGACACAGTCCGTTGTCCCACCCTGCATGAGTGCATGTGAAACACCAGGATGATAGGTTATACCGAAGAGTCAAGATTCGAACCAGGACTAGACAGCTCAAAGGTGAGTGCGCGCATACCTTTAGGGTATCCCGCCAGCCTCCTCAAGGGTCTTAACACTTGTCAGAATGTCCTTATGGTTGAACTTTGCATCCTGTAGTTAAGGAATAATCTTCTGTCATTTTTCACTCTGATTTAGATGTTCGCAAAGCAACTTACATTAATATCTGTCCGCACCATTCACCCTCCCCAACGTCCCTCTTTCCCTATCCGCTTTCACCATCTCCTCCTCCCATTTTCCTCCCCTACCTCCACCTCCGGATCTCTTCAACAAATGCGCCATCAAACCAGAGGGAAGATCTCAGGTAAGCCTATTCCACCCTCACAAACCTTGTCCTAATCGCATTATTTATTAGATATTATATATATATATACACACATCATGGTATGTTTTAGCATCTGAAATCTAGTCTTATCCTGGCAAATCAAAGTATAATCCATCACCAAGTGTGGTTTATCTACCGGAAATCCGTTAAGCGACTCTTGGAGGTGGGATGGTAATTGCATCGTCAAGCACCTGCCTTTTAATCGTTAAAAGTGTACGATAAGGATTCCACAGTGATCTTTTGAAAAGGTATAAAACTTTTGGCTGGAATGCCAGTGGCCAGATCTCAATTAGAGTGGCTTGAGCTAACGCTGCGATCTCCTTGTTCTCATCATGACCTTTACTGGTCTAAAACAGCCGTGGTAACTGAGCTGAGCTTTTTCAAACAGCGACATCCAGCAACAGTGAATTACGGTTTCCAACGATCAGATTTGTCACTTGTGATTCATGGAAACGTTTTGAGTATGGGACACTTGTGGATTCCACTCAAGTTGATTGAAATGAAATATTTTGACCCTTGGGGTTGTCGCTGCCAAACAACCCATCCTTGGACGCTGTGGGTTACACTGGTAAAGACAAACAGAACGAGGATGTGATACAAGTGGGTAGAACCGGTCGTTAAACCCAATGCGTAATAAACTAGTATGATACTCGGTAGATCGCATACCTCCGCCAAGCTGAACAGTTTACGTTTTGTATCCCACTGAGACGTTGGATCTGGATTCGGACCTGAACAAAAATCGAATCGCCTTGTTCTTGTCACACACAAAACCTGTCCACCAAGTTTCGACCAAATCCGTCCATAACTTCTTGAGATATCGTGCTATGTATTGTTTTCAGCGCAATCACTCAAAAATTCTTGCATCTGGATCCTGACCAAAAATGTGCGTTCTGTCCTTGGCCGGTCACCTACACACACACAAAGAATTTCAGAACGATTGCTTGAAAACTAAAATCATGTGACATAAAAACAGACACGACAGACCAACATACCTGGCGAAATACTTTCGCCAAGTAACAAATGGGTGAAAACAACCTCTGTCCACCTTCGGTGGCAGAGGTAGTAAACCAAGAAGGTCTTTAATGTCATGATTACCGGTACCCATTCATTCTGTTTGTTCATGAGATGCAACTGTCGACACGTTCGACCGAAAAAAAATTCAAGTTATGAGGGTTAATCACGATAGTTTGGCAGATAGATCAAATCAGGGTTATTGTAATGAAAGGTTCAAATGATTGTCCCAGTAAAAGAACAATATCGGTTTCCTTAATCAATATTTTATGTTAGGTTAGGAACCTGTTGAACACACCTCAATATATATATATATTTTTTTAAATACAGTCACGTGAAAAAGTAAGTACACCCCATGTAAAGTTTTGACTTTTTCAACATATTTCAACATACAGCTATTTGATCTTCATTTCAACAATATTGATAGATAAAGGTGATATAATATAACAAATATCATGAAACATTTACATTTTGTAGTCCATTGTATAATTTAAATAAACATAAATGCAAATTTCGCATGTGGAAAAAGTAAGTACACCCCTACATTTATCACTACTTCAAATACCTAAAATTAGAATCAGATGCACCAGCTCAGGTGCAAATGATTAGAACATCGTTAGAGAGGATCTTGGAGGAACCTGTCTTATTTCAACATCAGACATTTAGTTTGGTTTGCTCTTTGTTGTTGAAGTGTGTGGCGTCACCATGCCGAGATCAAAAGTGCTCTCCGAGGCCTTCAGAAAGAAGGTTATAGATGCCTACGAGTCCGGGAAGGGATTTAAAAAGATCTCCAAACAATTTGAAATCAATCTTTCGACTGTCCGGAAGATCATCTACAAGTGGAGAAGATTCCAAACAACTGCCAACTTGTTCAGGCCAGGCCGCCCCAGCAAGTTCAGCCCGAGAGCAGACCGTAAGATGCTGAAAGAAATCTCTAAGAACCTCAGGATGTCATCACAGGACCTACACGTAGCTCTTGTCATTGTTGAAGTCAAAGTGTGCGAGTCTACCATTAGAAAGAGGCTGCACAAATTTGATCAACTTGGGAGGTGTGCCAGGAGGAAACCTTTGCTGTCCAGAAAGAACATCAGGGCAAGACTAAAGTTTGCCAATGAACACCTAGGCAAAGACCAGCACTTCTGGAACAATGTGCTCTGGACAGATGAGGCAAAGGTAGAGCTATTTGGCCACAGTACCAGAAGACATGTTTGGCGAAAACCAAAGACAGCATTTGACCACAAGAACCTGATACCAACTGGAAAGCATGGTGGTGGAAATATTATGGTTTGGGGCAGCTTTGCTGCATCAGGGCCTGGGCAGCTCACCATCATAGAATCCACTATGAATTCTTCATTGTACCAGAGGGTGCTTGAGGATAATGTGAGGCCATCTGTCGGAAAGTTGACGCTCAACCGAATGTGGACCTTGCAACATGACAATGACCCTAAACATACCAGTAAATCCACCAAGGAATGGCTGAAAAGAAAGAAATGGAGGGTTCTGGAATGGCCAAGTCAATGCCCGGATCTAAATCCCATCGAGATGTTGTGGGGGGATTTGAAACGAGCTGTGCATGCAAGAAAACCCTCAAACATCGCACAGCTGAAATAATTCTGCATGGAGGAGTGGGCAAAAATTTCTCCCAGTCGATGTCAGAGACTGGTAGACAGTTATAAGAAACGCCTGCTTGAGGTTGTTTCTGCCAAATGGGGCAATACCACCTATTAGAGCCAAGGGTGTACTTACTTTCAACACAGCAGGAAATGGCATCTCTATTAATTTTTTGTTGAATAAATTATTGCAGTCAATTTTTCATTGTTTTTTGTTCCATTATATCACCTTTATCTATAGATACTGTTTAAATGAAGATCAAATATTGATATGTCCATATATGTTAAAAAAAATTTTTTTAAACATTTCATGGGGTGTACTTACTTTTTCCACATGCGAAATTTGCATTTATGTTTACTAACTCAACTGGACTATGTCCAGTTGAGTTTTTGTCGACACCCAGTGTCCGTCGTCCATCTGTCTGTCTGTCTGTCTGTCTGTCATCTGTAAACAATTCGACGTCTATGCTCTAAAAATCACAAATATTGATCAAATTTGATGAAACTTGTTATGCAGCATCTTGACATATATAAGACATATATAAGCATATATGCATATATATATATATATATATATATATATATATATATATATATATATATATATATATATATATATATAAAAATAAATATATATATATATATATATAAATATAAATATATATATATATATATATATATATATATATATATATATATATATATATAAAAGCATGGCAGCGTATAAGACATAAACTAGTTTGGGATTGCATTTGGGTGTTGCATGCCCAAAAATTGGCGTGGCAGGGTGGCCATATTGAAAAATCAATTTTTGTCATATATTTTTAGCAAATATAAACTATGTCGTTTGTGGTTCTATTATGCATATTCTAACCATATTGATATAGACCAGTTGAGTTCAGGTTCCCTGGAACCTCTAGTTTAAATTATACAATGGACTACAAAATGTAAATGTTTCATGATATTTGTTATATTACATCACCTTTATTTATCAATATTGTTGAAATGAAGATGCTGTATGGTGAAGCTGTATGGTGAAATATGTTGAAAAAGTCAAAACTTTACATGGGGTGTACTTACTTTTTCACATAACTGTGTATATGTATATATATATATATATATATATATATACGTATATATATATATATATATATATATATATATATATATATATATATATATATATATATATATATATATATATATATATATATATATATATATATATATATATACGTATATATATATATATATATATATATATATATGTATATATATATATATATATATATATATATATATACATATATATATATATATATATATATATATGCACTACCGCTCAAAATTTTTAGAACACCTCAATTTTTCCAGTTTTTATTGAAATTTGAGCAATTCAAATCCAGTGAATAACCTGAAATGGTACAAAGTAAGCAGTAAACAGCTCGAGGTTGAAAAAAAGTTTAGGTTCACAAAAATGGGAAAATAATGTAAATTGCACAGTTATATTGTAAAAAAGGCCTTCTTCAGGGAACAAGTAATGGGTTAACAACTTACAGCTGTTCTGCCGCAATGTAAGTAAATTAAGCCTTGAAAGTTGATGCAAACAATTCCGACAGATGTCCCAACCACTGCTGATTACTTGATTACAAACCCCCTGTCTGTATGAAAGCAGTATTGGAACAGACTGTTATTATACCCTCTGAAGCATTATTTGGACAATATTGCACTGCAGGAAGTAGTATATTGGAAACTGGAGGAAACTCTGACAGGAAGAGGTCTGGCAGACCCAAAGCCACAACAGAATCAGAACACAAGTTTCTGACAGTCAACAGCTTGCGTGATAGGCGGCTCACAGGACAACCCTTCAAGCACAGCTTAACACTGGTTGAAGTAAGCAAGTCTCAGTTTCAACTGTGAAGAGAAGACTTCGAGCTGCAGGTTTGACAGGTCGAGTGGCAGTAAGAAAGCCATTGCTAAGATGGCAAAATAAGAAAAAGAGGCTTGCCTGGGCCATGAAGCACTGCCAGTGGACTACTGAAGACTGGAAGAAGGTCTTGTGGACCAATGAATCAAAATTGAAATCTTTGGTTCATCACGCAGGGTTTTTGTATACCGTCGAGTCGGCGAAAGGATGGTTCCTCAGTGTGTGACATCAACTGTCGAACATGGAGGAGGAAGCATGATGGTCTGGGGCTCTTTTGCTTGATCCAGAGTCGGCGACTTGCACAGAGTAACTGGCACCCTGAACGTAAAGGGCTACCTCAGCATTTTGCAGCGCCATGCAATACCCTCTGGTATACGCCCAGTTGGTCAGGGGTTCATCCTACAGCAAGATAATGACCCTAAACACACCTCCAGGCTATGTCAAAACTGCCTTCGAGGAAAAGAACAAGACGGTAGGCTTCAAATCATGGAATGGCCAGCACAGTCTCCAGACTTAAACCCCATCGAGCTGGTTTGGGATGAACTGGACAGAAGGATGAAAGCAAAGCAACCTACAAGTGCAACACATTTGTGGGAACTTCTGCAACCGTGTTGTGAAGAACTTCCCGAACAATATTTGATTTACATTGTAGAAATAATGCCACGAGTGTGTTCGGCGGTTATATCTGCAAAAGGTGGCTACTTTGCTGAGTCAAAAATTTAAGTTAAATTTTGTTAAACAAAATGATTCCATGATTTCTTTTTTATTTCCAATTGTTTATTTGTTCTATCCATAATTTCAGAGTACATTGAGACTTTAAACTGCGTAAATTTCAATAAAAACTGGAAAAATTGAGGTGTTCCAAAACTTTTGACCGGTAGTGTATATATATTTAAATATATATATATATACATATATATATATATATATATATATATATATATATATATATATATATATATATATATATATATACATATATATATATATATATATATATATATATAAATATATATATAAATATATATATATATATATATAAATATATATATATATATATATATATATATATATATTTTTTTTTTTTAAAGAAAAAAAAAAGGTATATATACACACACACACACACACACACACACACACACACACACACACACACACACACACACACACACACACACACACACCCTGAACAAATTAGAAATTCTTGCCCTATCCTACAGGAGGCACTGCATCAACGGCACAGCCATGCTCAAAGCAATGACGCAACCAGCCGCCACAGGTTGCATATGAAATGAATGAATATTCCTTTTCTATTATTCTGTTCTTTCTTTCTTCGTAGTTTCCTAACTTTTAATCTGTCCTTCAACAATCTCAAATCTATCTGCTCCGAGTCTGCACACTCATGGTTGCTTATAACGTGCTCTGTTTTGCAGCTTCCAGTAGAGAGAGACAATCAACGGAGTGTAAGTACCCTTGGCTTTAAACAGAGCGACGACCTTTCTAACTGAGCTCCCCCTCCAACTATCAGGGGTCTCTAGAAAGACTCATGTCCCAAACACGATCCACAGACGCGCCAGGGGATGCAGCCATGGAGCCCGAGGCTCTGGTTGTAAACGTCGGTGGAGTTCGGCTTGCTCTTCACCGAACAGCACTCCGTCGCTTCCCACACACTCGTCTCGGGCAGATTCTTCAACAATCGGAAAGCCGAGGTCCCAATGCCACAGGACTCTGCGACGATTACGATGCGGTGAGCGATGAGTATTACTTCGACAGGGATCCTCAATCCTTCAATCGAATCGTGGAGCTGTATTACTTCGGTCAGATCCACATGGAGAGAGCAGCGTGTCCCGCGTGCTTCAAGCAGGAGATGGATTTTTGGAAAATAGACGTGGACTATCTCGATGAATGCTGTTGCCTGCGCTTCTACGAGCTCAAGGAAGAGCTCGATGAAATCTTGCACCGAGTGCAGCTGGCGCTGGAAGATGCGAGCGACGCTCGGGATGGAAGTAAATGGAGTCGAACCAAAAGGTGGATGTGGAGAACTATGGAGCAACCAGAATCGTCGGCATTGGCCAGAGCAACGACCCTGATCTCCTTCATGTTCGTTATCATCTCATCCGTGGTCATGTGTCTCGGCACCATTCCAGAGCTTCAAATTCATGGTCCTGGTGATGGAGAGACCTACGACCACCCTGTCCTCAATGCCATCGAAACTGCTTGTATGTCCTGGTTCTCACTAGAATTCCTAATACGCTTGACCTCAGCACCAAACCGCTTCGTCTTTGTCTTCACCTTCCTCAATGCCGTGGATCTTCTCACGGTGTTGCCGTTCTTGCTGACCATTCTCTTGAGCGTTTTTGGAAGTTCATTTCTTGAGCTCTCCACCATGCGCCAGGTGCTCCAGGTGCTCCGCATCATACGCATCGCACGCATCTTCAAGTTGGCGCGTCACTCAAGCGGATTGCAAACCCTCACGTATGCACTCAGACGCAGCTTCGCAGAGTTGGGCCTCTTGATCATGTACATGTCCGTAGGAATCTTCATCTTCTCAACGCTCGGATATACCCTGGAGCAAAGCCACCCGGAGACGCTGTTCAGCAGTATCCCGCATGCCTTCTGGTGGGCGATCATCACAATGACCACGGTGGGATACGGCGACGTGTATCCGAAAACAGAGCTGGGGAAAGTCAACGCGGCTGTAAGCTTCCTTTGTGGCATCCTGGCGATTGCACTCCCCATCCATCCGATCATCAACAATTTTGTGTGTTTCTACAACCAACAGAAGGTCCTCGATACGGCAGTTAAGCACCAGCTCACACTCATGACCATGGCGCTACACCCGCATTCTGTTACTCAAGCGATACCTGTAGCGGTGGATGGAGATCTCACTAACGTAGGGATACTACCATCGAAGGAACAGGACCTCGAGAGCGGTGGAGTATTCGATGCTCAGAAAGAGCTTGGAGATCAGGAGGACACGCTCGAGAATGCTCATAGCCCGAACACCAGAGGGAGGAAGTGAAAAGAAGAAACGGACGTGCAGAAGGACATTTGACAATTTATTACAGTGCATCAACTCTGTCCAAACTCATGTTGTGCGGATAATGTCATTTTGACGTAAAGATATAAACATAAAACCTTCAGCATTAATGTATGTTATCCTGAAAGTGCGATACTGAATACACGATACTACAGGCATGAACTGTGAAAATGAACACGGTGTATTATTTATACCTGTTGAAGTATTTGATTCCAAAGATAATAAGATCCGATGACATGAATTGTCGCCCGGTCATCTGCAGCCATGGCATTCCATCATTGAGTACGCAGTTCTTCAGAAGGAGCACTTCGCTTCCTTGACCCATCTGCCAGCAAGAGAGTTTCCAAAAGAGTCGGCCATTTTCTGCCTGTACTCTTGCCAAATTCTAAGTTTTTGCTTCCTGGTCATAAGTCTGGTTCTTTTTCAATAGGATAAGCTGAGAAATGCTTAAAGGTGCAGGGTAACCTTAATCCCTTCACTCCATGGCTGAATGCCCTCTTCCTGAAGGGTATTCTGCAATGTGGCATGGATTTAAAAAAACAGTGTTGAGGACTGGGCAATTACTTGTGTAAACTAGATGGTATTCTTAGAATACTTACCCTGCGCAGTCAACTTGGTGCGAGCCAACTTTTCTGTTTTTGAACGTTTTTTTCATAAATTTGATCTACTATGGCTGCCAGACCACAGCCTGGTGCTGGTTTAGCGGTTAGGGTGCTGGCTTGGGATCATAGGATCCTGAGTTCGAATCGCGGTCGATCGCTGAATTAACGCCAGGGGGTTGACTCAGCCTGTCATCCTTCTGAGGTCGGCAAATTGAGTACCAGCTTCCTGGGATGAATGATCCTGGTGTGTACCACGATTTAGAATAGGTACACTGTATCCCTGTGCATCGTAAGAGGCGACTAAGGGCTGGAGTCAGGAAGGGCATCCGGCCATAAAAACATTGCCTCAAACAGGGAACCATGATTTTCATGGAGCCCGCAAGGCTAACCCCCGCTCCAGCGGGGAAAAATGGCCTTAAAACGATCATTCATTCATTTTCAATTAATGGCTGCCAGACCACGTGAGCGATGACATCATAAATGTATATTCCCTAATATAATTGTTACATAGATCACGCTCACTATATTTCAAACTGATCAGACTAAGCGTTGTCCCTGTCAAATTATGACGTCGTAGTTACACCAATGACGTCATCACTAACGCATCTTATACCCCATGGGGAGTACTTGACAATGAGCCATGTTTCAATTTTTTCCATTGAGCGGTTTCAGAGATGTGGAGGTACGAAGTTTTTCCAAGATGGCGTCTGTACCACGTGACCTATTACATCATAATTATGAATAAAAAATTATACAGGCGGAGGCGCTCCTATGGTAAAATTTAGTGTCAATCGGACCAACGGTTGATGCGAAAATGAATATTAAAAATGCAGACACGTACACCACACGTACGGACACAACCAAATGCCTAACACTGCTTTTCACTTCATGAGCGCAGGGTAACGAGAACATGAGACCCATCGCTTCGCTGCTGGGAATACCAGTGTTATAGATAGATATAGATTTACGTATGCATGTGAGGAATTTTTGAGGTCAGTTGCGTCCTCCTCTTCGTGAAGCACCATGTCGCATCAGTCCGCCACCCCTCAAGAATGGAAAATACAGTGCAGAGGGGAAGAGTGAAATTCAGCCATTTTGCTTACTTAATAAATAGATGGAATAGTGTTTTGACCGACAGGTTTTAAGATAAAATAAAATAAAAATTGCCTTTCACCCTTTAAAAACCGTGCCAATAAATTATTGAAATATCAGTGCTGCTTTTTTGTTTGTATCCTTTTCTCACCTGTATTGAAAGCAGAGCGTCCTGCTCTGTGATGCTTTAAAATGTGGTGTATAATCAGAAATACTGTTTGATAGGACAAGATATTACTGTTATATGAATAAAATGGAAATGTTGAAAGAAAAAGTCGTGAATATGGCAAGAGTTTTCTGAATCTAATCGATATGAGAAAAGGGATTGAATGAGACTCACAAATTATTATAAGTGAAGAAGATAAATGAGGAAGAGTGTTTGTTTTAATGTAAATTGAAGCCGAGCCATCTATCCTCACCTTAACTATATCATACTGTTTGCAGATTTCCTAGCATCTGATTGATAAAAAGATGGCGATCAGAATGAATGGCGAGCACACGTATGCCATATAAATCCTGTGCAGGACAATTGTGGACGGACGCATGCATGCACACCAACAACTAGCTCCTTTCATATTATAGATCTACCATTTCTACTATTATATGTACTGTATATGTATATATGTTTTAGGTAAATTTGGATACAATAGCTCTAGAGACACGCATATACAGCTGTACCTGAATGTATGTATATATTATTATACAATATGTCAGTGATTGTGTGTGTGTGTGTGTGTGTGTGTGTGTATGTTTATATATGTGTATATGTGTGTGTGTGTGTGTGTGTGTGTGTGTGTGTGTGTGTGTGTGTGTGTGTGTGTGTGTGTGTGTGTGTGTGTGTGTGTGTGTGTGTGTGTATGTGTGTGCCCGGCCTGTAACTTTTTTACCATTTCAGCTTTGTCATCAAATTTTCAACAAAGATTTATTATGAGAATATAGAGAAGGCAAATTAATAATTTTGGTCAAAAGGTCAGTATCACATAAAATTGTGAATTTTCATCTGATCGACCTGAAATTTTAATAATTTGCATATTGTGTCACATAATTGGCTCACCAATCGAAAGCTAGAAACTGATGGTTTTTTAGATCTAAAGATGAAAGGTCAAGGCTGCATACAATTATCAATTTTCATTTTGTATTTTTTTAAAACTGTTTTCATTATTTTGAGCAGGTGGTAGAAGAAGAGGACGACATCTGAATACAAACAGAAGCGGACGGGATTTGCATTTTCAGATGCTTTCTGGTTTGACATGTTTACCAGCTACCACCAATATTACTATTAGCAGAACAACAAATTCTTGAATAAAAAAAATAAATCGAGCACTTTATGAATCATGTCTCCCTGGTGATACACATACATAAATATTGTCTTGTAGCGGCTACCGCTGGGTTTTCACAATCGCCTTGCACCTATCAAGGACGCGGAGCGATCACCATGCCGGGCTCGTCCAGGACGCCCGGGCAGGCTCGCCCTCAACTTGCCAGGCCACAGCCAGGACGCCCGGCCACGCCCCCTCTCGCCTTTCCTGGGCAAACGCTCCGGGATAATGTGTGTATATATATTGCTGCCCGATAACTGGGCTTTTTCAGAGTACCTGAGTGTTTTGTTTGAATAAAGCAACTCGGACGAATTCCAGCTTTTTGTCGCGTCCATTCTTCCGATTGACGTGGGAGCCCGAGCTCCTTCATTGGTGACCTACCGACATGGACACGGCAGTGGCCCTTAAACTGCCTACCTTCTGGGAGGCTCATGCGGCGGTTTGGTTCGCACAGGCGGACTCCCTGTTCGCCCTGCGAGGCATCACGGCCGACGACACCCGCTTCCACCATGTGGTAGCAGCGCTCGGTTCAGCCACCGCGGCCCGCGCCCTGAGCCTCCTCAAGAGCCCGCCAGCCGCTGACAAATACGGCGTGATTAAAAAGCTTCTCCTCGACGCTTTCGCCCTCCCATCGGCGGAACGCGCACGGTGCCTGCTCGACCTGCCTGAGCTCGGCGACACACGCCCTTCCGAGCGAATGGACTACATGCTTTCGCTGCTCGGCGAGCACTCTCCGGCATTCCTGTTCCGGGAGCTGTTCCTCCGTCAGCTGCCTAACCCGGTACGCCTTGCCCTGGCAAGCACGACGATCACAGATCCCTGTGCCCTTGCCAGGGAAGCCGACAAGATCTCCGCCGCAAGCCAGCGCATCGCAGCAGCGACCTGGGGCCCACCACCGTCCAACGCAACACCCATGGCGCCCGAGCACCCGGCACGGTCGACGACCGAACTGCCGACGCAATTGGCGGCCGCTACACCGAGCCGACCACCTCCAGCACGATGACCGGGGCCTCCACCTGACCAAGCATGGTGTTACTATCATGCCAGGTTCGGACAGAAGGCCCGGACATGCCGACCCCCGTGCACCTTCGGCAGGCCGGGAAACGGCCGGGCCGGCGTTCATTACCAGCCATGAGCGCCGGCCACACGGGCAACTTACTGTTCATCACGGATAAAGCGTCCGGACGGCGCTTCCTGTGCGACACCGGCACCCAACTGAGCGTCATACCCGCCTCTGACCAGGACAGGCAGTCCGCGGTTTGCGGCCCCTCCTTGGTTGCGGCCAACGGATCGGCCATCCACACCTTCGGCCCACGCAACGTCACCCTCTGCTTCGGCGGCCAACGCTTTGCTTGGACGTTTGTAACCGCAAACGTGCCCATGGCTCTGCTAGGCGCCGACTTCCTCTGCACACACGGACTGCTGGTGGACGTCCAACGGCATCGTTTAATCAACGCCGAAACCTTCAGCTCCCTGGTATGCACATTGAGCAGCTCCGCGCCGACCGAGCTGGCATGCGCCCTCCCGGCGGCGAACGAGTTTGCTCGCCTGCTCACGGAGTTCCCGGCCCTCACGCGGCCAACGTTTTCGGCCGTCGCAGTACGGCATGGGATCGAGCACCACATACCAACCACGGGCCCGCCGGTCTACGCCAGAGCCCGCCGCCTCGACCCAGCCAAGCTCGCCGTGGCCAAAGCCGAGTTCGACACTTTAGAACACCTCGGCATCGAGCGGCGCTCCGATAGCGCGTGGGCTTCGCCACTACACATCGTCCCAAAGCCAGGGGGCGGCTGGCGCCCATGTGGCGACTACCGCCGCCTTAACGACGCTACCACCCCCGACAGGTATCCGATCCCGCACATCCAAGACTTCTCCGCCCGTCTGGCGGGACGGGTCATTTTTTCGAAAATTGATCTCATACGGGGATATTACCAGGTACCTGTCAGGGCGGCCGACGTCCCTAAAACGGCAGTCATCACGCCGTTCGGCTTATTCGAATTCTTGCGGATGCCGTTTGGTCTCAAGAACGCGGCTCAGGCGTTCCAGCGCTTGATGGACGGCGTGCTGCGTGACCTGCCGTTCCTTTTCGTTTACCTGGACGACATCCTCGTCGCCAGCACGTCCCGGGCCGAGCACCTCCTCCACCTCCGATCACTGTTCGGGCGCCTCAGCGAGCACGGCCTCATCGTCAACCCGGCCAAATGCCACTTCGGCACGACGGCCGTTGAGTTTTTTGGGCCACCACATCACCAAGAACGGGGCCGTGCCGCTGCCAACCAAGGTCGAGGCCATCACCACGTTCCCGCGTCCACGCACCATAAAGGCCCTGCAGGAATTCCTGGGAATGGTGAATTTTTATTACCGCTTCGTGCCCCGCGCTGCTCAACTCATGCGGCCCCTCTACGAAGCCCTCCGGGGCAAGCCGGCCAAGCACGACATCGCCTGGTCCACAGCAATGGACGCGGCCTTCCAAAGCTCAAAGCGGGCCCTCGCCGATGCAACACTGCTCGCTCACCCGGTGCTCAACGCTCCCATCGCCATCACCACGGATGCCTCCGACTACGCGGTGGGCGCCGTACATGAGCAATGGGTGAACAGGGTTTGGCAGCCACTCGCTTTTTTCAGCCGGCAGCTCCGGCCGAACGAGCTCAAATACAGCACGTTTGACCGTGAGCTCCTCGGTCTACACCTGGCCGTCCGCCATTTCCGCCACCTCCTGGAGGGCCGACCTTTCACGGCGTTCGTCGACCACAAGCTGTTGGTTTACGCAATGGCCAAGGTCACGGAGCCGTGGTCGGCCCGCCAACAGCGCCACCTCTCCGCTGTGTCGGAGTTTACCACAGACATCCGGCACGTCGCCGGCAAAAACAACGCCGTGGCCGACTGTCTTTCCCGGGCCAGCGCGAACGCGGTCCACCTGGGCGTGGACTTCGCGCTTATGGCGGCGGACCAAACCACCGACACCACGGTGCAAGCCCTCCGGGCGGCGGACACGGGCCTCCGCCTGGCCGACATCCCCTTCGCGGACACTGTCCTGCTCTGCGACGTCTCCCAAGGCCAGCCTCGCCCCATCGTGCCCATCACCTGGCAACGCCGCATCTTCGCCTCCCTCCACGGCCTTTCCCACCCGGGCCGGAAAGCTTCCCAGAAGCTGGTGTCGGTGCGATTCGTCTGGCACGGCCTTCGTCGGGACAACCGCGATTGGACCAGCACCTGCACAGCCTGCCAACGGGCCAAGGTCCACCGACACACCCAGGCCCCGCTGGCACCTTTCACCGTGCCCGAACGACGTTTCGACCATGTCAACGTGGATCTGGTGGGCCCCCTCCCCCCATCACGGGGGTTCACACACCTGCTCACCATGGTGGACAGGACCACCAGGTGGCCGGAGGCCGTTCGCCTCGTCTGCACCACCACCGCCGACGTGGCGCAGGCTTTCATCGCCACCTGGGTCGCCCGCTTCGGCGCACCGGCGGACATCTCGTCAGACCGCGGTCCACAGTTCACCTCCGAGCTGTGGGGCCTGGTCGCCCGCAACCTGGGGGTCAAGCTCCACCGTACTACGGCCTACCACCCCCAAGCAAACGGGTTGTGCGAGCGATTCCACCGCTCCATGAAGGCTGCGCTCATGGCCGGCCTTTAAGACGGTGGTTGGGCCGACCGGCTGCCGTGGGTCCTTTTGGGCCTCCGCACGGCCCCCAAGGAGGACCTCCAGGCATCCAACGCCGAGCTTGTCTACGGCCAGGCGCTACGCGTCCCGGGCAAATTCGTGCCCGAAGCTACCAGTCCCTGGTCCGCAGCTCACCAGCGCTCGGACCTCCAGGAGGCCGCCCGACGGTTTGCCCCCGTGCCAACATCCCACCACGGTGACCCCCAGTCCTATGTCCCCCCAGCACTTCGCACAGCGGAGTATGTTTTTGTGCGTCACGACGCACATCGGGGGCCACTCCGGCCACCGTACGACGGGCCCTTCCGGGTCCTGCGACGGGTCGACAAATCGTTCGTCATCGACATCGGCGGCAGGTCGGACCGGATTGCGGTGGACCGCCTCAAGCCGGCGCACGTGGACGTCGACCAACCACCACGGGTGGCCCTTCCGCCGCGGCGAGGCCGCCCCCCGTCCATGGTGCCCCCCACTCGACCGCCCACCACCACACCGGACCCCCCCCCCACGACCCACCAGGGGTTGCTTCGGCCGGGTCATCAGGACCCCCCTCAAATTGACCCTGCCGGTGCAAGTCGATTCTGGGGGTACGTGTGTAGCGGCTACCGCTGGGTTTTCACAATCGCCTTGCACCTATCAAGGACGCGGAGCGATCACCATGCCGGGCTCGTCCAGGACGCCCGGGCAGGCCCGCGCTCAACTTGCCAGGCCTCGGTCGGGACGCCCGGGCATGCCCGGGCAGGCTCGCCCTCAACTTGCCAGGCCGCAGCCAGGACGCTCGGCCACGCCCCCTCTCGCCTTTCCTGGGCAAACACTCCGGGATAATGTGTGTATATATATTGCTGCCCGATAAACGGGCTTTTCAGAGTACCTGAGTGTTTTGTTTCAATAAAGCAACTCGGACGAATTCCAGCTTTTTGTCGCGTCCATTCTTCCGATCGACGTGGGAGCCCGAGCTCCTTCAGTATCGTATAAAATAGCATGCACCGAGTGTGACGCGAGGAGGAAGAAACCTATCTCAATATACATGAGGGAATCTGATCAGGTTTGCATGTCGCCATAAGGGGCGTGGCTTTGTGCTAAATACTTATAGGGCTTAAAGATTAATTTCCCGGTGTGTAATTTGCCTCCTGTGGTCTTCCCTTCGGTTTTATTACATTCGGACAGCCAGGAAATTGAGGACTCAATAAAACAACTATAACAAATGACTCATTCGCTCACATTGCCGCCAGGGCCGACATAAAAAGCATTTGCCGATCGGCAAGGGAACGACGTCATCCGAACATTCCTGAACGACGATCTGACTCCGCCCTCCCCCTCCTGACGATTCCTAACGAGGAGGCCACGCCCAGCATTCGTGATTGGTGGAGGTGCGATGGGATGGGATGGGATGATTGAGTTACACTCGATGATTGGACAGAGTGTGACGTTAGACTGGAACGTTCGAAAGCGGGAGAAACGAGAAACTGTCTCGCCATTTTGGGGGTCTTGGTGCTGGCGGTAGTTGGAGGCAGTCGCATTTTCGCTTTGTTCTGGTTTGGCCGCGGGCGGTGGTGCATCTTTGGTTCGGGTGCGCTTGTGGAAAGAGACTGAACAAGAGAGGTTTGGGACAATCGACATCGCGAGAAGTACCTCAGTATCGTTGGGACGTCGGGGAGAGCGCCTCCGCGCCATTTTGTGCGGTGGGTTGGAGGCGATGAACGACCAGCAACCCTTACCAGCCATTTTGGGACGCAAAGCTGAGTGCCGGCTGATTACCAAAACATTATTTATTTTCTTTTACTTTCGTTTACTTTCCCCCTTGTTTGTATATGAGTCTGAGAGGAGACGAGACGTCTCAAATTAGGAAACAGTTTTTACCTCACATTCATTTTATTTGGTTTACAATTAGGCCAAGTAAAAAAAAAAAAGAAGTTTCTCGTCCCCGCCCGCTTCCGTTTTAGTCGCCGCCTACTTTTATTTACTATTTAATACTTTTTTTTTTGTAATATATACTTGTTTAAAAAAAAATCGTTTTGCGAAGAAACTCGGTCTAAAACTTGCCGTTTCCGGGCGTTTGCTGATCGTATCTTGTGCATTGATGACCTGAACTATTATTGAATCCGCCCTCTAACGGAACTTCCTGGTTAATACATGCTCGGCTTAACGCAGACACTTTGTGCTAAAGACGGTCAATTCTCGCAGCGGTGTGCACTGGGCAAGTGCAATTTACGTGTAAAAATCTTGCATTTCATACTTTTAATGGTACAAATTTGAGTGGGGAATATGAGGATATTCGTGTGTGTAAGCATACGTTCGTCGACAAAAGTTTTGAAGTCTTGGTTCGCGAGGTCAGTTGTAGATGAGAAGCGAACGTTTAACGATCTCTTCGCTAAATTTGCCAGTGGAGAATTTGCCGATGGAGATGACATTGGTGATGGATACCAAACAACGAAAGTAAGTTGGCGTTGTGATATAGCGTAAATATTTAAGCCATATCAAGACATACATTTTCTAGTGTACTTGTTTTTAAATACTTGGTGCATTAAAAAATCCATATGTAGCTGTAACGCTATACTTGGATGGCCTAGTACTAGTTGTAGTTTCGTGTATTCTGAAGTGTGAATACAGTCAGGCCATAGTCCTACCCTATGATGTAGGTTTAATGGTGGGAGGTGGGAGTACAACACGGGTCTCTGAGTGGGAAGCTAGGTATCTAGGCCCTGTTGTAGTTAATAAAGTAGGCCTAGATTAGGCCTACTATATAAAGTAGGCCTGAAATTACAGGCCTTTCGGTAACAATCAACACTGGCATGTTTCACATTACATTGGACAAACTATAGAGTCTTTAAGTCAGCCACAGTGGTCATTCAATTCATGGCAGCCATCTGGGAAAAAAATAGCAAAAAAAATGAAAATAGTAAATAGTAAGGGCCCCCCTCCTCCTTTTTCAAAAAAGTCCGGACGAGAAACATTTTTATTTTTTTACTTGGCCTTACTTTTAATAAATTTATATTTGTTGAATCTTGCTTTTTCTGTCCTGTCTCGTTTCTTCGTTCTGTGGGTTCGGATTAACCCCGTGTGTTCCCGATCAGATAAGACTTCGAACCTTTCTGCACACACCAGAAATAATTCCGCCAGGTTCGAAATACGCCTCGGAGTTACAGCTCGTTCCAGTCATTCGTCTCTTAGAAGCACTGATGCGAAAACAAACATGGGGGCAATACCCCTGGGTGCTCACCTTGTAGAATACAGCAGCATACAGACTGCTACACTGACTAAAGGTATTTTTAACCGTATCATGGCATTTTTAACCAATTTCAATTGTTGCTAGACAGTAGACGACAGGGCAGCATGTACAATCATACTAACGTAATCAATCATAAGACTTCAAACAAACAAACCAAAATAATGGCTATTTTGGGGGCCAACCTCCCCCCCCCCCCCCCCCATAGACGACCTTAGACCCTGATTTTTTTTTAATGCCACAAACAAACTTTGGTGCATCACACGAGGTGAAGGTTGTGGTCAAGTTTTATCGTAATTGTGTGTGTAGTTTCTGAGAAAAAAGCGAATATGTATTTTGGGGGGGGGGGGGGTGAGGGGGGGGATCAAACCTCGACCCATTTTGAACGCCCGTTGACCCCTCTCAGACTTTGATTTTCTTACTGCCGTGAATAATCTTTGGTACATCAAGGGTGATGAAGGTTGTGGTCAAGTTTCATCGAAATAGTGTGAATAGTGGTGATGAATAGGTTTCAGAGGAAAAAGCAAATTCCTATTTTGGGTGGTCAAACGTGGATCCACTTTGGCCCTGGTAGACCGGTCGCCTTGGACCCTGATTTTTTTTTTTAAAATGCCATGAACAAACTTTAGACACAGCATAATTGTGCCAAATTTGGTCACAATCCCATCAGCGGTTTCAGAGAACAAGTTGCAAGTGTTGACAATGGACGGACGAAGCGCCATCGCATAAACTCCCCGGAATTTCGTTCCAGGTGAGCTGAAAACTGTCATACTTTTTGAGTCATGAACTGTCAAAAATAAAGAAAAGGTCAGGCTCTAGACAGCTCAAAAGTGAGTCAGCGAACCTCGAAGCCCCAACTCGTAATTAACAAGAAAGAGCAATCAGACATTGCAGATCCTCGCCAGAACGTGTTTGTGTGGTGTTTAATAGCTGATATAGTCCGGCAGCTAAGCTAAATATAGCATAACAATTGTGCATTTTGTGAGGAAAGCACCAAATTTGGCAAACTAGTAGACTATCATATTATGAAAAGATCTGGATATTGGGCCATCTCAGGTTCAGAGATTTGATTTTTGCAAGATTTGCAGATTTGCAAGCTGAGAATGCAACGCCAGGGACGGCCGACTCCTTCCTGCCCACGTCACCCGCACAAGAAGAGCTCAACAAATCACTGCAGCGGCACTGCACATCCTGCAACACCGTGCGTATGAACACCACTGTATGACATATGCTGATGATGCAGAAGACCTGCCTGAGTTCGAAGACTGGTGTCACCAGAGAGGAGAAGACATTCCCAACTTTCAGTACTGGGCAACTGTGCTGGAACTAGAGATGTTGGTACTGGTCTACGTGCGTTCTCTGCGGCAGGCTTCATTCACGATGTACCTCGATGCCCTGACGGAACTGGTCCCATGGTTCCATGCCTTAGACCACACACACTATGCCAGGTGGGTCCCTGTTCACCTGAGGGACACGGTTGCACTCCCAATGAAGCACCCAGATGTAGCCAGATAATTCAGGGCTGGCAACTTCACTGTACAGAAGACGAAGAAGGTGTTCTCTTCGATCCCAATCGAATCGAAATCTTGCAAAAATCAAATCTCTGAATCTGAGATGGCCCAATATCCAGATCTTTTCATAATATGATAGTCTACTAGTCTGCCAAATTTGGTGCTTTCCTCACAAAATGCACAATTGTTATGCTAAGTTGCCCCACTAATATGCTTGTGTGGTTTTTATTGACGACGTATATGTATGTTCAATCCAATATGACTGCCGAACCACGTGACCGATGACATCAAATTGATTCTCCTGTACAATCTTTGTGTAGATCACACTCAACAATCAAACTGATTGGATCAAGCGTTCTACTTGTCTAATTATGGCGTCATAATGAAGGCACAATGAGCCATGTTTAATTTTTTTCCATTGAGCGGTTTTGCAGATAGAGATTGTCAGACCAGACCCCGATGTGCCGCTAAGCGATGTTTCTGTTCTAATTTATGATCTAATTTAATTTAAGAGATTTGTGAAGATCTTCCACTTGGACAGTACTGGAGCCACCACATTCGTGCAAGCATTGAAATGTGGTAATGTTGGCTGATAGCCACGGACATGTCTTCGGAATTAACTGGCAATGCCGATTGCACCCAATTATATTTTGCAGAATTTACAGCCCTCGCTGCACCACTTATAGCTCCACCAGTAAATCTTCACCAAACGGGCCTGTGAATGCTGTTCATTGGATCGTCGCGAAAACTCTGAACTCCTTGCATTTATCCTTGCCAAAAAATTTAAACTTTCACTCCTAACTTCAGGCTTTTCGTGAACATGTCCACTGCCCGGTACTGTGAACACAGCGCAGTGCCAGCAGACATCGGTAAAGCTAACAGGGTTTTAGGTTGTATTTGTAGGGATTAAATTAGAAATCAAAAGAGGTAAAGTGTTGATTTTTTTTTTTTTTTTTCTATACTAAGTTGAGGCTCGTGTAAGAGCTAACACATATAACATATAATAAAAGGAGCGGGAGACAAGAAGGGAGGGAGAGAGGGAAACAACAACAGTAGAGAACAGGGATATTGGGAGATCTGTGGAAGAGAGAGGGCTGGGGCTGGTACATGGGATAAACAAGATGGACACTACACGGGATTTCAGGAAAGAAAACGGAATTTGAAGGAGGTAGGTTTGGGGTGGATTAACGGGGGTAGAAAAGATCAAGGTTTTGGATGGGGGAAGATAGATGGTGGTGAACAGCTGTTTTAAAGACCTGGAGGGAAGAATGAGATTGAAGAGGATGTGGAAGTTTGTTCCACAGGCAGGAAAAAAAGAGGAACGAATGAGTGCAGGTGAACACTGATCCTGGATTTTGGGAGTTTCACCAAAATGGGGTTGCTGACGGATCTTGTGCGACCTGTAAGAATATGTGGGGGACAGAGCACAGACAGAGA
Organism: Myxine glutinosa; assembly: GCF_964187855.1. Taxonomy (NCBI): domain Eukaryota; kingdom Metazoa; phylum Chordata; class Myxini; order Myxiniformes; family Myxinidae; genus Myxine; species Myxine glutinosa. The sequence continues at coordinate 83,808,941 of NC_136268.1, forward strand.
AGGGGGAGCAAGGCCGGAGAGGAGTCGGTAGAAGACAGAAAGACCACCAACCTGCCTGCAGTGAGAGAGTGAAAGGCCCTCAGAATCACCTTCATTTATATTTTTGTTTCACGAGTTATCAAGTGACCACTATATTCGTCATGTGTGTGTGTGTGTGTCTGTCTGTGTGTGTGTGTGTGTGTGTGTGTGTCTGTCTGTCTGTCCACAGCATAACTACCCGATGATATCATCCGATCTTGATAAAACTTGGGTGTGAGGTTTATATCATGATCTAGTTGTGTCCTGCCTAGAGTGGGCGTATTGCGCCCATTGTGGGCGAAGCGATGCCCGACAAAGATGTCTTTTTAGGTGGTAATCGAGTTCAAGCTCTACATCTTCTCTGAGGGAGTTGGTTGAATCTGACAGGGGTTTCGGTATTTGGTTAGGCCAATGTCATGTGTCTAGCCCCATGGAGCTCGATTTTTCCGCCTCCACGGACCGCCTCCTGGACCTTCCCGAACTCGGCGACACACGACCATCGGTACGGATGGACTACATGCTGTCGTTGCTGGGTGACAAAGCCCCGGATTTTTTATTCCGGGCGCTTTTTCTATGCCAGCTACCGGCACAGGTACGCCTCGCATTGGCCGGTTCCAAAATAGGGGAACCCCGCGCTCTGGCCGTCGAGGCCGACAAGTTTTTCGCGGCTTGTGACACGCGGGCGAGCTTCGGTGCGGCCGTCGCGGATCCCGAGGCTGATGCGCATGCACACCTCGTGGATCCCGAGGCTGATGCGCATGCACACCTCGTGGCCGCCGCCACGCCCGCCCACCACCACTGCAGCGGCAAAAGCCGCGGCCTCCGCCGCTCCCGCCGCAAGCCTAGTGCTGTTTCCATGCCAGGTTCGGCCACAAGGCTAAGAAGTGTTGCCCGCCGTGCTCGTTTGGCAAGTCGGGAAACGACCGAGCCGACGCTTGGTAGCGGCCCTGGGCATCGGCAATTCTGGCAGCCTCTTATTCATTACGGACACCTTGTCCGGGCGCTGCTTCCTCTGCGACACAAGAGCGCAGGTAAGCGTCATCCCAGCCCACGCGTCCGACAAGCGAACCGCGGGCCGGGGCCTCGCGTTGCTTGCAGCCAACGGTACACCCATACGCACATTCGGGAAGCGCTGCCTCTCCCTGCGGTTCGGAAGGCAGCGCTTTCAATGGTCGTTTGTAACTGCCAGCGTGCCCATGGCATTACTCGGTGCGGACTTCCTATGTGCAAATGGGTTGTTGGTGGACGTGAAGCACAGAAGGCTCGTCCAGGCCGAAACCTTTAGCTCGACTACCGCCGCCTCAACGATGCTACCACCCCCGACCGCTACCCGGTCCCTCACATCCAGGACTTTTCCGCCCGTTTGGCGAAAATGTCCCTCTTTTCCAAGGTGGACCTCATCCGCGGCTACCACCAGGTCCCCGTCAGGCCGGAGGACATACCGAAGACGGCCATCATTACACCATTCGGCCTCTTCAAGTTTCTGCGGATGCCCTTTGGGTTGAAGAATGCGGCTCAGGCGTTCCAGCGGCTGATGGACAGCGTCTTGCGCGACTTGGATTTCGTTTACGTCTACCTGGACGACATCCTCGTCGCAAGCGCGTCCCGTGAGGAGCACCTCCGCCATCTCCGCACGCTCTTCGAACGCCTGGGCCAGCATGGCCTGATCATCAACCCCGCCAAGGGCCGGTTCGGCGTCGCCGAAATCGACTTTTTGGGGCACCGCATCACCAGGCACGGGGCCATCCCCTTACCGGCCAAGGTGGAGGCGGTCAGGGGGTTTCCGCGCCCCCGCACGATCAAGGGGCTCCAGGAGTTCCTGGGCATGGTGAACTTTTATCACCGGTTCCTGCCCCGCATCGCCCAGCTCCTGCGCCCCCTGCACGAGGCCCTCTGGGGGAAGCCGGGCAAAGGTGACATTGCTTGGACTGAGCCGATGGACGCGGCGTTCGCGGGCGCAAAGCTCGCCTTGGCTAACGCCACCATGCTCGCGCACCCGGCGCCCGATGCCGGGTGAGGGTGGTCACGTGAGGTACGTGAGGTACGTGAGGTACTCCGCCAGCCCTCACCCGGCATCCGGCTCATCGCCCTCACCACCGACGCGTCGGACTACGCGGTGGGCGCGGTGCATGAGCAATGGGTGAAGGGAGCTTGGCAGCCGCTGGCGTTTTTCAGCCGGCAGCTCCGCCCGCACGAACGGCGGTACAGTACCTTCGACCGCGAGCTCCTCGGGCTTCACCTGGCGGTCCGGCATTTCCGCCATCTGCTCGAGGGCCGTTCGTTCACGGTCTTCGTCGACCACAAGCCCCTGGTCTTCACGATGGCCAAGGTCGCCGAGCCGTGGTCGGCCCGGCAGCAGTGTCACCTCTCGGCCGTGTCCGAGTACACGACGGACATCCGGCACGTCGCGGGGAAGGACAACCCGGTGGCGGATTGCCTTTCCCGGTCCGTCGCCCACGCGGTCCACCTCGGGATCGACTATGCCTGGATGGCGGCGGACCAGACCGCCGACCCCGACGTCCAGGCTTTGCGGACCGCCGTCATGGGCCTCTGCGTCACTGAGGTGCCGTTCGACGGCGCGGGCACGGCCCTCTTGTGCGACGTCTCCCTCGGCCGGCCTCGCCCCATCGTGCCCGTGGGCTGGCAGCGCCGGGTTTTTGACGCCATCCACGGCCTGGCCCACCCGGGCACGAAGGCCTCCCACAGGCTGGTCGCCGACAAGTTCGTCTGACATGGCCTCCGGAAGACCGTCCGCGATTGGACCAGGACGTGCCTCGCGTGCCAGTGCGTGAAGGTGCACCGCCACACCCAGGCCCCGTTGGCCCCGTTTACTGTGCCCGAACGTCGGTTCGACCACGTTCACGTGGACTTGGTGGGACCTCTGCCCCCCTCGCGGGGTTTCACCCACATCCTCACCATGGTGGACCGCACCACCCGGTGGCCGGAGGCCGTGCCTTTGGCGGCGACGGACGTCGCGCAGGCGTTCATCGCCACCTGGGTTGCCCGGTTCGGCGCCCCCTCGGACATCTCACCCGACCGCGGCCCCCAGTTCACCTCGGAGCTCTGGGGGGCGGTCGCGCGGGGGCTCGGCCTCCAGCTGCACCGCACCACGGCCTACCACCCCCAGGCCAACGGCCTGTGCGAGCGCTTCCATCGCTCCTTAAAGGCCGTGCTCCGGTCCACCCTCCGCGAAGGCGGCTGGGTCGACAGGCTCCCCTGGGTCCTGCTGGGCCTCAGGACGGCGCCCAAGGACGACCTGCGCGCATCCGCGGCGGAGTTGGTCTTCGGGCAACCGCTGCGGGTGCCGGGCGAGTTCCTCCCCGACTCCACGGCACCATGGTCCGTGGCGCAGCAGCGCTCCGCACTGCAGGAGACCGCCCAGAGGTTCGCCCCGGTGCCGACGGCGCACCACGGGTGCCCGCCAAAGCACGTCGCCCCGGAGCTTCGCACGGCGGAGTACGTGTTCGTCCGCCACGATGCCCACCGGACACCGCTGCGGCCCCCGTACGACGGACCCTTCTGCGTGCTGGAGACCGGGGCGAAACACTTCACCCTGGACATCGGCAGTACTCCTGACCGCGTTTCCTTGGACCGCCTCAAGCCGGCCCACCTCGACGTGGACCACCCCCCGCCAGTGGCTCAGCCCCCGCGTCGGGGCCGCCCCCCGGCGGGCGGACCCCTGGCACCGCCTTGCCCCGCCAACACGCCACCACCCTGTCCTGCACCCATCCCAGATGCCGCCAGCGGCATCCCAGATGGCATCCCGGCATCCCAGACGCCGCCAGCCGCCAGAGGGCGCTTCGGCCGGGTCATCCGTTTGCCCCGCAAACTGACCCTTCAGGTGCGCGGGAATTCTGGGGGCGCGCGTGTGGCGGACACGATGGCTCGCTGGCGCGGTGACATCATTCCGCGCACCAAGAGGGTGTCGGCCACCTCCGAGGGGTAGGCGTGGCCTCGGGATATACACGGGGCTCGCAGCCCCGAGCAAGTCAGTGCTCCAGTTTGAGCTTTACAATAAAGACTCTTTTGACCCTACGCGTTGTGGCTTACCTTCTTTGGCAAACAAGTTGCGTGCGTAGCACCACGCTACACGTTAATCCTTTCTCAAGCTATAACACGACAGAGAGACAGAGAGACATTGGCTCCTTTTCTAATACCAGTTTACATTTTTTCATCTATTGGTAAAAGGAGAAGTGTGTGTGTGTGTGTGTGTGTGTGTGTGTGTGTGTGTGTGTGTGTGTGTGTGTGTGTGTGTGTGTGTGTGTGTGTGTGTGTTAGTTAGTTAGTTAGTTAGTTATACCCACTGCCGCTACTGACTTGTACTAACAATAAATTATAGTAACTCGGCTCATTCACAGATATTTCTCGTATTGCCGTGAGTACGATTTGCATTCAGGAACATAACAATTATGGTTAACCATTATGAAATTATCACTCTTTCGTATGAATGCTGAAATTAACGTTAAAAATACTTTCACTAAAATATTTCACACTAACAATGGCAAGTTAAAAGTTCCCGGCCGGCAGAAACAAGTCATTGCAAAGGTCTCATTTAGCATTGTACATCATTTTGAAAGTCACGGATTGTCCAAGAAAAGAAACACAGTTTTATTAATTGAGTAAATTTATCATAAGTACTCGTAATTAGTAAGGTTCTTTCATTTGTATTATATTTACTTACATGTTGAAAAATAATAAATCGTTGGAATCTCAATCCAATAACTTTTTGAAATCCCGCTGTTTTGATACTTTATTAATCATTTAATTCATACTTTTTATAAAACTGAATATCTAATTGCGATTATAAATTTACAACTACTACCACTACTACTTATCTATACAAACTAAATGCAGATGAGAAATCTGGCTTTAAAGTCCCCATCCAATGAACCGTGTGCTCTCAGAAGTGCCCTTACTGAATCCTGACCAGGAAGGAAGTTTAAAGTCAGATTCAATTACTACTGCCTCTGCCATCCCTCAAGTTTGAACACCTGGTCTCCCATCCGAATACTAACCGGGCTCGACTCTGCCTAGCGTCTGAGATCTGCTCAGCCTCAGACAGGAGCATCTCCCTTATGTCACTACGAAAGCTTGTTCTCTAACGCTCTCTGGTGTTCAAAAACAAACAAACTTGAATTTCAGACCCTCGAGCACCACGTGACCTGATCTCACCTGATTTGTGAAGGCAAAATGCGAGGAGAGCGATTACTTATTTGTGAGTGAATCATACATGGTATCTGGGATTTCAACCAGGGGTTCCATGATGAGACGTGCGTGAACCATTGTTTCTAATGGGAACACGAAGAGCCCAAGAATTGTACCTTTGGGACATAAAGGGTGTAAATGTTATTCGAGGTTAAGAGCAATATCATTAACTTTATTGCTGAGATTAATTAGACCAAATTAAAAGCGAAAAACGTAATTAAATCTATGCCTTGTTAGGGCCATAAATAATTATCAACAATTGTATTGTTGCGGTTCTCTACGCCGCCCTTAATCCCCTTATCAAGGGGGATTAATCCCCTTGTCTTTCTGGGCTATGGTGGAACCGAGACTTGAGATGTCCCTCTCGGACACACGTGGAGTAGGGTTTCGGGACCACTCCTCGCTCGTACCTAATTCCCCGCGCTGCCCTGGGAGCGAGGAAACAAGCCTCGCACGAACCACGTGTGGTTTTGAGTATGCCGAGCGGATTGCGTACACGTGGTCCGCGCAGTTACTTAGATGTTGGAACCCGATTAGAGCGGTTCTACCCGTACCATGCTTAGCCAAACAAAGAAACCACAGAAACGGTCGAATCAGGAAGAAAGGAAGAACAAATGGTTTAATTATTTCCCACACGTATATACAAGGTTCAAGGGACGAAGAGACACAGAGCAACCTTAAGCAGTCTTAACTTATCCCTTGGACAACGGGCCCATCTCACACTCACCCAGGGAATTGCAGAAGGGTATATGTTCCCCAACGTGTCGAGAGATGGTCCCTGTCCGGCTCTCCACGGCCCTGGCACGTCCCACGAAGATGGTGGCAGGCGAAGGCAGGGACTCGTAGTGCGTCTCCCGAACAAAGCAGATAATGGGGCGGAACGGCAGAGGGCGGACTTTAGCGCGGCTGGCGGTTACTCAGCCTTTCTCACTCGCGCGTCTCAAATGCGCTGTATTCGCTTTATAAGCGCGTCTGGCTGCGCCCGCGTATATGTACTGTTCGCACACGCGGCCAACTCGTCTTCTTCGATCCTCCGAGCTGGTTAGCGCGCGCGTTCTCGTGCAAGTTCTCTGCTCAACAGCTTTCACCGCTCATCAAGTTATTTCGCCAATCCTTTTGCTGCAAGTCCTGTCGAGGGCTTTTGCGCAGCCGGTTTTATATCTACGCCCCCCGAACCTTCTGGAACTCACTCGAACCTTCTCACCACGCCCTCTGACGCCACGCCACCATCACCACATCCGATCTCTGATTGGCGGCTAGTGCTTACCGTCAGCGCTTCTGCCGCTCCACCCTCGACTCCTCCCTGACCTTCCTAGGCCTGCCTCGTGTTAACTCGCCCAATAATCAACCAATGCTTAGCAAAATGGATCGAGCCTATGGATGTAGAATGATCGGTAGAAGTAGGGCCTATTCTCCTGGCTCC
>NC_136268.1:83820586-83990586 GCF_964187855.1 Myxine glutinosa
ATACACACATACATACACATACATACATACACACACACACATACATACATACATACATACACACATACATACATACATACATACATTCATACATACATACATACATACATACATACATACATACATATACACACATACATACATACATGCATGCATGCATGCATGCATACATACATACATACACACACATAAATACATACATACACACATACACACATACACACATACACACACATAAATACATACATACATACACACATACATACATACACACATACACACACATAAATACATACATACATACACACATACATACATACACACATACACCATAGCTGCATTATCAGAAGATTGCAGCCATTGTTGAACACAATGGAAGCACTTGAGCCATAGCTGAAAGAGGCAATTGCATTACAAATGTCACAAATATAAAAATAGATGAATGATCGTTTTAAGGCCATTTTCCCCGCTAGAGCAGGGGTTAGCCTTGCGGACCCCATGACAATCATGGTTCCCTGTTTGAGGCAATGTTTTTATGCCCGGATGCCCTTCCTGGTGTTGTTATTGGTACTACGTACTGCGTAGTGACGTCTGGGGGCGTGGCTTCGGTGGTTGATGGCGGTTCGTCATGATGGCCGTGTGCTCTGTGAGAGCTTGGTGTCGTCTTTAATAAACCACTTGATTGAAGGAGATTCCTGAACTTACTACATGGTGGCAGCGGTGGGATCGTGAAGATCAACAAGCAGTTTGACGTTTGGTCTTGTTTTTCTTTGCGGATTACCACGGCGGCACGTTCCGTGTTTTTTCAACATGGCGAAGTTCCCGACAATGGACTGGTCCAGCTCGGAGCTGGCGGAGACCTTCAAGTTATTCAAGCAACGAATGAACTTGGTGCTGTCGGACGAGGGCATCGATACTAAAGCCAGGCAGGCCATCAAGATTCAGATTGCTGTGGGAGACGAAGGACTGAGGCAGCTCAATGCATCGACTCTGAATGAGGATGATAAAAAGGATCCGGATAAATTATATAAATTATTCGAGGATCAGTTGGACATTCATGTAAACTTTCGGATTCACTGCCTGGAAATGATGAGATTCCGGCAGCAAGAAGGAGAGTCCATTGATGATTTCGTCAACCGATGCTGATGGAAGGGAAGGTTGTGCAATTTCTCCGAAGCCGAACTCTCGGAACGGATTATCGAGTTGATTGTTGCGAGCACCCCACATGATGATTTTCAAAAGCATCTGCTCGACCAGGAGGTCGGGTACGACATGGACCTGGTTTTACGTGAGGGACGCAAGTACGAAGCAATGGTAATCGGAAAGCAGGCCATCCAGAAGATGGAAGGGCCTTCATAATCTGTGAATGCCATGACACATCGACAAAAGTGCAAAAAGTGTGGACTATCACATCCACCACGGAACTGCCCAGCATACAATGATTTTTGTAAGTATTGTGGTGAACTGGGACACTGGGCCCGTTTGTTGTGAAAATCCCAAACGAAGCACGAGATATGCTGATGGATACGAGTGGAGCCGCCGTCCTGCAATGGGTGGAAGAGGCCGTCGAGTCAGCAGAAGCAAGTTGAGAGGTATGCTTCGGGGAAGTAACAAGAATGGGACCTCAGTGAATGAAGTGTCAGGGTATTGTACTGAAGGCGATGAAGACAGTTACGAAAGTGACACTGACGTATATGAACACACCAAGCCGTTTCACGTGATCAGGGTATCCGCACTGTGTATGAAGGAGACGAGGGATGAAGTGTACACATTGTTGAACATTGTATGCCCTGACATGAAAGGTGTATACAAACTGCAGTTGAAAGTGGATGCAGGTGCGTCAGGGAATACTTTGCCAATGCGTATTGTGAAGGACATGTACGGAAACAAATGGATGTCAAAACTGACTCCACTTGGTGGGACCAAGCTCACTGCTTACATTGGCAGTGAGATCAAGTGTCACGGAATTCTAAAGCTCTTGTGTCGATATAAAGACTCAGATTGGTTCAAGTACAGGTTCTATGTGGTTGAAGTACCTGGACCTGCAGTACTTGGACTACCAGCATGTGAACGGCTCAACATCGTCACCATAAACAGCATTGCTGGGCAACGGAGGACATTGCTGAAGGCTGCACCTCCAGCATCAAGGATTGCGAAACCAATGTGCCACGAGGAACAGGCCTACAAGGTGAATTCCGTGGATGATTTGAAAAGGTTGTTCCCGGACAGGTTTGACTGCATTGGGAATTTTAAAGGAAAACTGAGGCTTCATATAAAGCCTGATGCAAAGGCATCGATTGATGCACCAAGGAAGTGTAGTGTTCACATCAAAGGGAAGTTGAAGGAGGAACTAATGAAAATGGAAAAACAGGGTATCATCAGGAAAGTGGACTATCATACGGATTGGTGCTCTTCCATCTTTAATAGTGTAAAGAAAGATGGGAGCTTAAGAGTATGTCTCGATCCGAAACGCCTGGACTCTTGGCTGAAAAGGTGTCCACATAAAATACCGACATTAGACGAGCTGAACCCAGAATTTGCTGACGCCACGATATTCTCAAAATTAGATGCTCGGGCTGGCTATTGGGCTGTGCATCTGGATGAGGAAAGCCAGGATTTGACCACATACCGCACACCTTTTGGGCACTGGTGCTTCAAGAGATTGTCAGCCAGGATATGTTCTGTTCCAGCAAGCCATGGACCGCATACTCGAGCAAGCACCAGGCTGTATTGGTATCTCCGATGATGTGGCAGTATCAGGATGAACTGAAGAGGAGCATGATCGCAATCTTCTGAACCTGATGAAAGTAGCACGAAGAGAGGGTCTGGTTTTCAACTCTTTGAAATGTATCATCAAGACCGACCGTATCAACTTCTTTGGCTCGATCTACAGCAAACAAGGAATCTCACCTGATCTTGGGAAGATCTGTGACATCCGGAAGATGCCGTCACCGCAGGATAAGGAAGACTTGAGCCGATTCATTGGACTGATGAACTATCTGTCACCACATATTCCCCACTTTGCGGATAAAGTGGCACCCCTCCGAGATTTACTGAAGAATGGAGTGCCATTCATGTGGCAGGAAGACCATCAGTTTGCATTTGAGCAACTGAAACAGAGTGTTGATGCAGACGCCTGTTTAACATACTATCATCATGACAAGGAGACAGTTTTGGAAGTAGATGTGGCACCCTTGCCACACAAACTTGTATTTCTGTCCCTGCCTACCCTTCACCATTCTCACACCACTTCCCTTCCATATCGTCTCTTGCACACAACATATGTCCACTCTTCTTCTGACCAATACTTCCACCACTTCTCCTGATCTCCCTGTCATTGTCCCTACATTCCATGTCCCGACACCTCAGAAACCGATCTCCACTTTGGGCTGTACCCTGCCCATATGTAGTTGTAATTGTCATGGTTCTCTTTTTGAGGCAATGTTTTTATGGCCGGATGCCCTTCCTGACGCCAACCCTCTGAGTCGGCTCTTACGACACGCAGGGATACGGTGTACCTATTCTAATCCAGGGTACACACTGGGAACCGTTTAAAACATGGAAATTCTGGGGGGTGGGGGGCATCACGGCTGCGGGGGCCCCGTCAGCACCACGCCACGGCGGCCCGGTCAGCACCACGCCACGGCGGCCCGGTCAGCACCACACCACGTCGGCCCGGTCAGCACCACGCCACGTCGGCCCGGTCAGCACCACACCACGTGCCCCGGTCAGCACCACACCACATTGCCCCGGTCAGCACCACACCACGTCGGCCCGGTCAGCACCACACCACGTCGGCCTGGTCAGCACCACACCACGTCGGCCCGGTCAGCACCACACCACGTCGGCCTGGTCAGCACCACACCACGGCGGCCCGGTCAGCACCACACCACGGCGGCCCAGTCAGCACCACACCACGTCGGCCCAGTCAGCACCGGAGGGCGTGAATGTTGTTGGTGTCCTGTTTTCTGAGGAGTTTGTAGACAGTGTGGTGAGTGTGACTAGAGTGAGTGATAGGTTGATGATGGTGAAAATGATGATTGGAAAGCTCTTGGTGAACGTCATCTCGGGATATGCTCCGTAGGTTGGTCGGAGCGATGAAGAGAAGGACAAGTTCTGGTGTGCGATAGAGAAGCTGATGGAAAACGTGAAAGATGAGGAAGTTGTTGTGGTAGGAGGAGACTGAAATGGACATGTGGGAAGGAGTATGGATGGTTTTGAGGGAGTTCATGGGGGTTACGGATATGATGTGAGACATGGAGAAGGTGAAAGGATTTTGGAGTTTGCTGATGGAGCTGATTTGTTGATTTGTAATACTCAGTTCCAGAAAGAGGATAATAAGCTTGTTACATACACGTCAGGTGGGTCGACGACAACCGTTGACTACCTGATGGTGCGTAGGCGAGATGGGGGGCACCTCCGGGACACAAAGGTGATCCCGGGGGAGGAGGCTGTTTCACAGCACCACTTGGTTGTCTGCGACATAAGGGTGAAAAGTGCGAGGAGAGCTTGGCGGGTGAAGTACCAACCGAGAATGAAGGTGTGGTGGTTGAAAGAGCTGACAGTAAGGGAGGCATTAAAAGAGAGGCTGAGTAGGGTAGAGGATGATGTGGTTGAGCTTGAAAGTGGTTGGATGTCAATGAAAGCTAGTCTGTTGGGAGCCGTTGGTGAGGTATGTGGATGGACAAAAGGACCACTGAGGCACTCGGAAACATGGTGGTGGGATGATGAAGTTGGAAAGAAGATTGACGAGAAGAGGAAGAAGTTCAAGGAGTGGCAGAAGGGGAAGGGTACAGGAGCAGAAACAGCAGAGCATGAAAGTTATAAGGCAGCCAAGAAGGCTGCAAAGAAAGAGGTAGCAAAGGCGCAGGAGGCATGTAGGAAAATGTTCGGAGAATGCTTGGATTCGGAAGCGGGTCAGAGAGCAGTATTCAGGATTGCAAAGTAGATAGCGAAAGAGAGGTGTGATGTGACGGGGGTGAGTTGCTTGAAGGATGAAGTGGGACAAATCGTTGTGGACCCAGATGGAATTAAAGGAAGATGGAAAAGATATATGGAAATGCTGTTGAATACAGAGAATGAATGGGATGGCAACATAGAGAGTAACCCAGTTTTAGGACTGGCAGAGAAGATAACTGAGAAGGAAGTTGAGGAAGCGATAAAAGCAATGAAGAGTAGAAAAGCAGGAGGGCCGACGGGAGTTGTGGGAGATATGTTGAAGGCAGCAGGAAGTTGGGGTGTGAAGAGAATGACAGAGCTCTGAAATCTGGCAGTGAAAGAAGGCCGCATTCCAGTGGATTGGGAACTGAGTACCCTCGTCCCTCTATACAAGGGGAAAGGTGACCCTCTAGAGTGTGGCTCGTACCGAACGACAATGTTCTTGGAGCAGGGAATGAAGGTATTGGAAAGGGTGTTGGAGCGGAGGATAAGGAAGAAAGTGAAGATCGACGAAATGCAGTTTGGATTTATGCCAGGAAGAGGAATGACAGACGTGCTTTTTATTGTGAGGCAGTTGCAGGAGAAGTACATGGAGAAGAGGAAGAAGTTGTTTCTTGGGTTTGTTGATCTGGAGAAAGCATTCGATAGGGTTCCACGCAAAGTATTGACATGGCCAATGAGGAAGTTAGGAGTGGAGGAATGGTTGATCAGAGTAGTGATGGCAATGTACAAAAGAGCGCGCACAGCTGTAAGGACGAAGAATGGGAACAGTGGTGAGTTTGAGGTGAAGGTGGGAGTGCATCAGGGGTCGGTACTAAGTCCACTACTATTTGTAGCTGTGATGGAGGTGCTGGCTCAGACCGTGAAGGAGGGTTTACCGTGGGAGTTGTTGTATGCAGATGATCTGGTGTTGATTGCGGAAAGTATGGATGGACTGAAGGAAAAGATGAACAAGTGGAAGGAATGTATGGAGACAAAAGGTCTGAAGGTGAATATCGGAAAGACGAAGGTGATGGCAAGTGGTAAAGCATGTGGTGAGGTGGAAAGAACTGGGAAGTGGCCCTGTGCTGTGTGCAGGAAGGGTGTTGGAGTGATCTCCATTCAATGTACAATGTGCGCTCAGTGGGTTCATCAATAATGTAGTGGTCTGAGAGCGTCATTAACCAGTGTGGCAGCTACATTCAAATGTAAGGTGTGCACAGAGGGAGCTGCAGATGGAGGAAATGTTGAGTTGGATCTTGGAGACGGCGTGAAGCTGGAAGGTGTGAAAACATTTTGCTACCTCGGAGACATGCTGAATGGAGAAGGTGGATCAGACTCGGCAACGGTTGCTCGAGTGAGATGTGCATGGAAGAAGTTTCGGGAACTGAGTGGCGTGCTGATGAGGAGGGGAGTGTCGTTGAAGCTGAAGGGAAAGGTGTATGCTGCATGTGTGAGAAGTGTTATGATTTATGGGAGCGAGACATGGGTAATGAAGGTGGAGCAGCAACGAAGGTTGGAAAGGGTGGAAATGCGAATGGTTCCATGGATGTGCGGAGTATCGTTGAGAGAGAGGAAGACAAATGATGAATTGCGAAAAATGATGGGAATAGAGCCTGTGATTGATGCTGTGAAGAGGAACATGTTGAGATGGTTTGGTCACGTGTTGAAGAAGGATGAAAGTGACTGGTTGAGAAGAGTGATGGAAATGAATGTAGAAGGAAGTAGAGGACGGGGAAGACCGAGAAAGACTTGGCTAAAGATGGTGGAAAAAGCAATGCGGGCAAGGGGGTTAACAAGGAGAGATGCAGAAAATAGGGCAAGATGGAGAAGATTGTCATGGGGACCGCAAGGCTAACCCCCGCTCTAGCAGGGAAAATGGCCTTAAAATGCATGTTGTTGTTGTTGTTGTTTATGCGTCACAGAAGGGACTGGGTGCATGCCTTTTGCAGGATGACAAGCCTGTTGCTTTTGCGTCACGAACTCTGACACCCACTCAGTCTGCATATTCAAACATTGAACGAGAAACCCTGGCCCTTGTTGCTGGCATACAGATGTTCCATGCTTACGTGTTTGGGAAATGCTTCAAGGTATACACAGACCACAAACCATTGGTCATGATCATCAGCAAATCGCTTACAAGCGCCCCTCCACGGCTTCAGCGCCTTCTTGTGAAAATCCAAGGCTACGATTTTGATCTGGAGTATAAGGCCAGCTGTGATGCTATCAGACACGCTGTCGAGGCTACCGAACCCAGAGAACAATCAGGAACTGCAGTTGGACACGTGTAGATGGTATTGAGCTTGATGATGTGGATGATCATCATCGCTTTGACCTCGTTGATTTCAGCTCAAGGAAACAGGACCAACTCAGAGTGTGGAAAGGCTGATATAACCTTTCGAGCATTGCAGCAGGTTGTTCATCGAGGGTGGCCTGCTAGGATTACAGAGCTACCTGTGGACCAACGTCCGTACTGGCCATACCGTGATGAAATTGGTATTTGTGACGGTGTTCTCTTCAAAGGTCGACAGGTACTAATTCCAGAGCAGCTACGTAAGGATATCCTCGACCAGCTCCATGAGGCGCACATGGGGATCGAAAAGACAAAACGTCTAGCACGCGAATGTGTTTATTGGCCAAGTATATATCTGGACATTGAGAGGGTTGTCAGAACATGTAAGGCATGTCAAGAGAACCAACCAGAACAAAGGCATGAGGCTATGATAGCTCATGAGATACCAGTGGTACCATGGACAAAGTTAGCCAGTGATATGTGTGAGCTACACGGGCAGACCTACCTCTTGGTGACGGATTATTACACCAAGTACCCAGTTGTGAAGAGAATGGAATACACAACGAGCAGTGCAGTAGCCAAGGTCACATCTGAATGTTTCAGTATGTTCGGCCCACCTCTGGAGGTCATATCGGACAATGGACCTCAATATGTGGGTAAGCCGTACCGTGATATGTGTACCAAATGGAATGTAAAGCACACGACAACATCGCCGAGGTATCCACGCAGTAATGGATTGGTTGAGAGACAAGTTCAAACAGTGAAGAACATGATCAAAAAGTGTATTAGATCACGGAGTGACAAAGATACTGCACTACAAAACCTGAGGTGCACACCTGTACATTCCCACCTCCCAAGTCCAAGCGAAATGCTGTTCAACCGGACCATACGCACCTACCTACCAAGTCGTCTGTTGGTTCCTGCACAACAAAGGCATCAGGAAATTCAGGAACGATTGGAAACGGAACGTGGAGCTCGGATGACAAAGCAATACAACAGAACGGCTGGGCCGCAATTACCTGAATTGGCTATTGGACATTGGGTTCAGCTTCTGAACAAGGACACGCACCAATGGTACCCCGGGAAAGTTGTGGCTCGCTGTAATGAACGCCGCTCGTATGTAGTACAGACGCCTAACGGGACGCGTCTTCGAAGAACCAGGGCACACTTGCGTGAACTTCATCCACCCGATCGTGGCGCCAAGTGGAAGGACGAACCGACCCAACCAACACATCAAAGTCTACCAACTGCTCGACACGTACATTTCAACAACGACGCTTCAGCAATGGAAACTAATGGCTGCTCCAGCTCCAAGGATGACGAGAGTGCTGAGACAACAAGGCCGGACAACTCTCCGTACTTGACCAGATCAGGCCGTGTGATTCGAAAACCATTGAGATATCGTGATAGTGAATAACGACCACCAGAAATCAGTCCTTGTAATGTTAGTGTAGAGACAATCCGTTGATTGGAATGATTCTGTGTTTTCTCTGTTTTAGCTAATCAGACTGAGCAGTAATTACATTTTGGTTAAGAGTTATAACAGTAACCCCAGATCCCATCGATGTGTGGTTCAAGTTGTGTCTGATTGTGTTTATTATTTTGATTTAGTTTAGTAGTGTTTTGTTGCATACAAACATAATAATTTCAATGAAAGGGAGATGTTGTGATTGGTACTACGTACTGTGTAGTGACGTCTGGGGGCGTGGCTTCGGTGGTTGATGGCGGCTCGTCATGATGGCCGTGTGCTCTGTGAGAGCTTGGTATCGTCTTTAATAAACGACTTGATTGAAGGAGATTCCTGAACTTACTACACCTGGCGCCAACCCTTAGTCGCCTCTAACGATGCGCAGGGATACGGTGTACCTATTCTAAACCGGGGTACACACCGGGACAAAGATGGTGCTATTAGCACAAGGCGGTGGTGCTGTGAATACGGAATATGCACAAGCGCCATTTTGAATGTTGCATTATGGGTTTTGATAATTATCGATAACACAAAGTAAAACTAAAGTGACAAGACAAAGTAAAACGGCAATGGAAATGCCTTCTGGTGATAATTTGCAATTGGTAACTTGGTAGCTTCGTATTCTCAGTCTCCTTGAATACAATTTTGAACATTCCGATGAAGTACCAGAACAATTTAAAATGGCGCCCGCACAGTCGCTCATGGGTATCCCATACCTGTTTGAACAACGTGCAGTATAACAAAAATTGTGATGATATTTACCCGATTGGCCTCAAAGATTGGCTCTACACCAATTTGTATTTAGCTAGACACCAATCGCAATTTGATTTAGATTTTAGATTATTTAGGTATTGATAGATTCAGGTCATAATGCCTCCGGTGATCTTAAGAAACATCCCAGGTGACCCTGATTTTTTTTTGAATTCATGAAAATTTAATGGAAATATCGTGAGATTTCTTGAGAAACGCTTTGGAGATTTTTTGATACGGGTGATGTAGCTGGGACTAATGAGTTAACGTTGCATTTACGGATCATTATAATCTGAAAATCATCTCTATTGCATGGCTGGAAGGATGGCCTAGACGCTAGGCCTAGATGTATGTACACTCACCTCTAAGGTGTCTTGCCTGGGCTCCAATCCTGATCCAGCTATAAACTGTCATCCTGGTGTTTCACAGACATGGTGATTCATAAATATGTGTGCTGTCCATCGGATGGACATTAAAGTGGGCATCCCATCTGCCAACACTAGTTGGTGGATGTTAACCACAGATCAAGGGACACACATGTCTCCAAACTTTAATGTGGCGTATCTTCGATATTTTCCCTGCAATTTTTAGATTATTTTATGCTTTTACATGAGGTAACATTGTACCTAACACTGGGTAAGAGCTGTCGTCGTTTCCATAATTTTTCTTTTTTTTTGTTTTTTTTTGGAGAAGAAGAAGATCTCTTGCACCCATGATTAGTTGAGGGCCTGCAAACCTTCACTGAAAGAAGATAACGACTTGAGTCAACATTTTTCAGTTACCTTCAGGGACATCACCCAAAGATCCAGTCACACACACCTCTAATGTCTGCCGTGCCATGATATCCTTAACAGCCCTCATGCTGTTTGCTTCCATCATGAGAGTCACGGCCAATCCTTTTCGAATCTTGACGACACCACAAAACACCTGGGGGTTGTTATAGCAAGCCGCCAGGGTAGCAATAGCCATGACCTGCTCACCACACAAGTAGTGAAGCAGAGGAGGACAGACAAATTAGTTGCAAGAATATTTAGAAAGCATCGTTATACGTTTCACTTCAATGCCATCTTTCTATAATTCACCAAATGTCTGTCCGTCTGTCTGTCTGTTCCCAGGTACCGCAAAAACGGCTGAACCGATCGCAACAACATTTTGGGTGGGTAATCCTGGGACCCCCTGGAGTAAAATAGGCTATATTGTTTTTCCAATTTTTCAAATTTTCCAGTTTTTCCAAACACGATGGAATAATATTTACCGATATGAACAGTGATGTGGCTTTTATTGAAATTCTACAAATACTGTTTAGATTTTGATGATTTGCGTGTGATATGATTTAACGGATGTTTATATAAATCGTTTAAAATAAAAAAAAGCCTTCAATTTCTGATATTTTGCCTTTTCATTTTGGCCTCCCAATTGAAGCCCCGCCCAAGGGGCGGGTACCGTTGCTAGTCCTCACAATTCACAAAACCCAAATTCAAATACAGTAACATGGAAGGGTCCAATGATATGCTCAAGTACGTTCATATGGCAGATAATTTTTTGGGGTCTTACCAAATGATTCATATTCTACATGTGTACCGAATAAGCTATCTTGCATCCACACATCATTTATAAAGGTAGTGGACAAAAAAAATTGTAAACACCAATGTAAAGTCACTTAGAAGGATGTTGGACCCCCACGTGTGGCCAGTACGGCCTGTATGCGCTGTAGCATAGAGTCCACCAGTGTCTGGAATTCTGCTGGAGGGATGGGGCACCAATGGCACCATTCTTCCACGAGAAAGTCAATAAACTCACACTTGCTTAATGGAGGTGGAAAGCTCAGTCTCAGATGTAATTCCAGAATATCCCATAAATGCTCGATTGGGTTCAGATCTGGTAAAGCCATGACATATTGATGACCTCAGTGTCATGCTCATCAAACCATTGTGCGACCACAAATGCTCTGTGTATGGGGGCATTGCATTTTTATACATGACCCTAAGCAAACTGGAATGTTATTTGTTTAAGTAACACATGGGTCACACCTGTGTGGAAGGTTGACGGTGGATCTTATTTAGTTTTTCATTCATTAGGGAAAAACCTGAGATGGGGGCAGGAGAGCCAGTGTGTCGGGGGGCAGGAGAACTGCCAGAGCAGGGGGGACAGGGGAAAATCTGAGAAGAGGCAGAACTGCTGGGAGGGGGGGGGGAGGGGGAGGGGTGGGGCAGGAGAACTGGCAAGGCAGGGGGGAGGGGGGTTTATTTAAAATGTTGAGTTGAGGCAATGCCGGTTTGTGTTTATTTAAAATAGGGAATTGGGGCGATGTGGTGGTTAAATGGGATCTTCAAGGGTCTTACGGGTCTTCGAGGTCTTAATGAGTCTTCGGGGTATGAAGAGTCTTTGATGTCTTAAGAGTCTTCGAAGTCTTAAAGGATATTTGAAGTCTTATGGTTTTTAAGGGTCTTTGAGGTCTTAAAAAGGGTCTTTGGTGTCTTTAGTATCTTCGAGGTCTAAAGTGTCTTTGCAGTCTAAAGCATCTTTGAGGTCTTTAAGGGTGCTCTGGGTCTTTGGGGTCTTGAGGGTCTTCAGAGTCTTAGGGGTCTGAAAGGGTCTTAAGCATCATTGAGGTCTTAAATAGTATTCAGGATCTTAAGGGTATTCCAGGCCTTGGGTTTAAGGGTTCTAATCTTCCAAACATATAAAAAGTCTTCTCTCAAGCATGTAATCTAATCTCTCAGGCATGTAAAAACATGTGAAGAGGAGTCTTAGGGGTCTTCCGGGTCTTTAAAGGATGAGGTGGTGGATGAAAATACCCTTTGGCCAATCCTCGGGTCAGACTTGGTCTGTGTGCCAAATTTGGTTGTTGTCAGCCCAGCGGCCTTTGCAAAAAAACACGAACAGACAGACAGACAGACATCCAATGAATTGTATTTCTTAGATTCCCAACTTACATATCAAATTTAATCTTTTTGCAGGGTTTATGTGGGCAAAGTGAAAGTCTAATGACCGGAAATGCCTTTACATCAATTATTTTGGGGAAAAACAGTCAGTTCCTTGTATTAAATGAGAATGACAATTTTTGTATAAAATTTTGCAGCATTTAAAAACCGTAATTTTTGTCCTCGTATACCTTTGAGAGATCTGGTTTGCAATTCCCTGCAAGAAGAAAGCTTTCAAGGGACTTTACATCAAGACTCACAGAACTTTTAGAAAAAGAAGAAGCACAGAATAGATTCCCCTACTCCCCACCATCTGCTCTAGAATTAAGACAGCTGAGGAGCCCAAATCAGGTGTTCGTGTATGGTGTCCCTCCTCTGGGTGAGCTGCCCTGTACATGTCGAAAATGTAATAATATTCTTGTGTCGAATGCATTCCCACACAGCCTCCCCTGTAGAGGGCTGCAGTAAGTGGCCGTACCCTCTCTTTGCAATCTGTGCATAACTGGTGGTTTATCCCTCTTTTATTGTATTAGCCTTTTGAAACGAGGACATGGGTGGGGTCTATGAGTGGAAAATTAGATTGGTCATGATGACGTAAAATGCCGTAATATTTTGGCCAAGTACTGCTAAATGGAACGGTTTTGAAGGTAGCAAAAAGGTGATTTGTGTTCTTCAGTGTACAAGTATGAAGTAAAATAAAGATTTTAAAGGGTGTAGAAAAAATACATTCCAGAAATTTACCACCGTCGATGCGTCTTTTACACCACCTTATTTAACACGTGACATTAGTTATTCGTGCCCGATGTTTGTGTGCTTCATGACGTAATTAAAAACAGGAAGTGTTCTTTTTGGAATGATTTTAAATTCTGTTTGACTGCCTGATGGGCAGACAGAGTAAAAAAAAAAAAAAAAAGAAAAAAAGATCTCTCTCCTCACTGCACATGTTTGATCAGGACAAATTCAGAGCCAAAGTACTGCTAAACTACAGATTCGTTTTCAGAATCATGTTCCAATTCATCTTATAATTCACCAAATGTCTCTGTCTGTCTGTCTGTTCCCAGGTACCGCAAAAACGGCTGAACCGATCGCAACGAAATTCGTAATTCCCCTCTTGGTAAGTGTGATGTAACGCGCGTGTTTTGACCAGGAAACAGAAGTATGACGCGGCGCGTTACATCACTGCTTACCAAGAGGACATCACAATCGCCATGCTCTACCTTTACGTTTTTCATTCAGTGTGAAAAACAAACAAACCAATTGTTAAAATGATTATCAAATATCGAACGCATCGGCGTTACTGGTCTTCCAACGACACAGTACTTATAGGCCCGGCAGAAGGATTATGTTATTACCCAACCCTTGTGGGGTATATTGATCACAGTAGATCTTCGCTCAGTGCTGTAAGTAAACTTACCTCACAGATGTCGGGATTCCTCCAAATTTCTTTGTTTAATGTTATAAACGGCATTAGCGACTATTTAAAAAGCTAATAATATGTTTATGGTTTATAATATTTTACAAGCCCGGCTTCGCCGCTGTTAGACTTCCTGTCTTGTTGTTGTCCACTTGGTAAGCCGTGACGTAACGCGCCGCGTCATAATTCTGTTTCCGGGTCCAATTTCCCCCAATTTTCAAAAAAAAATTCAATTTCAAATTTTTCCAGTTTTTAAATTTTTCCAATCACGATGGAATAATATTTACCGATATGAACAGTGATGTGGCTTTTATTGAAATTCTACAAATACTGTTTAGATTTTGATGATTTGCGTGTGATATGATTTAACGGATGTTTATATAAATCGTTTAAAATAAAAAAAAGCCTTCAATTTCTGATATTTTGCCTTATTTTTTTTTGGGCCTCCCAAATGAAGCCCCGCTAGTAGGGTGGGTACCGTTGCTAGTGTTCATAATATAACATTAAATTGAAATTAAGTTCCTCAATCATAAATTGACGTTTGTGGACAGACAGACAGACAGAAGTCTATCAATTGCTTAACCCTGCTTTTTACTTTGCGTGTGCGAGGTAATGAAGGAGTTTGTATTTGATTATTGTATCATCTTGTAGGCCAGGACTGAGAAGCACCTCGAAAGCTGGCACAATTGAAACCCATATTAACTGAAGAAAATGGCACCAAATTGTTTGCCAGTACAGTATTATGGCTTCTGAAACTCCAACACACCTGTGGAATGGCGCAGAAAGTGAAAACATCAGGGTTGCGCAGGCGGGACAAGTAGGTGAAGACATCTGGGATGTGTTGCATGGCATTGGTGACTAGCTCATTGAGGCAGGAAACTGCGGCTGGCATGCATTCCCGATGAGTGAACTCTGCCAGAGTTTTGGCATACTTACCCCATGCCTGTCAAGCATTCAGGAATGGAGTAATGTACAAGGTAAAAAGAAAAATCATGGGATTAAGTAAGAAACGTTCTAGTTAGCCAGCCAACCCCACAAAAAGTGCCGAAAAACTGGTTTGATGGCATCTCACTGTTACAAGCAAACTAACTACCCAGATGTATTCGTTAGGTATCCGGGATCATCACCTGGGTGGATATCAGTTTTGTAAGTCGTCATTCCCGGTATAAAATGATGTCATTCCAAATGGGGGGGAGGGGGGGCTGACAATTGAGTCTGTCTGTTCATTTACTTATATTTACTAGCGACAGTGAGAGAATATAACACGCCGAAAGACTAGATTCGATCGAATTACTTGCGCAGAGTCTCTTTCACACCATTTTGTCAGTTAATTGTGGCTGTTGTGATAAACAGCCCGATTCACAGTTACTGATTCGTAGCAGGGTTATAGGAACCCTCGGATTCGCACCCACATGCTGAGATGCACATCTGCCTCGACTTTGTGGCATTTGCATGCAGCGGTCCTGCACTTTGTTTTGCAACCACAAGTCATCAACTCAATACATGCCACTTGTACTGCTGGAAGAGTAATCCAGACTACATCAAGTCCCCCTTCAGTTTCTCGCCAGCCACTGGAAGATGACGGCAAGCCTACTGCCCTTCGATTGTCACACTGTCCAGCGACCAACCACACTTTCGCCTGGTAGTTTGCTCTTGCCAAGTGTGACTTGACAGCATTTTCTGTGGGTGGAAGATTTTCCATTTGTTTCTTTCCTTTTCGGAACAGATCAAATCTAGCCTGGTTGACACTGCCTTTGGGATCCGGGGCCGAGTATAGGCGACACACAAACTCTTCAACTTCTGCCAATGGCCCATCGCGACCAACTCCATAGAGAAGATGCGGATATTCTACAAAGACTTTCCAACACGTCTTCTTGCCACATCCTGTAAATGATGAAGTTGTGTCTGATCCAGTCAGAGCATGAAACCCCAACAGATTATCCTTGACAGGTTTTGACAGCTTTTGCAAGACTTCGTGAACCGGGTAACATCGTCTATCACGAGAGGTCCCACCAATCAACCAAACAAGGCTTTGTTGGAAGAAATACAGCAGAAGAAGGAAGACATCAGTGTCTCTGCAATGAACGACGACTCTCTCAGATCCGGATTTGGTAGCTTCTAGCCCATGGAGAATAATGCAGGTATCCGCTTCTTTGTGATCACAGCTCAAACTGGTCAGAATACCTCTACTTGTTGATGAGGCTTTCTCGAGAGTGGTGAATCCTCCACCGACTATCAACTCGCAACCGTCAGGAACTTCAGCATGATGGCTCATCAGGTTATCTGAAAGGAATGAAGCAAGATCAGCTTCCCCCCCCCCCCCCCCCCAGGGATACGAACTGAGCCCAAACTTGCGGAAGTGGAACCTTGCCGTCGCTGATTATATTTATCTTCCGAATAGGCCTCCTTGCCTTTTGGCCTTGTTTCACTCTCGTCTGGCCTTTGATTCACATGGAGCCAAGATATCTGTCAAAGATGACATCTACCCGTGTGGCACCCCGACCAGAGTGAACAAATACAGCACGGGTGAAGGCGTTTGCATAATCTCCAAAGCATTTACAACCAACAGGTTTTCCTAAGCTCTGAATAAGAGTGTGCCCATCAATCAGTACGCATGCACCTTTCATCGGGTCGGCCAGACCAGGGAACGTGGGAGAAGCTTGTACAGGTACATCCGTACTCAGAATGCCAAGTAGATCTGATTTGGTAGTGGAATTCATCGTTCCATCAGTCTTTGCCAGGGACAGGAGAACAACTGCGAGTTCGTGTTTCAGAATAATTGACATGTCCACAACTCGGCCGCACTGGTGCGTGTTGACGAGTCTTTGCATAAGTCGCCTGTCTGCTTTAATGACTTTCTTTTCACTTGAGCTTGTAACTATCTCAAACTTATAGAGATTGGCGAATGTTTTTGAGTTTTGCTTTTTCATCGGATTGAAGAAGGGCTCACTTTTCTCTACTAAGCGACTTTTAACGTCTTGAAGAACACGATCCATTCCTCGCGACTTCACACTGAGAATATCTGCCTGGATTTCGTCTGTGGCGACATCTTTTGTGGTTAAGGCTACTAGCTTTCTCTGGTTCAGTTCATCGGCACTGTCCACCTTTTCCTCACAAACAGAGAAAACACCAAAGCACATGAACTGCTCCACTAAGCTTTTCACCTCCGCTTCGTCCCTTCAAACTCTCAATGGGAGACCATCTTTTCGGGTTGATATGGACTCATCATCATCTAAGCAGAGAAGCGCCTTGGTAGCATCTGACAGACCTCTCCCCCCAAGTGACACCAAATCTATCACGTGCCGAATCGGTCTTGGTGATTCGTATGATCCCGTTTGACAGCTTACACAATTTGTTGATCCATTCGTTCACCTGGTCATCTGGCACTTGGTTGAATCTGCACTTCGTTTTCTTGACCACAAAGTTTCCTGCCATGAATTCACTGAACACGTCCGTGGCTGTGGTTTCCAAAGCCAGCATCTCTGCATAGTACACAGGGGCCCACCTGGCGTAATTGGTATGGTCATAGACACTCCACCATGGTAACATCTTCCCAAGTGTTTGGAGATACAACTTCCAGTTCCCCTCTCTGAGGGCTCTGATGAAGCTCAAAAGAATATCTACGAGTTCCATGTATGTGCTCCAGTAAGAGAAGTTTGGATCTTCTTTGAACAAGGTGTCAAACTGTGTCCACTGTTCCTGAATCTGGGGAGTTTCCAGGGCTTCTACGAGATGCTGTACAGACACACAGATGTCTTCGTCGAAACCAAGGGTCTTCTTGGAAAACAGACGGTGTAGTTCTCCCACGATCCCATCCACCTCTGGCAAACATTCTCCATCCACTCACTTGCGGAATGCTGTCCACTTTATCCAACAGTTTATCCAACAGTGGTTTATCGAAAAGTTCAGATGATACTTGCCTTCGGCAGCACATAGGTCTCCTATAACACCCGCCAACCTAACGCGCATGCTGACATCATTGACGGCCATGTTGAGTACCTTCTGAGACATGCTCATGGTAGATATATTCCGTATATCTTCTTTTCTCTCATCAACTTGGCAAGATATACACCATTCCCAGTTCATGGACGACATGGAAGATCTGGATTGGCGTGATTGTCCGTCACACACTTCTCCGGGCGTTTCCATGGGATCGATGGTGCCTGTATTTGATTTCTGGCGTAGTCGTTCCAGTTTAGTTTCAGTACTAAAACTGCTATAGCAGGATTTATGCCAAACAAATGTACCGTCAGACCAATCGTTGTCATTCAGATCAGCCAACCTTTGCACTATTTCTGATTCTGGCAAGTCCACGTCTTTTAAGCCTACCAGTTCATTAACAACCTCTCGAATTCGCGTCTTTCCCTGCTCTGTACTCTGTCGTAGTTTGGTCTCTCCTTTTCGCGACTTTTTCTCACAGAATAGACACGAATTTCCTGATGAAACAGGAGCCTTCCGCTTTAAAACTGCTACGGATTCCATGTTTCATCGATCCTCATAGAGCAGATTTAAACCTGTGGAAAGACAAAAAATAAAACTGGTGAAGTCATTTCATTAAAACGTGTTCTAAACAAATGTTGTATATTTATTTACAAGACTGACGCAAATATATCAAACAATAACCGTTCGGAATATAAACATTTTGGATTTCACAAATTCTTCTAGCAACGTGCAAATGATCTAAATTACCACAATAAGTAATCTAATCAGCAGAAATGTTAACCTCCTATATTTTAGCCGTTTCCACCATCCTGCAGGGTTAACATACAATCGCAGGGGAGGGGTTTCTTTTGGAGATCTACAACAACACAAGTGCGAAATGTTCATACAAAAACATTTTTTCCGATGCCCCTGCTTTTGAGAATTATATTCTTTCCTTTAGGCTCACAAAAAAACAATTTTATACTCACAGTAGATGAGTAGAGTGTTGAATTGAAAAAAACTAATGTCAAAAAGATGACTCAATGGTAGTTTTGGCCGCCATTTTGTTTTTTCGATTTTTGACACTTTAACGGCCAAAGCCAAACTGACATCCACCCTGGTGATGTTACATAGGACCCATAGAACGTGCCTGGCTAGTTAGTTTGTTTGTAACAAAGAGATGCCATCAAACAACACTCTAGCCTGTGTTGGCTGGCTGACTATTCTTCATCTCATAAAGCATTATCAGTAAATCCTAGTTAAGCAAATAAAAACACATTCAGTAATAAATGATTCACCATCACAGATATCAATACAAATATGGATCATTCAAAAAGAGAAACAATCTTATTCATTGTGCTTATTACATACTATCAAGTATGGCATTGCCGTGGCATTGCCTGGCATTGCCAGGTCCGTGGCATTGCCTAGTGATGTTCTAATCCTGTTGGCATTTTGAAGAAATGTTTTTTTTTTTTTTTCTATTTTTTGTGGGGACCTGAAACACTTCCCGACATCCACTAAACATAGGGACAATACCCCTGGCGCTCACCTGGTGGAATAAACAGTATACTGCACTGACTAAAGGTATTTTAATCCAATTTCAATGGTTGCGAGAAGACAGGGCAGCATGTAGATCATACCAACATAATCATAAGACTTTAAACAAACAAACAAAAAAAATACCGTGAAATGGGGTGAATAGGGACAGCAAGGTGAATAGGGACACAAACTGAAAAAAAGTTCAGAAACTTTTTTCGCTGAAAATTGATAACCATACTGATTTGTTGATATTTGGGTTGAAAGTGTTCTCTTGTTTTTTTTTAAAGCAACTTATAGTCCCTATTAACCCCATATTAAATATGGGTTAAATAGGAATAAATCGGATTTTTATGGCTGTCCCTATTCACCCCGTTTTACGGGTGAATAGGGACAGTCACTAATACAAAAAAATAATAATCAAGAAACAATCCTGAGTTTCCAACTTATTGCTAAATTGATAGCTCAGATGGATGCACATAATATGCACCCATAATATAAACCACGGTGCCAATAAAAAAAAAATGGGATAAAAAGTTTCTCCAAACTGTCCCTATTTCTTGATTATTATTTTTTTGTATTAGTGACTGTCCCTATTCACCCGTAAAACGGGGTGAATAGGGACAGCCATAAAAATCCGATTTATTCCTATTTAACCCATATATGGGGTTAATAGGGACTATAAGTCGCTTTTTAAAAAAACAAGAGAACATTTTCAACCCAAATATCAACAAATCAGTATGGTTATCAATTTTCAGCGAAAAAAGTTTCCGAACTTTTTTTCAGTTTGTGTCCCTATTCACCTTGCTGTCCCTATTCACCCCATTTCACGGTACCTATTTTGGTGGGCAAACCCTCCTCCCCCAACCCCATATACCTCCTAAGACCCCAATTTTTGTCCCCCGTCGCACAGCGGAGCGAAAGGGGGACTATGGTTTTCCTCTCCGTCCGTCCGTCCGTCCGTCCATCCGTGTGGGCGTGCGTGTTTGTGTGCGGGCGTGTGTGCATAAGCGAAGGACCGCATTCGAATTTGGTGTGTGGGTGCAACCCACGTCAAAATCCAAGATAGCCGCCGCCATGTATGTCTGATGCCATGTATGTCTGAACCTTGTGAGATGAATATCTTGAAAAATAAGCGAAGTACCAACTTCTAATCTGGTGTGTGGGTGTATCTCGGTATAAGGAAGAACGCTTTTGAAAATTGGGTCGCCACGTCAAAATCCAAGATGGCCGCCACCATATATATGTCTGAACCTTGTGAGCGAAATATCTTGAAAAATAAGCGAAGTACCAACTTCTAATCTGGTGTGTGGGTGTATCTAGGCACAGGCAAGAACGCTGTTTAAAATTGGGTCGCCACGTCAAAATCCAAGATGGCCGCCGCCATGTATGTCTGAACCTTGTGAGATGAATATCTTGAAAAATAAGCGAAGTATCAACTTGTAATTTGGTGTGTGGGTGTATCTCGGCATAAGGAAGAACGCTATTGAACATTGGGTCGCCACGTCAAAATCCAAGATGGCCGCCGCCATGTATGTCTGAACCTTGTGAGATGAATATCTTGAAAAATAAGCGAAGTACCAACTTCTAATTTGGTGTGTGGGTGTATCTCGGCATAAGGAAGACCGCTATTGAAAATTTGGTCGCCACGTCAAAATGCAAGATGGCCGCCGCCATATATATGTCTGAACCTTGTGAGCGAAATATCTTGAAAAATAAGCGAAGTACCAACTTCTAATCTGGTGTGTGGTTGTATCTAGGCACACGGAAGAACGCTGTTTAAAATTGGGCCGCCACGTCAAAATCCAAGATGGCCGCCGCCATGTATGTCTGAACCTTGTGAGATGAATATCTTGAAAAATAAGCGAAGTACCGACTTCTAATTTGGTGTGTGGGTGTATCTCGGCATAAGGAAGAACGCTACTGAAAATTGGGTCGCCACGTCAAAATCCAAGATGGCCGCCACCATATATATGTCTGAAACTTGTGAGAGAAATATCTCGAAAAATAAGCGAAGTACCAACTTCTAATTTGGTGTGTGGGTGTATCTCGGCATAAGGAAGAAGGCTATTGTAAATTGGGTCGCCACGTCAAAATCCAAGATGGCCGCCACCATATATATGTCTGAAACTTGTGAGAGAAATATCTCGAAAAATAAGCGAAGTACCAACTTCTAATTTGGTGTGTGGGTGTATCTAGGCACAAGGAAGAAGGCTATTGTAAATTGGGTCGCCACGGCAAAATCCAAGATGGCCGCCACCATATATATGTCTGAACTTTGTGAGTGAAATATCTTGAAAAATAAGCAAAGTACCAACTTCTAATCTGGTGTGTGGGTGTATCTCGGCATAAGGAAGAATGCTATTGTAAATTGGGTCGCCACGGCAAAATCCAAGATGGCCGCCACCATATATATGTCTGAACTTTGTGAGTGAAATATCTTGAAAAATAAGCAAAGTACCAACTTCTAATCTGGTGTTTGGGTGTATCTCGGCACAAGGAAGAAGGCTATTGAAAATTGGGTCGCCACGTCAAAATCCAAGATGGCCGCCGCCATGTATGTCTGAACCTTGTGAGCGGAATATCTTGAAAAATAAGCGAAGTACCAACTTCTAATCTGGTGTGTCGGTGTATCTCGGCATAAGGATGAACGCTATTGAAAATTGTGTCACCACGTCAAAATCCAAGATGGCCGCCTCCATGTACGTCTGAACCTTGTGAGCGAAATATCATATCATAGCATGTTTTCTGCGTCTTCCACTTTGTCAACTCACATGACTTCCCCGACGGGGGACCGAGGCGTAACGCTTGTTCTAATACCTTGAACAAACATTGGTACATCACGGGTGGTGAAGGTTGTGGTCAAGACAACAAGGCGTGTATGTATATAAGATAATTTAACTCAAACTTTAAAAACCTGAGCATTGAGGGAGATATTACCTCTTTTGGCCAGAATTCACGTCCTTCCTGCTGATCTTCCAGGTAGTCCCGGATAATGTTGGTTTTCTGTAGAAATAATCCCATCGAATTGGCAAGCTCAGTATCCTCCCTGATGACCTCTTCCTCTTGGCCTGATGCAGCAAACAACCGGGACAAGCCGATGCCAACAAGGCCGGCCACGTAGTGGCAATACTGAGGAAGTTGACAAAAGAGTGGAGGACAATATTGAAATAGATTAAAAAAATTAAATGATTCTAATCAAGAAAGAAGGAAAGCAATGAAGATTGGGCTTGAAAATCGTATTGTTCACCCGCTCCCAGTCATCCATGGTGGTCAATTTGGACTCGAGCATCTCTGCCATGCCTTCGCCCATCCGCCAGCATATGTCAGTGATGATATCACGATACACCGATGAGAGCTTACGGAACTCCAGCGAGATCTGCAAAACGCAGAGTGGCCTCATGGTGCTGGTACAGGATTCAAGTGGAAAGCCTGATATATGCTTTTATTGCATTTGAAAGAAAATGAACAAAGGCAGCCCCATTAAAAATGACATGCAACTTTCCGCATCTACCACGTTCTACAGAGAAAAATGTGGAGCTAACAACAGTAAGTTTCAAATAAAGCCATTAGAAAGTGACAGAAGAACCACAACAAAAACATATCTCCACCTGTCTATTTGCCCCGGTCATCTATATCTTGCCTTTTATTCACCACTCTCCCACCCCCTCAATTATTGCACCCACATGGTATGCCACTCACGGTAGAGAAGTCCTCCAGCACCTGGCGGTCCTTTTCACAGCTTTCCGTGTAATTCCACAAAGGTTGATAAAGATGGGTGTGGAAGCTTTGCAAGAGAGGTGCTTTGATGTGGTGCTGGATACTGCTGCTGTCCTCCAGGGTGTCTAGAGCACGCAGAACCAGGTAGAAGATACACACCGCATCTCTAGATGGAAGGGTGGAAGGAAAATGGAAAGGCAGGTGACCTTTGGATAAATGTAAATATATACGAGTCACGAGCAATATTCAAACCCCACTTTTATTTTATATAGAACTATTCTTTAGAGTTTAGACAGTCTGCCAGGCAATGGGAGACAGTCTTACAATTGCTTCTGTGTCTGAGTCCAGGTCATAACTTTTTTTTTTTTTTTACAATTTGAGCTTTTGTAATCAAAATTTCAACAAACCTTTATTGTGAGAATATGGAAAAGGCAAATTCATAATTTGGTGAAAATCTGAAAGGGCAAAGTCACAGTAAGTGCACAGAGGCCTTATTAGCCTGTCCACTGCGCACCCGGAGTTTTCTCCCATGAGTCATCTTCCTGTTTTTTTTCTCCCATGTTTTTCTTATTCGAGGCTCATTTCATACAAAGTCGAGGCTCATGGAAAAGCTAGAACACAGAAAAGATCAGGACACAACATAACTGAAGGAACAGTAGAAAGAGAATGTGGAAACGCCAACATCATGGCCGAAGGATAAATAGATGGAGACAGACAAACCAGGGATGCGGGAAACAATGAGGGAGGGGTAGGGGAGAATGCTAGGGGTAGACAAGATGGATACAGAAGCATAATTTGGGGGAAGGGGATGGGGTTTTTCTTCATTCTTTATTTACCATTCGAGCTTTTTAATTAAATTTTCAGCAAATCTTTATGCTGAGAATAGGAGAACACTAAATAATAATACTAGCAAATTTCCCATGCCTGTACAAGTTTCTAAACGCAGTGGGGTTGGGGGTAGCAAAAATGCAAATGGCATCTTCTGTCATTGAGCCGGCAAGCTGGAAGCAACAATTCACATTTATTGCGACATCTGGTGTATTTTAAATGCTCTAATTGTGTCAAGGTGCTCTATTTGAAACTGTTTGTTCGATATACAGAGGATGTAGCTTTTTGATGCCTTTAGGGTCCATGGAAAAAAAATTATACTGGTGTCAAAGCCAGGCCAATTGCAAAGTAATAGTAGGATTTAACGTTTTTAATCCTCTCCCTATATATTGTGGGGATGCTTATAGCTGTTATATGGTTTATTTATACAGTTAGTGCCCCCAGTTTTTAATGGTACCTCAATGATTAAACCACTAATTTTTTTTTGTGTCCTTGCCATATTTTTTCCGGATTGTGACCTATTTAACAAAAAACACCTTTTTTATCATAACTTGAATAATTACCTCTGCCACCAAAGGTGGATTAAGGTTATTTTTCCCCCCGTCTGTATTTTTACCCTCGCCTGAGGAGAGGGTATTGCATTTGAGTCTGTTTGTTTGTCTGTTTGTAACTTGCCGGAAAAGATTCCGTCAAGTATGTTGATCGGTTGGTTTGTCTGTCTGTCTGTCTTGTCTGTTTGTTCGCAGTACTACGTCTACACCGTTGCATGTAGAATCGCCAAACTTTACAAACATATTTGTCTTGCCCTGGAATAGACTGTGCCCAATTGATGACGTCATTGGTCACGTGGTTCGGCCGCCATCTTGGAAAAACCGAAAATTTTTGCACCTCTATATCTCCGAAAGTGCTGAATAGAAAAAATTGAGACATGGCTCATTGTAAAGAACTCTCCATGGGGAATAAAATATGTTAATGATGACGTCATAGGTGCCTCAATTATGACGTCATAATTCGACAAGTACAAAACTTCATCCGATCAAGATGCAATTTCTTGAGCATAATTAATCTAGGAATAAATTAGATTAGATAATGATGACAAAATAGATGATAGTAAACAAATAATGATCACGTCATCGGTCACGTGGTTCGGCCGCCATATTTGTCCAAAATGGCCAATAAAAAAAAAGTATATTCCGGCAAGTCCTCGGTCTCTGACCGATTTTTCATTTGTTTGTTTGCCCGCACATAATAAATATGATTTTCGCTGCAAACGTTGGTCCGATTGACAGGAAATTTTCACCATAGGTGCAACTCCACCTGTATAATTTTAATGATAATTATGACATCATAGGTCATGTGGTTCGGCCGCTATCTTAGAAAAAACGCAAAAACTTTGCACCTCTATATCTCCGAAAGCGCTGAATAGAAAGAAATTGAGACATGGCTCATTGTAAAGAACTCTCCATGGGGAATAAAATATGTTAATGATGATGTCATAGGTGCCTCCATTATGACGTCATAATTCGACAAGTACAAAACTTTATCCGATCAAGATGAAATTTCTTGAGCATCATAATAAAAAATAATGATGACGTCATCGGTCACGTGGTTCGGCCGCCATATTTGTTTTAACACAAAAGCCTTAAAAACCACTGAAAATACATCCTGGCGAGGGTTTGCAATCTCTGATTGCTCTTTCTTGTTGTTTGTCTGTGAACAAGATATGTCAGAAAGTTGTGGCCGGATTCGGATGGAATTTGGCAGAGGTAATGTGTGTGACAAGGATGAAATGATTTGATTTTGGTGAAGATCCGAATTCGGATCCGGCTAGTATAATTTTTTAAATGATTCTTCACCATTGGGAGATAGGGCCAAAATCGATATATAGCAGGTTATTTCAAAAAGTTGTGCATGAGTTGGTTAGGTGACGAGAACAAGCCGATTCGATTTTGGTTCAGGTCCAAATTCAGATCCGGCCTATCAGTAGGATAAAAAACATAAATTGTTCAGCCTGGCGTAGGTATGCCCTCTACCGAGTGCCGTTCTAGTTTTCCTATCATTTTCATGATGTTGAGTTTTATGGATAGATTGTAGATGCCGCAATACACTTTTCACTAATTTACAGTTTATCTCTAAATGTTGAATGTCAAGATCATATGGCAATCGGAAAAAATGTGGCCATCATTGTATTGCGGCCTCCGGGAGAGACTTACCCTTGGCAATCGCTTTGTAATTACAGATTTATAGTTTAAGCTGTATTTATTAGGTTTAGTTTGAGTACAAAGCAGACACAGGTGGGCTTTGTCTTTTGAGATGCTTTCTTGTATTCCTTTGTTATTTTGAAATGCCTTTCTACTTCAAAGACCGTTTCAAAACTTTCCTACCTGCACTGTTCTTTTTCAAAACTTTCCACCCCCGGCTTCATTTCCTGGATACATTCCTGCTTAAACTGCAATACTTAATACTCTCACTGACATTATTTGTCTGTTCATCTATTATTCTTGCTTATACTAACTTATGGTTAGTTTCATATCCCCATAATGTCATTTATCTTCACATGAGCTTCAACTTTTGTTTAAAAAAAATGAAAATGGGCACTAACTTGTTTTGCAAAAAAATCTCTGAATAATCAAAACTTATTGTTTTGAAATTTCGACAGTACTTTGTTCAAGTACACTTTCGTAAGGATCCAATGGGTCTGCAGCTATAATTTTGATCTAGCTGCCCTGTATTTTCTATTCTTCGGCAATATCCCATCTATTTTCACAGGGACTTTGTCCTGCTTTGTTGACACCATAGAATGATTGCTTCCTCCTTAGATAACCTTCCCCTAAATCGCATGTATTTACCTTATTGCAGATGTCCAGTTTATACTGTTATGTTTGTGGGGGGTAGGGATACCTTGGTTCAGGTAGAGTGTGTGCTCCGATTAGTGTGCTCCGACTGTCGTAAAGAAGAAGAACCACGTTGATGTACCATAAGTGGGGAATTTGTGTGGACCGGACTGTCGTGTAAGCTTGTATCTTTGTCCCCATCACGAAGGGTGGGGCATGTTTATTAGCAAGGGATTATGGGTAAATTAATCCCCTGTATGTAATGCCTCTGTAATTTCTCCTTTGTTCCTTTTGACACCGCACTAGAACCTAGCCAGAATCCCGCATTTAAACACCCTAATTAATAAAAACTAACTGGAATCCAGGCATGAAGCACTACCGCTGATTACCCCGACTTGGGGAGCACACAGAGTGGGCAGGCCGAGAGCTGTGGCCAGAGGGGCAGTGATTGGTCCAGGGTTTGATTGACAGAAAGGACGAGTAAGAAGTGACTTGCTGATTGGTGAAGCAGCACAGATGATGTCAGAGCCTGAATGATAAAGGAATGCACTGGCGAACATTTTCTCTCTCTCTCTGCTTCTGGTTTTGATTGCATGCAGTCGGCATTTATCTCTCTCAATTCTGGATGTGATAGTGGACAGTCGTGTGTCAACGTTTCTTCTTGCTCTTGCGCCTTCTCCTTCTGCATCCATAGTGGACGGTTGCATTTTGCTATCTTGCGCGAGGAGGATTAATCACGGGCATCCGAGTTTCGAGATCTAGCTTGTGGTCGTGAAGAGGCGGAAGAGCCGCAAAAGAAGTGCTGCGTTTTCCCCAAGCAAGAATGGCAAGCTGCATGGCAACTCCCGTTCGTGACGCGCTTGGAGTCAGGATTGAGCGAGACGCACAACGAGGCCCTGTTTTTTCCGCCCACGCATTGTGCGGAAGAGCGAGCACATTCGCCCGCCAAGGCCTGAGACGATCGTTGACGATTACTGGTGAGACACACTGGTCGAGTTGAGCAAAGTGCCATAGATAACACCTTTTATTTTTACATCATTATATTTCCCTTTGTCTGTGTACTGAGTCTGCATGGAAGGACCCTCAATTTAGGAGTTTAGTTTTATCGTGCGTTTCTTTGTTACCGGCATTTTCTTAAATAAACCTTTTAATTTTTGCACATTTTAATTCCATTTTGTTTGAGTTATTTATTACAGGTTGAAGACTGCCGTTGGGATCCATAAAGGTAAGCTCTTCAGCTTCTCCCCCCAATTGCCCCCCACAAATATTCTCTGCTATATTTTGAACTAAACGCCTCAGAGTTAAAGCTGGTTCTTCAATCCGTTTCCTTGGACGGTTTTAATCACCAGGAATGCGACAATATGTACCCCAGCAGGTTTGCTTTCCATGAGCACTTCCCAGATCAAAACCTTTGAGTAGCATGGTTCTAGGTACACAAACTCTACCCTAGTCGATTTGCAGCAAGCAAAATTATATATTTTTTGTATTTTTGGCTATTTTTATTATATTTTTTTAGTATTTCAGTAATATTTAAAAGTATTTTTCTCCAAAACAGCATAAAATAGGTTATCCTTTCCAATTTTTTTTTTTTTTTTTTACTATTTTGTCGACTGATGCTTGCAGTGCTATTTTTTCACTTTTTCTATACTTCTCACAATTGGTTGCTATTTATTTACTATTTCCCTGGACTTAGTTTTTTACACTGCTTTTATTGTTATTTTTCTATACCTGCTTTTTTTCTCACAATTGGTTGCTATTTTTTTCCTATTTTTTTTTCCAAAACTGGCTATTTAATATATATTTTCCTATTTTTTTCTTATTTTTTTGTTCCAAAACTCACTATTTAAAATATATTTTTCTCCTATTTTTTTCTCTATTTTTTGTTCAAAAGGGTGGCTATTTAATATGTATTTTCTCCTATTTTTTCCAATTTTTTGTTCCAAAACTCACTATTTAAAATATATTTTTTCATGTGCAGAAAAATAGGAAAAAATATATTTCCCCATATATTGTTCTCCTATTTTTCCCCTATTTTTTTATTTGGGTAGATCCAGCTTTTTCATTCATGAAAGTAAATAAGCCAAGCAAGAGCTCTAACTCCTGTAATTCTCGTTTGGTTGTTCTTCAGACAAGTGAGTTTCGGGGGGTTTTATATAGAAATATATTGGCCTTGGAGGACGGACAACGAGTTTTAACCGATTAATCTCATCCCAAGATGCTATTACAAATGTTCTTGGATTGTTTGAATGAATTGAACCCCAGATGTAACCAAACCCCCTCAGCAAGCACTTTGTGCAGCCAAAAAGACGTGGCTTCAGGCCGGAAAGGCCTCCATATCTGCCAAGGCGCAGAACTCAATGCACCACTTTGTTAACAGTAGAGAGACAAAGCCGAGTTGGCAGGCCTTGTTAAAGCAGGGGGAAGAAATCAGTCTGCCTTGAAATCAAGCAGGTGCTGTGATTTCCTGCCTTCCATGTCACAATACCTCCCCTCCCTCCCTCCTCCACCACCACCACCACCACAACCCCTCATTATTTATTAAACAAGCAAGTCGGTTTTGTATTGCCATATTAGATTCTTAATCTCCTTTAGTAGCATGCTCGCAACATAATTTTTTTCCCAATTATAACATTCAATCCTCTTGGAAATTAAATCATTATGGACAATTAAATAGAAGGGTATGGGAAACAAAGTTCAGCTCTTTCTATCATGTCTGTCCCCTCAAGGACTTGACATCACAAGACCACAAATTGTCTGCATAAGGCCAGCAGCAGAAAAAAATTATTACCATGTTAATTAAACTGTTCAGCTGATCTTGTATATTTGTATATTTATGAAAATAAATTTAGACACAGGATGGGACCAATTGGCCAATCAGGATTTTGCCAGATCCACATTAATTGAATCATTAAATTAATTATCATCAAACTAAATATATATACAATGCGTATCAAAAAAAAAAGGTAATCCGAATTGAAGGGGTTAATATGCAAAGGTTATTAATTTTGACAATTTACATGTGGTTTACTAATTAAGAG
Organism: Myxine glutinosa; assembly: GCF_964187855.1. NCBI lineage: Eukaryota > Metazoa > Chordata > Myxini > Myxiniformes > Myxinidae > Myxine > Myxine glutinosa. Next base: position 83,850,233 of record NC_136268.1, read on the forward strand.
GAATTCCTCAGCTTTCCATTGATACCTTCCATGCATCATTGCTGTCACACATGACCGAGTACCTACATGTTCATTAAAAATGACAAGTTCAAATCGCATTTTTACAAGTTTGGCTAATTGTGCAAATCAGGATAATTGGTGTAAAATGAACGTCAGATGTGAACTTTTCTCAGGAATGATTGGCCTTTATGCACCCACACCTTAAACATGTCCACCTTCCCTTTCAACACAAAGCTCACAGCGGCGGAGCATGCCCTGAACTGCTCGTCTCACCATAGCCGGGTCATTGCGCAAAGCATCCACTTCATGTCGAATACGGCCCTGCAATTCATCAAGATCACGGGGAGGAGTCACGAACACCTTGTTCTTTAAATGTCCCCAAAGGAAATAATCACATGGTGTGAGGTCAGGTGATCTTGGCGGCCATTCCACTGCATGGTTGAGGGCGATGACTCGGTCTCCAAAGAGTTCCCTCAGTCGATCAACGGACAGCGATAAGACGATGTGCTGGGGCACCGTCTTGGGCCCACCAGAGATATCTGAAGACACCACGAACCTGTCACTCAAAGTTATCCTCCAGCTGCAGTAAAACTTCATCATTGATCATCTGCAGATACCTGTTACCATTGACATTCCTTTCAAAGAAAAATGGTCCGATCACCTGACCACTTCCACAAAGTCCCAACAAAACAGTCCACTTTTGTCGATTCATGTTGGTGTCAAAATTAAATTCCAGTGGTTGTCCTGTCGGTGCATATTCAAGAACATTATGGGTATTGACCTTGCCATCCATGGCGAAAGCAGCTTCGTCGCCGATAACAAGATACCGCAGGAAATTGACATCTGCTCTGCAACGTGCTATCAACCATCTGGCAGGCACCAGCCTCCTGGCAAAATCCCCTGGCGTAAGTGGATGCTGGATGTGAATCCGATATGGATGTTGGTGGAGGTCCAGTCTTGTGATTCGGTTGAATGTTGCCGAAGGCAATCCCGTCCCATTTCGTCTTGCGCTAGTATCCCGAGGATGCTCCAAAACTTGCTGCCTTACTGCTGCAATGTGCATTTCCGATCGCCCAGTGCGCCTCCTACCAGAATTCTTCTTGTTGCGGTTGAGGCTAGTGCCATGCCCTTGGTATTTTCTAACATTCGCCCAGATGGTTTTGACTGCTGGAGGCTCCCGTTCTGGGAAACGTTCCCTGAACGCATCACGAGTTCGCTGCAAACTTCCAGTTTGGTGAAAGGTTGTAACCACGAAGGTCTGCTGTTCAGTCGTAAGTTGAACCATCTTTTCAATGACTCAGACTGTCTCTAAACCAATACACTGTAGGCCCATCTTAAATACCCATCTTAAACAAAGGATGACGCAACCGACGATTACCAGACCAGCTTAACAATTTTACATAATCAACTTGGCAGTCGACAAGTAAAGCGTCCATTTAAAACTGTCTTGCACCGATTAGCCAAACTTGTAAAAATGTGATTTGAACTTGTCATTTTCAATGAACATGTACTCAGTCATGTGTGACAGCAATGATGCATGAAAGGCATCAATGGAAAGCTGAGAGTCTCCTCAAAATTGGTAAACCACATGTAAATTGTCAAACTAAATAACCTTTGCATATTAACCCCTTGAATTCGGATTACCATTTTTTTGATACGCACTGTACACACACACACACACACACACATATATATATATATATATATATATATATATATATATATATATATATACATACATATATATATATATATATATATATATATATATAATTTCAAAACACACCTGGTCACAAGTGTGCCTCACTGACCAGGTCCTCAGTCGAGGTTGTCTGCATCATCCCGTTTTGGCCCTTCAATCTCAATACGGTCAGCTAAGGTGGGCCAACAGGGACACATATGCCTCCACATGCAGTAGCTACACCCGGATGCGTACATACCCCCACCCCCAGCCAGTGAGAACACGGACGACAACAACAAAACCTCCTCCACTCCCAGAATCCACAGCCCCTCATCCACTCACTCACACACCAAAAAAAAACAACAACAACCTGATCACCTACCCTGACAACATGCACAACTCAAATAAAAACACATTCATGCAAAACCACACCCACTCCTGCAAAACACACACACACACACACACACACACACACACACCTCCATTTCTCTTCCGTGCTCAGTCACTACCCCTTTAGACTGAAATGAATCACCACCCACAACCTCAACCTACACCATTTGACGTGCCTCCATAAACTTCCTCCATATCCAAAGTGAGCCTTTCAAGGCAACCTGGGCAACTTGGTAACACATCCTCCTTCTTTCTGTACCACACACCCCAAGCCGAGCAAGTAATGCAGAAAAGGATTTGCCAAAATATCCTCTACACCCCACCTCAAATCTCAAATGGCTGACAGGAAACTCGCCAACCTTTCTCCCGACACTCTGCCTCCAGCTCACTGTACTTTCCTCTCTTCCTCTCGTACACCTCCTCCATGGTCTCTTCCCAAGGTAGAGACAATTCCCCAAAGATGACATGTCTTGTTGCACCTGACCAGATGACAATGTCAGGCCGCAACCTTGTTACACAGATCTCCTCTGGAAATACCAATTGTGGCTTTATGTCTGCCACCACCTGCCAATCACAGCATCTGACAGCCCTCTTGCTTTCCACCTCCTCCTCTTTCCACCTCTTACCACTTGGCCCTCTTTGACAAACATCACCTCTCCCCCATCGGTCTCCTTCTCCACTCTTCTCTCTCTCGATCTCAGCACCTGTTGTTGTACCATCTGCACTACCACCGCCAGCACCTGATCATTTCACCACTTGTATTCTCCTGCTGCCAATGCTACTGAGCATGCACTCAGTGCATGCTGCACCGTTCCCAAACCTCCACACAAAGAACATCTCTCCTCCTGCAACAACCCCCACAATCTCAAGTTTACTGGTGACTGAAGCACATCATACGTTGCTCGGAACAGGAAACTCAACAATATTGGCTCCATCCTCCAAATCTCTTGCCACTTCGATGTCCTCACCCGCACACCTTACCACCTAGTCCAAGCACCTTGCTGTGCCTGTCTGACTGCTTTCACATATTTCCCCTCCTCCTTTTTTCTTCACACCTCCCTTTCAACCATCTTCCTCCTCTCTTTCACACATGCCTTTCCCCATCGCTCATGCTTCATCCACCCCAAGCCATGCTTCCCGTGCTGCACCAGCCCCACGACTGCCTCCTGTTGCAACCGCTCCTCCATCTCATCCACCTCTGCTCTTGCATTCCACTTCCGACTTCCCTTCTTCTCTGGGAGAGCATTCTTTACCACTGAATCACTCGAATCCTGCAACATCATAAACTCCCGCACCTTCACCACCTTAAACTCCTCGGTTCATGATGTCAAGGGAAACTGGAGTTTTCCACCCTGACCATAAAAGGCAATGTTCGTCAAACAGCATGGCCAAGCACCTTGCTGTGCCTGTCTGACATGCACCGACAGGACAACCACATAACCACCTCCTCACAAACCCGCTCACCACAACCTCCATCCTCTCTACATGCCCAATCGCAATATTATACATCATCAATGGCCACAATACTCGTGGCATCAATCCAAACTTTAAACACCACACCTTCAACTTACCTGGCAAACCACATCCATCAATCCTCTTCAACCCTCTCACAGGCTTGTTCCTCACCCCCTTCACCCTTCCCAAATCATTCAACTCCACTGTATACCATCTTCCCAAACTCTTCACAGGGGCCTCTGTCAATGATGGCACCACCTCCCCTCCCAGTTCAAACCTGTGCATGTTATCCACCACTTCTCGTCTCACCACCACACTCCTCGACTTTCTTGCTTTAAAGCCCATTCTTGCCCACCGCATCAACCTTTCCAGTCATCCCAGTACCTAGACTGCTGTGTCAGCCGACTGTTGGACAACTGTCAGGTCATCCATGAATGCAAACATCACTGGCAAAGTGACCAGGGGCTAGCTCCACTGCTTTCCCATGTCCACTCACCGCACGTATTAACAACTCCATAACCAGCACAAACAAAATAGGGGAGATGGTACATACCTTCGGGATCCCTGTCTCCAACTTCTGCCATTCTGTTACATAGGACTGTGTTGCAAACCGCATCCAAAACTTATCATAATAAGCCATCAAAAAATCCCTAAATCTCCGTGGCACCCAAAAGAAATCCATGGCATACCTGATCAAGGCATGCGGCACTGATCCATATGCATTCTCCAAATCCAGCCATACCACCGCCACATCCTTCCTTTGCCTCTTTGCCTCCTGTAACACTTGCCAGACCATTGCTGAGTGTTCAATGCATCCTGGTATTCCTGCCTTCAGCACAGAACCATCCACAAAACCATTCTCTCTGATGAAGCCTGAGAGCCGTGCCGCAAAGACACCCATCAATATATTCCCATCTGCATCGAGCAATGATATTGGTCTAAACTGCTCAAGTGTCACAGCCTCCTCCTGCTTTGGAATATAAACTCCTTCTGCCCTACTCCATTGACTGGGCACCACTCCTTGCCTCCATTCCACCTTCAGGGCCTTCAACAGATACTGCCTGATGCCTTCACAACTCTTAATCACCTTGTATGACACTCCACTTGGTCCTGGAGCCGATGCCGCCCGTGCCTTCCTCAAAACTGCCTCAACCTCAGACATCTTTGGCTCTGACAAATCAAATGGAACACCTGGCTCTGTCGCTCTCACCAAGCCTGCAATGTCCTCCACCACTTTGTTCCTTCTTGTGTCTGCATAAGTGACACGCAGGTGACCTTCCAACTCTTCCTTTGGTACCTTCAGTACATCAAATCGAGACTGCTCCAACAGATCCTTCATAAACTGAAAAGGATTCTCAAAGGACCTCTTTCACCTCCTCTACCTCTCATTTCTTCGCCTCTTCATCTTTTCCACTCTCTTTAACTTCACCAATCTCATCCTCACCTGCTTCGTCAACACCTCAAGCCCATTCCTCTCCCCTTCCACTGCCCTCTTCCATCTTAAATTCAAGCTCCTCAACTCCACTCTCAACTCATGGATCACCCTCTGTGTCCTGCTCAAACGTGCCTCCTTCTCACCCCTCTCTACACACTCTTTCACTCCAAACGTGACACACGCCTACTCAAACACAATCTCATTCATCTTTCTCAATCTATCTTCCACCCTTCCTTTCAACGTCTGAAGCACCCCACACACCACTCCATCCATTCTCTCCCATACTCCCCTTTCTCCCATACCTGGCCATTTCACTCTCCTCCTCACATCCTTTCCCTGCTGAAGGCAACCCCAGGACATACAACACTGTGGCTTGCTACCTGGCTGTTTCTCCCTGTCGTCTTGCGTGTCCCCTTTTCAAAGGCACTGCGTTGCTTTACCTCCTCCTCACCCACCTTACGCACACAACCCATCCGGCTCTGATGGAAATGCAACTCTCTCATCGACTCAAACTCACGTCCACACCCACACTTCTCCCGAACCTGCCATGCCTCCACACGCACACCATCACACCGTAGACCAACATCTCCCACACGATCACTCCCACATACTTTCCGGACCTGCTGGACCCTCATCCCGCTGATGGATCCGAACTCACGTCCACACTGTTACCTTACCAGACGTGCATCCACAATCTGTTCTCTTTGGTCAAAATCAGTATCAGGTGTCTTTATCCGTTTTATCTGTCCATTTGGGCCCATCTTACGCCCCACCTTTCAGAGAGCCCTTGGGGTGTTCTATACTTTTTACATATATATATATATATATATATATATATATATATATATATATATATATATATATATATATATATATATATATCCACACACACACATACAGTATATACAGTCACGTGAAAAAGTAAGTATACCCCATGTGAAGTTTTGACTTTTTCAACATACAGCTATTTGATCCTCATTTCAACAATATTGATAGATAAAGGTGATATAATATAACAAATATCATGAAACACTTACATTTTGTAGTCCATTGTATAATTTAAATAAACATCAATGCAAATTTTGCATGTGGAAAAAGAAAGTGCACCCCTACATGTATCACTACTTCAAATACCTAAAATTAGAAATAGGTGCACCAGCTCAGGTGCAAATGTTTAGAACATCGTTAGAGAGGATCTTGGAGGAACCTGTCTTATTTAAACCTCAGACATTTCGTTTGGTTTGCTCTTTGTTGTTGGAAGTGTGCGGCGTCACCATTCCTAGATCAAAAGAGCTCCCCGGGGCCTTCAGAAAGAAGGTTATAGATGCCTACGAGACTGGGGAGGGATTTAAAAAGATCTCCAAACAATTTGAAATCAATGATTCGATTGTCCGGAAGATCATCTACAAGTGGAGAAGATTCCAAACAACTGCCAACTTGTTCAGGTCAGGCTGCCCCAGCAAGTTCAGCCCGAGAGCAGACCACAAGATGTTGAAAGAATTCTCTAAGAACCCCAGAATGTCATCACGGGACCTACAGGTAGCTCTTGCCACTGTTGATGTCAAAGTGCACGAGTCTACCATTAGAATGACGCTGCAAAAATTTGATTGACATGGGAGGTGTGCCAGGAGGGCCCCTTTGCTGTCCAGAAAGGACATCAGGGCAAGACTAAAGTTTGCCAATGAACACCAAGGCAAAGACCAGCACTTTTGGAACAATGTGCTCTGGACAGATGAGTCAAAAGTAGAGCTATTTGGCCACAGTACCGGAAGACATGTTTGGCGAAAACCAAAGACAGCATTTTACCACAAGAACCTGATACCAACTGTAAAGCATGGTGGTGGAAATATTATGGTTTGAGGCAGCTTTGCTGCATCAGGGCCTGGGCAGCTCACCATCATAGAATCCACGATGAATTCTTCATTGTACCAGAGTGTGCTTGAGGATAATTTAAGGCCATCTGTCGGAGAGTTGAAGCTCAACCGAAGGTGGACCTTGCAACATGACAATGACCCTAAACATACCAGTAAATCTACCAAGGAATGGCTAAAAAGAAAGAAATGGAGGGTTCTGTCATGGCCAAGTCAAAGCCCGGATATAAATCCCATCGAGATGTTGTGGGGGGTTTTTGAAACGAGCTGTGCATGCAAGAAACCCCTCAAACATCGCACAGCTGAAAGAATTCTGCATGGAGGAGTGGGCAAAAATTTCTCCCAGTCGATGACAGAGACTGGTAGACAGTTATAAGAAACGCCTACTTGAAGTTGTTTCTGCCAAAGGGGGCAATACCACCTATTAGAGCCAAGGGTGTACTTACTTTTTCCACATGCGAAATTTGCATTTATGTTTATTTAAATTATACAATGGGCTACAAAATGTAAATGATTCATGATATTTGTTTTATTATATCACCTTTATCTATCAATATTGTTGAAATGAAGATCAAATAGCTGCATGTTGAAATATGTTGAAAAAGTCAAAACTTTACATGGGGTGTACTTACTTTTTCACGTGACTGTATATGTATATTTATATATATATATATATATATATATATATATATATATATATATATATATATATATATATATATATATATATATATATATATATATTGTTGCGGAGATGAGAACTGTGTTTTTTTGATTGTGTGCTGTATTATTATTATTATTGTTTATTCTGCACCCCCCTACCTCCGGAGCTGTGTAAAGGTGAAAGGGCATCCCATAATTAGTCCACAAGCATACACGTCAGCCAAGTAATAGAATACCCCTGTTGATAGTTATCTCTTATTCTGTGTTTTAGGGTAAGGCTGTGTCTCCCATTAATTGAAGTACTCCATTGCACCAGTGAAAGAGAATAGACCCCCTTTCATTCCCATCCCCAAAATCCCCATTTCCTTCACATCCCCTCTCGTCATTGCCGAGCCTCGATTGCCCATATTACCTCCCCTCCAATAACCGCCATTGACCACGAGGCAGGGTCGGAGAAGAAAGGCGTGTCTCCACCTCGTCATCAAGGGCGGAGCCAGAGGGTCGCATGACCAACCAGGGCCGAGGTGAGCACCCCGATGGGCGTGTCCTGAAGGCCGGCGGCTTAATCGCCGGAGGCGTTATAAAGGCGCGCACGCAGGAAGTGAAGAGTGAGTCGGTTGCCAGTAGAGGGTCCGTGAAGAGTTGGTCACAAAGAGTTGGTCACAGAGAGGGTTGGTCACAAAGAGTCGGTTGCCAGAGTGAGACGGTTGCCAGAGTGAGTCGGTTGCCAGAGTGAGTCGGTTGCCAGAGTGAGTCGGTTGCCAGTAGAGGGTCCGTGAAGAGTTGGTCACAAAGAGTTGGTCACAAAGAGTTGGTCGTCAAGAAAGAGTCCTGAAGCTTGTGAGGGAAGGAGAGAGAACCCGTCACACCAACCCCCCAAGCTCCGCGTTGGCTCCACCAAGCGTTCACCTCCACCAAGGCTCCACCAAGCTCCGCGTTGGCTCCACCAAGCGTTCACCTCCACCAAGGCTCCACCAAGCTCCGCGTTGGCTCCACCAAGCGTTCACCTCCACCAAGGCTCCACCAAGCTCCGCGTTGGCTCCACCAAGCGTTCACCTCCACCAAAGCTCCGCCAAGCTCCGCGTTGGCTCCACCAAGCGTTCACCTCCAGCCATCCACCTCCTGCCATTCCTGTCATTCCCCGCGTGAGTCTGTCTTCTGTTTGTTCTGTCCTGGGTTAATTAAGTCTGTATAACTCAATAAGCTAGTATTTTCCCTGTGTCACCTGCGTCTTATGTGCTTGTAAATAAACGTGACTGCTTTCTTTTTGCTTGTGTGTAAATAGTCAATAAATTCAGTAGTATTTCCAAACCTTTCTTTGCCTTCGTTTTCCTCTTTGCATTCGTCGCCTTTGTCTTTTCCCTATTGACTAGCTGCGGTGCGACCCGGCCAACGTTTGGGTGGAATCGGGTGAGTCGGGGATCCTGTTAGGTCGCGGTAATACACCACCGCTCGGTCATCATAACATCTAAACCGCGATCAGTAACAATTGGTTGTCAGGAGTTGGATTCGGACCTGGGACTAAATTTGTTAGGCCCACATTTTGGAACACCAATTGTGTTATTAAGTAACAATTGGTGTCTGGGCGTGAGATTCGGGGCCCGAACCAAATTTTTAAAACATCTAGAAAAAATTTGGTCAAAATTTGGAGCGGCCGAAATTTGTTTTGTTTTACAAAACCTGAACTTTGAAATCGCGCCATGGCTGGTCAACGCGACGGGATGCCGGTGGGAGAGATAGACGGGGTAGAACCGACCCAGGACCCCAGGGAAGAAGTGGGAAAAGTGGTGGAGGAGAGTAAAGAAGGTGTGGTTGAGGGGGTATCAGGTGCACAAAATGGCGCTCTCGCGCACGTGGTTACAGTGGCACCAAATTTTGCCGCGCCCGTGACCGTACCACTACCAGCGGGCTTTGATGTGGGGGACTTCATGGCGCAATTCACCGAGATGCTGAGAATAGAGGGGGAGAGATTGAGTAATAAAATGGATGCTCGGAGTGAGCAAATTGAAGCAACAATAAACGGAATGAGGGCCGATAGGGAGGAAAGGGAGCAGAGGGACAGAGACCGCAAGTTGGGCGAAAGGGTCCCAGGGGTGCACGAGGAGGTAAAGCGGGTCGAAAAGCGCTGGTTGAGCGAAGCGGAGGAAAGCACGGGTACAATGACGGGGGTAGAAATCGCGACCCGGGGTTTGGAAAAGCCGGCGACCGATGAGGTTGAGGGAATTTTATTAAAGCCAACGGTCGTCGAGGTGAACAAAGAAATTATGGGTATAGTTGAAATTGGAGAGACCGGGGACTTAAAGTTAAAAGAGCAACAATCGGAGGAAGGAATGGAAATTGCTCAAAGTCTAAATGCACATCCTGATGCTGTACTCGCTAATCCAAATGGAAGTTTGCAGGTTTTGGTGCAGGGAGGAAGAAGAACCCCGAAGGTGAGACGTGCTGTATATTGTGCGGGTAGATTTTGTAAGAGGATGTTTAGCGACAAAAGAATTTTCGCGCGCTTGGGATCGAGGAAGCATCCGGGCGTTGGTGAAGGGTCCCGTGTGAGTGGAAATGGCACGCGTGGGAGGAAAAAGTGTGCGTCGGCGAGTGGGTGTGTTATAAAGTGTGGGAGTGAAACCGAGTGCGAGCGAGAATGCACGTCGGTGTGTACGGGGTGTGACACAGGGAGTGAGAGCAATACGGAGTGTACGTGCGAGGGTGAGTGTGACACGGAGAGTAAGGTGGTGGTGGAACGTGTGCGAGAAAGCACACCTGAGTTGGTGGTGGAGCGGGTGCGAGAATGCACGCTTGGAATGGTAGAGGGTGTGCGAGGAAGCACACCTGGGTTGGTGGAAGCGCGTGTGCGAGGGAGCACAGGGAAGCGCGGTGTGGTAAGTGTTACGGAGGACGTAACGGAGGAGAGGTGTGGACCAAAGTGTGCGCAAGAGTGTGCGCGAGAGGTGTGGTGTGTAACAGGGAGAGCGTTGGTGGAATGTACGGACGGCGTTGGAACGCCAGGTTTTGTGAGGGTGAAAGGGGTAGCGTATGCTGTATGCTTGTAAGCATGCAAGTAAAGCATCGACGGTAACCGGGTTAGTGGTTAGGGCGACGGATAGCCGATGCGAGCACTCCGGGCGCGGGGTGCTTTGTTGGGTGCGAGGCCCGGCGCGGGTCGATGCTGCGTCGCTTCTCTTCGAAGCGTCGTTGCCGATTCGGGCTTGGCCCCGCCCCGCACGGTCGAGTCCGGGCTTTGTCGGGCGAGGCGACCGGTCCGGTTCGAGGGCGAGTGGGAGGAAGCGGAACGGTGCCCCCTCGTGGGGACGGGGTTCCGACCGAGGGAGATTGAGCCATCGGGCCCGGGACCGCAAGGTGCCGCGCCGAGATGGTGCGTGGAGCCTCGGTCCAACCAAACCACCTCCCTTGAACCGAAAGCCGGACGGATTCAACCTGCAGGCGACCAAACCACCCGAATTCATTGCTCGGCTTTACGAACCGAGTTTAATGATGTCACGACGCACCGAGGCTAGGATATAGTGGACTGCGATGATGGTGATAGTGATAGTGATAGTGATTTGATACGAAATTTATAATTGTGGGTAGAATTGGCAGTAAATGGAAAATTTTTGAATTGGTTGGAATTTGGACGAGCAAAATTTATAGTGAGAGACCCCCGATGTGGTGGGAATGCAAATCCACCATCCCTCACAGGTGGGGCAAATGCGCTATAGCTTATGGGGTGTATGGCAGTGAAAACTAGCCCGGGTGGGTTAGGTTATATTGTAGGGATCTAGCGAAGATGACATTAGGTGACGTTAAGGTTAGTTAGTGACTGATACCTGTAGTGGGGACGCAGGTAGATTAGTGTGGATTATAATGACGTGGGAGCGCAATAGTTTAAAGGGACGACTGGGAAGCGCAAGTTTCAGAGGGGAGTAGTTAGATGAAATGATGCCGTGTGTGTGAGGATTGAACAGGTGTGATTGCACAGGTGTGCAACTGAACAGGTGTGTGGAGCAGTGTATGAGTGAGTAATGGTGATGTGTGTTGTGTTGACCAACTGGTCCAGGAAGAGGAGGAGGGTGCAGGTGGCACCAGGTATGATTGCACAGGTGTGCAACGACAGGTGAATGGAGGACAGGTGTATGGGATAAATGGTATGGAGTATTGGAATGGATGGTCGTGGAGTGAGTATGGTGGAAATTGTGGAGTGGAGTGGATGGTGCGAAGGTGTGAATGGGGGAAGAGTGGACCCCCATCACAGATACCCGGGGCGGGTAGTGTAAGTGTTAGATAGAGGGTACAGGTAAATTGTGGTTGGATATTGGCATCTGTGGTGCGGGTGAAAGAATGGTCTTTGGATGGGTGCATTAGTGTTGTGGAAATGGCTGGGCGTGTAGCCTGTTAGTGTGTGTAGTTGGTTGGGCGCTCCACCACTGTGAGGATGTCGGCCAGGTGAGGCCGCAGGTGGGCTCTGGGAGCCGGTAGTAGTTGTTGTGGTTGGGGCCCGAGGATCCGGAGGACGGACCCGGGTAGCCCAGTGCCAGAGGGCACCAGGGGGTGACAGAGCCAGGAGAGGGCCTTCCCCAGTTAGTTAGGTTAGGGTGAGGAGCTAGGTAAGCTCGGGTGGCAACTGCAGTGGTGGAGGTGTGCAGGTGGGTAGACCTGCTGGGAGAGCTACACGTCGCAGCCCAGAAATTGTGCGAGGCACCGGGAGATGAATCGGGGGAGCGAGACCCCAAATTGAGAAGCACCACAGTTTGGTCAATGGGAATTGGTTTTTAGAACCCATAGTGTAAGTGGCCAATGGATTGGCAGGGAAAGACCCCGGGTAGTGTAAAGTGTGTTAATGTCATTTAGAAAGTAGTTAGGATGAAGTCTCCTCGCACCATCTGCATCCACTCACCTGAGGTGACAGGTACTCCGCACCATGCCATGTTTAATTATTTTTACTGTGCAAATGTTTGGATGGTGAGACGCATCATGACGTGGGTGTGAAATTGTGCGTAATTCCATCTCTCCCTCCTTATGAGGATTGATGACGAATTTGGTGATGGCAAATTTTGAAGTAGAGGGATTGTGGAGACGAATTTGGTATAGGGGAAATATGAGGAAGACGTGACAGTAGTGACGAATTTGTAAATGTGTAGATTTTTGTACATATGGGGTAAGGGCAAGGGTAGGGTAGGTGACAGGGGGGTGACGTACGGTAGGGACGAGCTTTCTCACTTCGCCCTCCGTACGCATTTCGCCTTGCATTGCCTTATTGATGTGTACCCTTGTGACCTTACCCCTCGCTCATTTGTCTCATCCCCCTTTTGTCTCCCACATGACCTGTGCACCATTGGGTGCCGAGGGGAGCGTGCGTGGGTCGGCCATTGTGCACCCGAAATTCCCAGAACCAGCTGTCTGCATCGATGCACCACATTATGGACCACATGCCTGTGGCCGAGCACCACCTATGGACCCCATGGGTTGGGGCATGGCCCCTCTGCTGGAACTGGCCATGAGGGCCCGAAATCTTGCTGGCGGACCTTGGCCACAGGGCACCGATGCCCCACAGGTGAACCACACGTAGTCGGCCCTGTGGGCCATAAATAAAGAAAATAAAAAGGACACATTGGGCACACTTTATTGCAAATAGGCCGCCAGTAAGCAAAGCAAAAGAATGACAACTGGAAGAAATAATAATAACCAGCAGAGGGAGCCGAAGAGCAAGAGACCACCTGCAGGGTTAGGGGTTGTTGATTTTATTTTTATTGAACATTGTTGAACTGTGGTGACTGCACCGATTGGTGCTTGAGGGTGTGTTGGTGCGTTATAGGTGCTTTCATGGTGCATTGATGCAGAGCAGACTGTCTCCCCCCCAGAAAGAACAATCACAGGTCCTGGGTTAGTCTTGTAAATAAAAGTAGCGTCAAGTGTAAATAATGCTTCCCACCGTCAGTGTGTAGTTTGAAGACCATTCTGCAATTCGGTTAACTGTGGGCGTAAGTCTGTTAGGCAGGGTGCAATGGAGCAGCGGGACACATTTATTTATGTCTTAAAACTGTCGCACTCAGGGTCAGGTTAAAAGTAGAGGGAACTACACCTACGTGTCACACTAAAAATAAAAGTTGTAGGCCCGGGATGTGCCTAAGAGGAGGAGGGTGCAGTGTTGCGGAGATGAGAACTGTGTTTTTTTGATTGTGTGCTGTATTATTATTATTATTGTTTATTCTGCGCCCCCCTACCTCCGGAGCTGTGTAAAGGTGAAAGGGCATCCCATAATTAGTCCACAAGCATACACGTCAGCCAAGTAATAGAATACCCCTGTTGATAGTTATCTCTTATTCTGTGTTTTAGGGTAAGGCTGTGTCTCCCATTAATTGAAGTACTCCATTGCACCAGTGAAAGAGAATAGACCCCCTTTCATTCCCATCCCCAAAATCCCCATTTCCTTCACATCCCCTCTCGTCATTGCTGAGCCTCGATTGCCCATATTACCTCCCCTCCAATAACCGCCATTGACCACGAGGCAGGGTCGGAGAAGAAAGGCGTGTCTCCACCTCGTCATCAAGGGCGGAGCCAGAGGGTCGCATGACCAACCAGGGCCGAGGTGAGCACCCCGATGGGCGTGTCCTGAAGGCCGGCGGCTTAATCGCCGGAGGCGTTATAAAGGCGCGCACGCAGGAAGTGAAGAGTGAGTCGGTTGCCAGTAGAGGGTCCGTGAAGAGTTGGTCACAAAGAGTTGGTCACAGAGAGGGTTGGTCACAAAGAGTCGGTTGCCAGAGTGAGTCGGTTGCCAGAGTGAGTCGGTTGCCAGAGTGAGTCGGTTGCCAGAGTGAGTCGGTTGCCAGAGTGAGTCGGTTGCCAGTAGAGGGTCTGTGAAGAGTTGGTCACAAAGAGTTGGTCACAAAGAGTTGGTCGTCAAGAAAGAGTCCTGAAGCTTGTGAGGGAAGGAGAGAGAACCCGTCACACCAACCCCCAAGCTCCGCGTTGGCTCCACCAAGCATTCACCTCCACCAAGGCTCCACCAAGCTCCGCGTTGGCTCCACCAAGCGTTCACCTCCACCAAGGCTCCACCAAGCTCCGCGTTGGCTCCACCAAGCGTTCACCTCCACCAAGGCTCCACCAAGCTCCGCGTTGGCTCCACCAAGCGTTCACCTCCACCAAAGCTCCGCCAAGCTCCGCGTTGGCTCCACCAAGCGTTCACCTCCAGCCATCCACCTCCTGCCATTCCTGTCATTCCCCGCGTGAGTCTGTCTTCTGTTTGTTCTGTCCTGGGTTAATTAAGTCTGTATAACTCAATAAGCTAGTATTTTCCCTGTGTCACCTGCATCTTATGTGCTTGTAAATAAACGTGACTGCTTTCTTTTTGCTTGTGTGTAAATAGTCAATAAATTCAGTAGTATTTCCAAACCTTTCTTTGCCTTCGTTTTCCTCTTTGCATTCGTCGCCTTTGTCTTTTCCCTATTGACTAGCTGCGGTGCGACCCGGCCAACGTTTGGGTGGAATCGGGTGAGTCGGGGATCCTGTTAGGTCGCGGTAATACACCACCGCTCGGTCATCATAACATCTAAACCGCGATCAGTAACAATATATATATATATATATATATATATATATATGTATATATATATATGTGTGTGTGTGTACATGTATATTTGTATATATAAGAAACAGGAAGTAAATTCCTGCGTGGGGCTAGTGTGAAAAAATTCCAACTCAACCCAGGACTTGAACCCACGAACCTCATCACTTACGCGGTGACAGCGCACTGAGCTATTGAGTCAACGGGATATCCCCAGAGATTTCTCACACGAACGCTGCGAGCTTTATAACGGCCGATGTCTTGCGTGCCTGCTCGGCAGACCCCGGATGTGAGTGTATGTATGTGAAAGTGCAATGAAGATAAACGCATCTAACAATTTAAGAAACAGGAAGTAAATTCCTGCTTAGGGCTCGGGTGAAAAATTCTGACTCAACCCGGGACTCCAACCCACGAACCTCATCACTTACGCGGTAACAGCCCCCTGAGCTATTGAGTCTCTGGGATATCCTCAGAGATTTATATATATATATGTATTTATGTACATATATATATATATATATATATATAGAGTGTTAGTTATGCTGAAATGTTTCTTTGGCAAGGGTTACAATCGCAGCTTGGCCACCACTCCAACGCAGGACATTCGCCTGAAGGAGCAGTAATTTGTACTTTGTTGATGTGTCATCAATAACTCGCCTGCTCTTCGCGAATGGTGGGACACACAGTACACACACCCCAATACTAGTAGATAGGACACCAGTGCAGGGTACTAAATTAAATGGGATATGTATGTTAACTACAAAAGGAATGTGGATGTAAAGGTAATTAAGTTAATTGTAAACAACCAAGTACTGTAGTCAAATCAATGAATTAAACAAAAGCATTTAAACACAATTCTTGCCAATTCCAACCCCATAAACCTGCCCCCAGTATGGTATTTATCGCCGGTGATGTGTTACTTTTAAAGTGAAGCATTTTACAAAGCATAATATTTTCCTGTTTACAGAAGCTGACATGTCTTGATTATTTCTCTGCTCTCGTAGTGGCCTTGATCTCATTCCTAATCCCAAACCTTTATCAAATACTGAAGGAGTTTTCCGCAGGGCTGGCAGTAGGCCCACGTTCACCTGGAATATGCTCGTGGAAGTACTCGATAATCTGAACAAGCCTCATTCAAGTGAACGTATATATATATATATATATACATATATATATATATATATATATATATATATATATATATATATATATATATATATATATATATACATATATATATATATACAGTCACGTGAAAAAGTAAGTACACCCCATGTAAAGTTTTGACTTTTTCAACATATTTCAACATAGCCATTTTTTTTTTTTTTTTTTGTATACAAGATCGAGGCTCGTGAAAGAGCTAACATTAATCACACAGAAAGACAAACCGACACATAAAACATATAACATGGGGAGCGGTACACAAGATGGGGCGAGAGGGGGACGAACACAAACACAACATCTGAGAGCAGGGACATCGAGAGATCTGTGGGAGGGAGAGGGCTTTGGGGGGGGGGGAGGCTTGGGAAGGGGGGGTGGGAGAGGTATAAAACATATGGACACTGCCAGGACTTCCAGGAAAGAAGTTGGAATTTCAAACAAGGTGGATCTGGGGTGAATTAGTGGGGGTAGAAAAGATCAAGGTTTTGGATGGGGAAAGATAAGAGATGGTGGTGAACAGCTGTTTTGAAGACCTGGAGGGAGGAGTGGGATTGAAGGGAGTGTGGGAGTTTGTTCCAGAGGCGGGAGAAAAGAGGAATGAAAGAGTGAAGGTGAGCAGAGAGCCGAGATTTTGGCAGTTTAACCATCAGAGGGTTGCTGGCAGATCTTGTGCGACCTGGAGGAATATTTGGGGGACAAAGCACAGAGAGAGCTGGGGGAGCAAGGCCGGAGGGGAGTCGGTAGAAGACAGAAAGACCACCTACCTGTCTGCGGTGAGTGAGTGAAAGGCCCTCGGAGATAGCTTCATCACGGGAGATTCCAATGATTCTGAAAGCTTTGGTTTCAACAGCGTGAAGCCGAGCTAGGTGTGAGGAAGGAGCACCGGCCCATAGGGGAGAACAGTATTCCATTGAGCTGCGGATGAAAGCCTTGTATGTGGTGAGGAGCTCAGGTGTGCCGAGGAAGGACTTCGCACGACGGAGGATGCCCAGTCGGTGACTGGCTTTGGAGGCCAGCTTGGAAATATGGTTTTCCCAAGAAAGATCATGGCAGATAGTGAGACCCAAAAGCTTGAGCGACAGAACTTCTTGGAGAGGATTGTTGAGAAAGTAGATGGGAGGGTTGTCCAGTCGATCTTTACGGCGAGACGTAGTAAGAGTGTGAGATTTGTCAGGATTGAAAGACATGTTCCACTTGTTTGACCAGTCTGTGATTTTGTCCAGGTCTTCAGAGAGTACCCTGGATTTAGAATAGGTACACCGTATCCCTGCGTCTCATAAAAGACGACTAAGAGGGTTGGCGTCAGGAAGGGCATCCGGCCAAAAAAACATTGCCTCAAAAAGAGAACCATGACAATTGCAACTACATATGGGCAGGGTACAGCCCAAAGTGGAGATCGGTTTCTGAGATTTGGGACATGGAATGGAGGGACAAAGACAGGGAGATCAGGAGAAGTGGTGGAAGTATTGGTCAGAAGAAGAGTGGACATGTTATGTGCAAGAGACGAGATGGAAGGGAAGTGGTGTGAGAATGGTGAAGGGTAGGCAGGGACCGAAATACAAGTTTGTGTGGCAAGGGTGCCTGGAGGGCGTGAATGGTGTTGGTGTCCTGTTTTCTGAGGAGGTTGTAGACAGTGTGGTGAGTGTGACTAGAGTGAGTGATAGGTTGATGATGGTGAAAATGATGATTGGAAAGCTCTTGGTGAACGTCATCTCGGGATATGCTCCGCAGGTTGGTCGGAGCGATGAAGAGAAGGACAAGTTCTGGTGTGCGACAGAGAAGCTGATGGAAAACGTGAAAGATGAGGAAGTTGTTGTGGTAGGAGGAGACCTAAATGGACATGTGGGAAGGAGTATGGATGGTTTTGAGGGAGTTCATGTGGGTTACGGATATGGTGTGAGAAATGGAGAAGGTGAAAGGATTTTGGAGTTTGCTGATGGAGCTGATTTGTTGATTTGTAATACTCAGTTCCAGAAAGAGGATAATAAGCTTGTTACATACACGTCAGGTGGGTCGATGACAACCGTTGACTACCTGATGGTGCGTAGGCGAGATAGGGGGCACCTCTGGGACACAAAGATGGTCCCGGGGGAGGAGGCTGTTTCACAGCACCACTTGGTTGTCTGCGACATAAGGGTGAAAGGTGCGAGGAGAGCTCGGCGGGTGAAGTACCAACCGAGAATGAAGGTGTGGAGGTTGAAAGAGGTGACAGTAAGGGAGGCATTAAAAGAGTGGCTGAGTAGGGTAGAGGATGATGTGGTTGAGCTTGAAAGTGGTTGGATGTCAATGAAAGCTAGTCTGTTGGGAGCCGTTGGTGAGGTATGTGGATGGACAAAAGGACCACCGAGGCACTCGGAAACATGGTGGTGGGATGATGAAGTTGGAAAGAGGATTGACGAGAAGAGGAAGAAGTTCAAGGAGTGGCAGAAGGCGAAGGGTACGGGAGCAGAAACAGCAGAGCATGAAAGTTATAAGGCAGCCAAGAAGGCTGCAAAGAAAGAGGTGGCAAAGGCGCAGGAGGCATATCGGAAAATGTTCAGAGAACGCTTGGATTCGGAAGAGGGTCAGAGAGCAGTATTCAGGATTGCAAAGCAGATAGCGAAAGAGAGGTGTGATGTGATGGGGGTGAGTTGCTTGAAGGATGAAGTGGGACAAATCGTTGTGGACCCAGATGGAATTAAAGGAAGCTGGAAAAGATATATGGAAATGCTGTTGAATACAGAGCATGAATGGGATGGCAACATAGAAAGTAACCCAGTTTTAGGACCGGCAGAGAAGATAACTGAGAAGGAAGTTGAGGAAGCCATAAAAGCAATGAAGAGTAGAAAAGCAGGAGGGCCGACAGGAGTTGTGGGAGATATGTTGAAGGCAGCATGAAGTTGGGGTGTGAAGAGTATGACAGAGATCTGTAATCTGGCGGTGAAAGTAGGCCGCATTCCAGTGGATTGGGAACTGAGTACCCTCGTCCCTCTATAAAAGGGGAAAGGTGACCCTCTAGAGTGTGGCTCGTACCGAGCGATAAAGTTATTGGAGCATGGAATGAAGGTATTGGAAAGTGTGTTGGAGAGGAGGATAAGGAAGAAAGTGAAGATCGACGAAATGCAGTTTGGATGTATGCCAGGAAGAGGAACGACAAACGCGCTTTTTATTGTGAGGCAGTTGCAGGAGAAGTACATGGAGAAGAGGAAAAAGTTGTTTCTTGGGTTTGTTGATCTGGAGAAAGCATTCGATAGGGTTCCACGCAAAGTATTGACATGGGCAATGAGGAAGTTAGGAGTGGAGGAATGGTTGATCAGAGCAGTGATGGCAATGTACAAAAGAGCACGCACAGCTGTAAGGACGAAGGACGGGAACAGTGGTGAGTTTGAGGTGAAGGTGGGAGTGCATCAGGGGTCGGTACTAAGTCCACTACTATTTGTAGCTGTGATGGAGGTGCTGGCTCAGAACGTAAAGGAGTGTTTACCGTGGGAGTTGTTGTATGCAGATGATCTGGTGTTGATTGCGGAAAGTATGGATGGACTGAAGGAAAAGATGAACAAGTGGAAGGAATGTATGGAGACAAAAGGTATGAAGGTGAATGTCGGAAAGACGAAGGTGATGGTAAGTGGTAAAGCATGTGGTGAGGTGGAAAGAACTGGGAAGTGGCCCTGTGCTGTGTGCAGGAAGGGTGTCGGAGTGAACTCCATTCAATGTACAATGTGCGCTGAGTGGGTTCATAAAAAATGTAGTGGTCTGAGAGGGTCATTAACCAGTGTGGCAGCTACATTCAAATGTAAGGTGCGCACAGAGGGAGCTGCACATGGAGGAAATGTTGAGTTGCATCTTGGAGACGGCGTGAAGCTGGAAGGTGTGAAAACATTTTGCTACCTCGGAGACATGCTGAATGGAGAAGGTGGATCAGACTCGGCAACGGTTGCTCGAGTGAGATGTGCATGGAAGAAGTTTCGGGAACTAAGTGGCGTGCTGATGAGGAGGAGAGTGTCGCTGAAGCTGAAGGGAAAGGTGTATGCTGCATGTGTGAGAAGTGTTATGATTTATGGGAGCGAGACATGGGTAATGAACGTAGAGCAGCAACGAAGGCTGGAAAGGGTGGAAATGCGAATGGTTCGATGGATGTGCGGAGTATCGTTGAGAGAGAGGAAGACAAATGATGAATTGCGAAAGATGATGGGAATATTGCCTGTGATTGATGCTGTGAAGAGGAACAGGTTGAGATGGTTTGGTCATGTGTTGAGGAAGGATGAAAGTGACTGGTTGAGAAGAGTGATGGAAATTAATGTCGAAGGAAGTAGAGGACGGGGAAGACCGAGAAAGACTTGGCTAAAGATGGTGGAAGAAGAAATGCGGGCAAGGGGGTTAACAAGGAGAGATGCAGAAAATAGGGCAAAATGGAGAAGATTGTCATGGGGACCGCAAGGCTAACCCCCGCTCTAGCAGGGAAAATGGCCTTAAAATGCATGTTGTTGTTGTTCAGAGAGTGAGGAGGCTGCAGGCTGCCAATCTGAGGGAAGAGGATTGGAGCGGCAGAGAGTGGAGTCATCAGCAAACAGATAGAGAGGATTTTCCAGAGAGTCGGAGAGATCATTGATAAAGACCAGAAAAAGCACCGGGCCCAGAACACTGCCTTGGGGAACTCCAGCCTGAACAGGAAGGGGAGATGAGAGAAATCCATTCAGGGCCACACGTTGTCTACGACCAGAGAGGAAGTCCGCAAGCCATGCATGGAGATTTCCATGGATACCATAAGAGGAGAGTTTGGTGAGCAGAGCTGGGTGCCAGACCGTATCGAAGGCACGTGATATGTCAAGGGAGACGGCTCTGATTTCCTGTTTGGCATTGAGGACCTCCATCCATTGTTGAGACAGCAGAAGCAGCATGTCCAGAGTAGAATGACCTGGTCTGAATCCAAATTGATGATCGGAGATCAAGCCATTGGAGAAGAGGAAGGATTTGATATCTGAAGCAATGATGGATGCCATGACTTTGCTGATAATTGGGAGCAGGCTGATTGGTCTGTAGTTGCAAGGATCTGTTTTTGCACCTTTTTTGTGTAAAGCGGTAATGTTTGCTGATTTCCAGGATGCTGGCAGATGACCTTGAGCAAAAGAGAGGGTGAAAAGAACAGAGAGAGGGAGAGATAGAGCGGCAGAGCAGGATTTTAGGACCCATGGGCTGATGCCGTCTGGTCCAGTTGCAGAATCAGAGTCGAGGTTTGACAAAAACTCCTCCAACTTGTCAGGAGAGAAGGACACAGAGTCCAGGAGCAGTTGGGTTCGACTGGGTAAGGTGGGAACAGAGAGAGATGGGTTTGGGACACAATATTTTGAGGCAAACACAGAGTTGAGGCATTCGGCTTTGTCACGTGCGGTGTCAACTGTGTAGCCATTTGAGGTAAGGAAGGGGATGGAGGGGGAACAAACACCAGAAATGGATTTGACCAGATGCCACCAGGATTTGGAGGAAGGAGACAGGTTTGAGAGTTCATTCTTGAGTGTGGAGAGATAGTGCTTCCTGGCACTCCTGAGGGCAGCCACACACTTGTTCCGAGCATGGTGGAAGGAACTGCGATTGCCTTCAGTTGGATTAGCCTTCCAAGAGGCAAAGGCAAGTTGTTTCAGGGCAACTCCCTCACCACAAGATTCAGTGTACCATGGACTGGAGGAAGGGTAAGACAACTGAAGACGAGATGGGATAAATCTGTACAATCTTCATGTGCATGTAATCATCATGTAATCATCATGTGCATGTGCATGCATTCCATATGCATGTAATCTTCATTTCAACAATTTTGATAGATAAAGGTGATATAATATAACAAATATCATGAAACATTTACATTTTGTCATCCATTGTATAATTTAAATAAACATAAATGCAAATTTCGCATGTGGAAAAAGTAAGTACACCCTTGGCTCTAATAGGTGGTATTGCCCCCTTTGGCAGAAACAACCTCAAGTAGGCATTTCTTATAACTGTCTACCAGACTCTGAAATCGACTGGGAGAAATTTTTGCCCACTCCTCCATGCAGAATTCTTTCAGCTGTGCGATGTTTGAGGGGTTTCTTGCATGCACAGCTCGTTTCAAATCCCCCCACAACATCTCGATGGGATTTAGATCCGGGCTTTTACTTGGCCATTCCAGAACCCTCCATTTCTTTCTTTTCAGCCATTCCTTGGTGGATTTACTGGTAAGTTTAGGGTCATTGTCATGTTGCAAGGTCCACCTTCGGTTGAGCTTCAACTTCCGACAGATGGCCTCACATTATCCTCAAGCACCCTCTGGTACAATGAAGAATTCATCGTGGATTCTATGATGTTGAGCTGCCCAGGCCCTGATGCAGCAAAGCTGCACCAAACCATAATATTTCCACCACAATGCTTTACAGTTGGTATCAGGTTCTTGTGGTCAAATGCTGTCTTTGGTTTTCGCCAAATATGTCTTCTGGTACTGTGGCCAAATAGCTCTACCTTTGACTCATCTGTCCAGAGCACATTGTTCCAGAAGTGCTGGTCTTTGCCTAGGTGTTCATTGGCAAAGTTTAGTCTTGCCCTGATGTTCTTTCTGGACAGCAAAGGCTTCCTCCTGGCACACCTCCCATGTAGATCAAATTTGTGCAGCCTCTTTCTAATGGTAGCCTCGTGCACTATGACATCAACAGTGGCAAGAGCTACCTGTAGGTCCCGTGATGACATTCTGGGGTTCTTAGAGACTTCCTTCAGCATCTTGCGGTCTGCTCTCGGGCTTAACTTGCTTGCGCGGCCTGGCCTGAACAAGTTGGCAGTTGTTTGGAATCTTCTCCACTTGTAGATGATCTTCCGGACAGTCGAATGATTGATTTAAAATTGTTTGGAGATCTTTTTAAATCCCTTCCCAGACTCGTAGGCATCTATAACCTTCTTTCTGGAGGCCTCGGAGAGCTTTTTTGATCTAGGCATGGTGACACCGCACACTTCAACAACAAAGAGCAAACCAAACTAAATGTCTGAGGTTTAAATAAGACAGGTTCCTCCAAGATCCTCTCCAACGATGTTCTAATCATTTGCACCTAAGCTGGTGCACCTGATTCTAATTTTAGGTATTTGAAGTAGTGATAAATGTAGGGGTGTACTTACTTTTTCCACATGCGAAATTTGCATTTATGTTTATTTAAATTATACAATGGACTACAAAATGTAAAGGTTTCATGATATTTGTTATATTATATCACCTTTATCTATCAATATTGTTGAAATGAAGATCAAATAGCTGTATGTTGAAATATGTTGAAAAAGTCAAAACTTTACATGGGGTGTACTTACTTTTTCACATGACTGTATATGTATATATACAGTGCATTCAGAATGTATTCAGACCCCTTCACTTTTTTCACATTTGGAGTTTGCAAAAAAGCACCTAAAGGACTCTCGGACGGCGAGAAACAAGATTCTGTGGGCTTTCATGTGTCTTTCACTGAGGAGAGGCTTCCGTCTGGCCACTCTGCCATAAAGCCCAGATCGGTGGAGTGTTGCAGTGATGGTTGTCATTCTGGAAGTTTCCCCCATCTCCACACAGGATCTCTGGAGCTCAGCCAGAGTGACCATCGGGTTCTTGGTCACCTCTCTTCCCAAGGGCCTTCTCCCTCGATTGCTGAGTTTGGCCGGGCGGCCAGCTCTAGGAAGAGTCCTGGTTGTTCCAAACTTCTTCCATTTGAGAATTATGGAGGCCACTGTGCTCTTGGGAACCTTCAATGCAGCAGAAATTTTTTTGTAGGCTTCCCCAGATCTGTGCCTCGACACAATCCTGTCTCTGAGCTCTGCAGGCAGTTCCTTCGACCTCATGGCTTGGTTTTTTGCTCTGATATGCATTGTCAGCTGTGAGACCTTATGTAGACAGGTGTGGGCCTTTCCCAATCATGTTCAATCAATTGAATTTACCACAGGTGGACTCCAATCAAGGTGTAGAAACATCTCAAAGATGATCAAGAGAAATGGGAGGCACCTAAGCTAAATTTCAAGTGTCATACCAAAGGGTCTGAATACTTATGTAAATGTGATATTTCAGTTTTTTCTTTTTAATAAATTTGCAAAACTTTCTAAAATCCTGTTTTCTCTTTGTCATTATGGGGGTATTGAGCATAGATTGATGAGGGAAAAAAAGAATTTAAACGATTTCAGCATAAGGCTGTAACATAACAAAATGTGAAAAAGTGAAGGGGTCTGAATACTTATGTAAATGTGATATTTCAGTTTTTTCTTTTTAATAAATTTGCAAAACTTTCTAAAATCCTGTTTTCTCTTTGTCTTTATGGGGTATTGAGTGTCGATTGATGAGGGAAAAAATGAATTTAAACGATTTTAAACGATTGAATTTAAACGATATATATATATATATGTGTGTATATATATATATATATATATATATGTATATGTATGTATGTATGTATATGTATGTATGTATGTATATGTATGTATATGTATGTATATATATGTATGTACATATACATATACAGTGGAACCTTGACTTACGAGTGCCCCAACTTACGAGTTTTTCGAGATACGAGCCGTCGCTCGGGCGGTTTATTGCTTTGAGATGCGAGCCGAGATCCGAGTTACGAGCTTTCGCCACCCGGTCACGTGGTTATCTTGCCGTGCAAGTACAGTATATCTCTGTCGTATAGCGCTGCATTTTTGTTTTCGCATTTTGGTTATTTCGAGTTTACGCCGCCAGGTGGGTTCTGGTCACGTGGTTATCTTGCCGTGAAAGTACAGTACGTATCTCTGTCGTATAGCGCTGCATTTTTGTTTTCGCATTTTGGTTATTTCGGAAAATTTCTTAGTTTTAACCATGGGGCCTAAGAAAGTGAGTGGCAAGTGCAGTGCTGAGAAGAAGAAGAGGATGATGTGCTTGGATATAAAACACGCAATCGTCGAAAAACATGAGCGAGGTGTCGAGGAGGACGTATATAACGGCAGAGGAGAAGAGCATGCCAGGCCACAACTTGTGGATATAAAACACGCAATTGTCGTGTTTTATATAAAACTTGTGCTTGGATATAAAACACGCAATCGTCGAAAAACATGAGTGAGGTGTCGAGGAGGACGTATATAACGGCAGAGGAGAAGAGCATGCCAGGCCACAACTTGTGGATATAAAACACGCAATCGTCGTGTTTTATATAAAACTTGTGCTTGGATATAAAACACGCAATCGTCGAAAAACATGAGCGAGGTGCCGAGGAGGACGTATATAACGGCAGAGGAGAAGAGCATGCCAGGCCACAACTTGTTCAGAGTGCCGGCGATAGCTCGCCTTCTCTTTGTGGAAAACACGGTGAGATCCTTAACATCCAACAACTAATGGGACGCAAACGGGGCGCCCAGTTTAGCGGTACACACATTGATGAATCACCCTGCCTGTGATTCACCCATGACAGGTTATAGCTGGGTCGGGATTGAAACCCAGGCTGGACAGTTTAGACTTTAGAGTCAAGTGTGCGTACCTCCAGTCCAGGCCATCCTGCCAACTTGTATGCTGCATACAGGTGAAATATAAAGCGCGAGATATTTTTATATATACTGTATATTTAAAAAAAAATTGGTGTGGTTTTTGGCGGGCTGGAACGGATTAATAGCATTTCAATGCATTTCAATGGGGAAATTTGATTTGAGATACGAGCAATTTGAGTTACGAGCTCGGTCACAGAACGAATTAAACTCGTAAGTCAAGGTTCCACTGTACATATATATACATATACATACATATGCAAAATATGTATGTATATGTATGTATATGTATGTATAATATACATACATATACACACATACATATACACATACATATAAATACACATACACATACATATATATGTATATATATATATATATATATATATATATATATATATATAGGCTAACCCCCGCTCTAGCAGGGAACATGGCCTTAAAATGCATGTTGTGTGTTGTTGTATATATATATATATATATATATATATATATATATATATATATATATATATATATATATATATATATTGTTGCGGGTTTTAGAACCTTCACATGTAAATTTAGGAGTAAATTCCCTTATAAATAAACCTGTGTACATTTCCCCTTAATTGGCTGTTAATTGAAATAATTGCACCTTAGTTAGTCCACATTGTTGGGCTAGTGGCTAGGGTGTCAGCTTAGGATCCTAGGATCCTGGGTTCGAATCCCGGTCGATCGCTGAATTAACGCCAGGGGGGTTGACTCAGCCTGTCATCCTTCCGAGGTCGGCTAATTGAGGACCAGTTCACTGGTAATTCCCTGTTTGTCTTTAAAGGCGGCAAAAAGGGTTGGCGTCAGGAAGGGCATCCGGCCGTAAAACATTGCTTCAAAAAGGGGACCGAAAAACAACAACAACCACGGTTCCCGAAAAAGGCCAACCCCCGCTTGCGGGGAAAAATGGCCTCTAAAGGTGGTTTTTAGTTAGTCCACATTGCAACACGTAGCGAATCATAGGCCCTTTTCGTAGTTATGTCATTATTATGTGTTTCAGGTAAGGCTGTGTTTCCAATAGTTGACTCCGTTGCATCATAACAAATAAGATAGTTCCCCTTTCAATTTTCCCCAATCATCTCCTCTCTGCAAGGCAGCGTTCGCTGCCAGTAACAGTTGGGCTGTTTTCTTCACGCCAAAACTCCATTGCTCACGAGGCCAGGATCGGAGAAGAAGGGCGTGGCCCCACCTCATCATAAAAGGTGGAGCCAGGGAGCCCTCGTCATCAAAGGTGGAGTCAGCGAGCCCTTGCCGACCAACCAGGGCTCAGTGGGCATGGCTTGAGAGGGCGTGGTAAGAAAGATCTGGCAGGTTCAAGAAAGTTCCACGGGCGTGGTTATAAAACCCTTGGCCCGAGGCCCCAAAGAAGAGGTACGAGAGAGAGACGCGGGAGGAGGTGCAAGAGAACGCATGAGGAGGCAGAGACGCATGAGGAAGCAGACGGTGAGAAGGCAGGAGAGACGAGCTGCGCGGAGCTGCTGCAGGAAGCCCTGCTGGTGTAAAGCCGAATACGTGGAGGTGCCTGCTCCTCGCTTCCAGCCTGGAGTGGACCTGCTTGCTGTCACCTGCCAAACCTTCCAGCCCTGTTGTCCCACCTGAACCTTCTCCTTCCAGCCATTCATTCCTGCCTGCAATTCCCCCATTCGTGTACGTGAGTTTGTGCTGTCTGTGTTGTCTGGGGTTCCACAATTAAGCTTGTATAAGGATTTGTGCTGTCTTCTTCCTCTTCACTGTAAATTAGTTTCGTTTCTTCCTTTGGTTTCTTTGGTTTTGTATAGTTAATAATATATACCTGTTCCTCCTTATTCTTGGTTTTCATTATCGTCCGATCGTCTTTGTCTTTTCCCAATTGAGTACGTATTTTGAGTACCTATTGTATGGAGTACAATTGTATTGAGTTGAGTATTGAGTATCTGATTTCGGCAGAACCGCTTTTAATCGGGTTTAGTCTATTGCTAACGGCTCGGATTCGGGACTGCTAAACCGCTCGGCAAAATACCATCTTGTCCGGGATTCGAGCGGTACTTGTCTCCCTGTTTTGCGGAGGGATTGATAAAGGTATTCGGGCTAATACCTGGACCAATAACCCTGATCAATCCCACACCGCAAAAGAGCGTTACAAGTACCAGGACCGGTCGGCGGCCAGCTTAAAAAGACGAGGGGATTAAACCCCCCTCGGTAAGGGAAGTGCCGTCCCCCGGATCCGTAACAATTGGTGTCGGGGAGTGGGATTTGGACCCGAACCAAATTTTTGAAACATCTTTAAAAATTTGGTCAAAATTTGGAGCGGCCGAAATTTTATTATAACATCTAAATTAAATCGTGCCATGGATGATCAAGGTGGTCGGATGCCGGTGGGGGTAGAAGAAGAGGAGTTACAGGCAACCAGGACACCAGGGAGGAATTGGGAGAGAGAGGAGGAAGGCAATGAGAATGTGGTAGAGGGAGTTTCAGGCGCACAAGATGGCGGCGCCTCGCATGAGGTTGCCGCAGCACAAAATGGCGGCAGCTCGCACGTGGCGGCGAGGGCCACGCCCGCAGCGCCGGTGGATTTGAACCTCTTCATGATGCAAATGGAGGCCCTTATGGTCAAGATGGGTGAGCAAATGGAAAATAAAATGGATACTCGGAGCAATAAGCTGGGGGAGAAATTGGGAAGCCAAATTGAAGCAATAACGGACGAAATGAGGGCCGATAGAGAGGGAATGAAAAACAGAATGGGTGGCCGAATAAAAAAAATGGGGGAGAACATTGACTGCGAGTTGGGCGAGCAGGTCCCAGGGGCACGCGACGAGGTAACGCTGGTCGAGGAGCGCGGATTGAGCGAGTTGGAGCAAAGCGCGGGTAACTGGACCGGGGTAGAAATCGCGATCCGGGGTGTGGGGAAGCCGGCGACCGCTGAGGTGGAAGAGGGAATTTTAATAAAGCCAGCGGTCGTCGAGGAAAAAGAAATTAAGTCCGAATCATTCGAAGCAGTAGTGGAAATCGGGCTGGTAGAGATGGCAGAATTAGAAGAGCACAGCAGAAGGAAAAGATGGATAATGTGCAAAGTCCATGCTCACATCACGATGCTGTGCTTAATAACCCCAATAAAGATTTGCAGGTGTTGGAGCGAGGAGGAAGAAGAATCCCCCAGGTGAGTTGGCCTGTATATTGTGCGGGAGATTTTGCAGAAGGATGTTTAGCACGAAAATTCTTTTCGCGTGCTTGGGACCCCAGCGTACCGCGGGCGTTTGTGGGAGGTCCGTTGGGCGCCTTGTGAGAGAAAATGGCACGCATGTGAGGAAAAAGTGTGCGTCGAAGAGTGAGTGTGTTACAAAGTGTGGGAGTGATACCGAGTGTGAGAGCGAATGCACGTCGGAGGGTATGTGTGAAACAGAGTGTACGGAGTGTGACACGGAGAGTGAGTTGGTGGTGGTGTGGGTGCGAGGATGCACCCTTGGAATGGTTGAGAGTGTGCGAGAACGCACACCTGAGTTGGTTGTGGCGCGTGTGCGGGAGGGCACATCGGAGCGCGTGAGTGGGTGGATGCAAGAGTGCAACCCCCATGAGTGGTACGGAGTACGTACTGAGGGAGAGTGCGCAAGACGGTGCATGAGGAGGTGTGTTAAGGAAGTGTGTGAACGTCGAGTGTGCGCAAGAAGATGCGCGAGAGGTGTGGTGTGTAACAGGGAGTACGGTGGTGGAATTGACAAAGTGCATGGGATGTATGAATAAGGAACGGAACGCGTGGTGTGAGCATGCAAGTGAAGCATCAACGTTAAAGGGAGCAGCAGTTAGACCGACGTTTAGCCGACGCGAGCCCTCGGTCCGTGCCGGGCTGTGGGTATGGCGGGAGCCGGCGGGGATCGGTGCAGCGTCGCTTCTCTTCGGAGCGTCGTGCACGATCCGGGCCTGGCCCCGCCCCGCACGGTCGAGTCCGGGCCTTGCCGGGCAAGGCGACCGGTCCGGTGCGAGGGAAGGTAGGAAGGGTCGGGACGGCGCCCCCTTGTGGTTGCGGCGTTCCGGCCGGCGAGATTGAGCCATCGGGCCGGAGACCGAAAACCTCCGTGCCGAGATGCTGCGTGGAATCTCGGCCCGAGCAAACCTCCTCCCCTGAACCGAATGCCGGACGGACTCAACCTGCAGGCGACCAAATCACCCTAAGTCATCGCTCGGCTTTGCGAAGCCGAGCTTTGAAAATGTAATTTCCCGTACCGAGGCTCAGAATAATGGACGAGTCGGGATAGGGAATATGATTAGCAGTGAAATTTGATTGGCAAAATTTGATGGGTAAATTGATTGGCAAATTTGATTGGCACCAATGATTGGCAGAAAAATTGGATGGGCAAAAATTAATAGTGGGAGATGCCCGATGTGGTGGGATGGCAACTCTGCCATCCCTCACATCCCCCCGGGCACATGAGCTATAGTTTATGGGGTTATGGCGGTGCAAACCAAACCAGGGAGGGTTTGGATAATTGTATAGGGACTTAGAAATAACCATAGGTAACTGCAGGGTTAAGTAGCGACATGATACCTGTAGTAGGGGACGTAGGTAGATTAGTTGGATGATAATGACGAGGGAGCGCAATAGTATAAGGGGCGACGGGGAAGCGTGAGTTTTAGAAGGGAGTAGTTAGATCAGATGATGCTGTGTGTGTGTTGAAAGTGTATTCAGCAGCGTATTGTGAAAAGTGTGAGAATCTTTGTGTTGAGCAAATGAGGCAATGCTCGTGAATGGTGCTGTGTGTGTGAAGGAGGTGATGGAGCAGAGTATGGTGAAAAGTGCGATTGTGAGTTGTATTCAATGAAGAAGCCTGGGAGGAAAGGAGGGTGCAAGAGCCACCAGGGGTGTGTGAGCACAGGTGTGCAAATTACGAACAGGTGTATGGAGAATGGTTGAATGGAATAACTAGTATGGAATGGAGTATGGAATGGATGGTGTGGAATGAGTATGGTGGAAAACGTGGAGTGGAGTGGATGGTGCGGGAGGAGTGGATGGGGAGGATGGACCCCTGTCACGAATACCCGGAGAGGGTAGTTTAAGAGTCAGGTAGAGGGTATAGGTAAATTGTGGTGGATATTGGCATCTGTGGTGCGTGTGGTAGAATGGTGTTTGGATGGGTGCATTAGTGACGTGGAAATGGCTGGGCGTGGCCTGTTAGTGTGTATGGTTAAATGGACACTCCGCCACTGTGAGGATGTCGGCCAGGTGAGGCCGCAGGTGGGCTCTGGGAGCCGGTAGAGTTGTGAGTGGGGCCGAGGATCCGGAGGACGGACCCGGGTAGCCCAGTGCCAGAGAGGGCACCGAGGGGGTAAGTGCCAGGGAGGGCCTTCCCCAGGTAGATAGGTTAGGTTAAGGAGCAGATAAGCTCGGAGGCAACTGCAGTGGCGGAGGTGTGCAGGTGAGTAGACCTGCTAGGGGAGCCACACGACCCAGTCCTGAAATTGTGCAAAGGCACAGGGAGTTGAATCAGGGGAGTGAGACCCACATTGGAGAGCGCCACAGTATGTGCAATGGTAGTTCGGTTTTTAGAACCGCATAGTGTAAGACGGCCAATGGTTTGGCAGAGGAAGACCCCGGGTAGAGTAAAAGTGTTAGTCATTCAGAAAGTAGTTAGGATTTAAAAATCTCCTCGCACCATCTGCATCCACTCACCTGAGGTGACGACAGTGCTCCACGCCATGCCATGGTTTGTTTATTTTTGTGTTGCAAATGTTTTGGAGTGTAAGACGCATCATGATGCGGGTGAGACATTGTGCTGGTTGTGCCATCTCCTCCTCCTTAAGAGGGATTGATGATGAATTGCGTGATGGCAAATTTGGTTTCAGAGGGATTGGGAATGAATTTGTCCCCCGTCCCCCGGATCCGTAACAATATATATATATATATATATATATATATATATATATATATATATATACATATATATATATATATATATATATAAATAAATATATATATATATACAGTCACGTGAAAAAGTAAGTACACCCCATGTAAAGTTTTGACTTTTTCAACATATTTCAACATACAGCGATTTGATCTTCATTTCAACAATATTGATAGATAAAGGTGATATAATATAACAAATATCATGAAACATTTACATTTTGTAGTCTATTGTATAATTTACATAAACATAAATGCAAATTTCGCATGTGGAAAAAGTAAGTACACCCCCACATTTATCACTACTTCAAATACCTAAAATTAGAATCAGGTGCACCAGCTCAGGTGCAAATGATTAGAACATTGTTAGAGAGGATCTTGGAGGAACCTGTCTTATTTAAACCTCAGACATTCAGATTGGTTTGCTCTTTGTTGTTGAAGTGTGCGGCGTCACCATGCCTAGATCAAAACAGCTCTCTAAGGCCTTCAGAAAGAAGGTTATAGATGCCTACGAGTCCGGGAAGGGATTTAAAAGATCTCCAAACAATTTGAAATCAATCATTCGACTGCCGGAAGATCATCGACAAGTGGAGAAGATTCCAAACAACTGCCAATTTGTTCAGGCCAGGCCGACCCAGTAAGTTCAGCCCGAGAGCAGACCGCAAGATGCTGAAATAAGTCTCTAAGAATACCAGAATGTCATCACGGGACCTACAGGTAGCTCTTGCCACTGTTGATGTCAAAGTGTACGAGTCTACCATTCGAAAGAGGCTGCACAAATTTGATCTGCATGGGAGGTGTGCCAGGAGGAACCCTTTGTTGTCCAGAAAGAACATCAGGGCAAGACTAAAGTTTGCCAATGAACACCGAGGCAAAGACCAGCACTTCTGGAACAATGTGCTCTGGACAGATGAGTCAAAGGTAGAGCTATTTGGCCACAGTACCAGAAGACTTGTTTGGCGAAAACCAAAGACGGCATTTGACCACAAGAACCTCATACCAACTGCAAAGCATGGTGGTGGAAATATTATGTTTTGGGGCCTTTTTGCTGCATCAGGGCCTGGGCAGGTCACTGTCATAGAATCCACTATGAATTCTTCATTGTACCAGAGGGTGCTTGAGGATAATGTGAGGCCATCTGTCGGAAAGTTGAAGCTCAACCGAAGGAAGACCTTGCAACATGACAATGACCCTAAACATACCAGTAAATCCACCAAGGAATGGCTGAAAAGAAAGAAATGGAGGGTTCTGGAATGGCCAAGTCAAAGCCCGGATCTAAATCCCATCAAGATGTTGTGGGGGGATTTGAAACGAGCTGTTCATGCAAGAAACCCCTCAAACATCGCACAGCTGAAAGAATTCTGCATGGAGGAGTGGGTAAAAATTTCTCCCAGTCGATGTCAGACTGGTAGACAGTTATAAGAAACGCCTACTTGAGGTTGTTTCTGCCAAAGGGGCAATACCACCTATTAGAGCCAAGGGTGTACTTACTTTTTCCACATGCGAAATTTGCATTTATGTTTATTTAAATTATACAATGGACTACAAAATGTAAATGTTTCATGATATTTGTTATATTATATCACCTTTATCTATCAATATTGTTGAGATGAAGATCAAATAGCTGTATGTTGAAATATGTTGAAAAAAGTCAAAACTTTATATGGGGTGTACTTACTTTTTCACGTGACTGTGTATATATATATATATATATATATATATATATATATATATATATATATATATATATATATATATATATACAGTATATATATGTATATATATATATATATATATATATATATATATATATATATATATACATACATATCTTTATATATATATATATATATATATATATATATATATTTATATATATATATATATATATATATATATATATACATTGTTGTGGATATGAGAATGGTTTTTTTTTTTTATTGTATAGTAAATTGTTATAAATATCACCCTCTGTAAAATGTAATGATTCCTTGTAAATACCTCCGTAGTGTAAAGATAAAAAGAGCGTCTCGGTAGTTATTCCATAAACACCACATTGCAGGACCAGATAAAACCCTTGTTCAGTAGCTTATACCTTATTATGTGTCTTAGGGTAAGGCTGTGTCTCCCATTAATTTAAATACTCCATTGCACCAAGTGAAATAAGAGTAGATCCCCTTTCATTTCATTTCAATGGCCAACTGCATTTTGGGTGGTTTTCTTCAACCACCATTGGCCATGAGGCAGGGTTGGGGAAGAAAGGCGGGTTCCCACCTCGTCAGAGAGGGGAGGAGTGGCCCGGCCCCGAACAACCAACCAAGCACGAGGGGTTTGGTTTGAGAGGGCGGAGGAAGAGCGATTGGGGAGGTTCGCAAAGGTTCAAGGGTGGGGCTATATATAACCCATGAGAGACGCCCCCAGGAGAGATGCGCTTTTACTGAGACAAGGAGATGAGCCTGAAAAGAGAGGTCCATGACAAGAGCTGAGATGGTCGTCAGGGGTGGTCAGTGGTTGCGTTGAGTGGTTGTGTTGGAGAAAGAGTGGTTGGACAAAAGAAAGAGAGAGGCGAGAACCCGTCACGCCAGACCCCCCACCAGCGCGTCGGCTCCGACCGTGACCCGACCCGTGATCCGACCCGTGATCCCGCGCACACGACAGGATCGGTGGCATCAGCGGCCGTCGAGGTCCAGCCCGACGTCCCGTGCGGGATCAAGCTCCAGCCAGCTCCGTGCCGTCCTCCCCCTCCAGCCACACACCTCCTTCCAGCCAATCCACTCTGCAATTCCCCGTGTGAGTCGTCTTTGTTTGTTCTGTCCTGGGTAGTCACTAAGTCTGTATAAGCTAGTAATTTTCACTGTGTCACCTGCGTCTCATGTCCCCTGTAAATAATCGTGACTGCTCTTTTTGCTTATGTGTGTAAATAGTAATAAATCCCGTTACTCTTCTGTACGTCTTCTTCCTCTTTGCATTCGGTCGCTTTGGAGTTTTCCAGATTGAGTAGCTGTGGCGCGATACGGCCAACGTTCTGTGAATCGGGTTTAGTGGGGAACAACTGTTCGGCCGCGGTTATACCTCCGCTCGGTAAAATAACATCTAATCCGCGGACCGTAACAAATTGGTAGTCAGGAGTTGGGATTCGAACCTGGGACTAAATTTATTTAGCCCAAATTTTGGACACCAATTGGGTTATTACAGTAACAAATTGGTGTCGGGGAGTGAGATGCGAGGCCCGAAGCGCCCTTAACGCGCTCAAAATTACGAGCTGCTGAAAATTTGTGTTTTAAAGCAAAACCTGAATTTTGAAATCGCGCCATGGCTGGTCAAGGTGATCGAATGCCGGAGGGTGAGATAGACCGGGTGGAATCGACCCAGGACCTCGGGGAAATGTATATGGAGGATGTGGTTGAGGGGGTATCAGGTGCACAAAATGGCGCTCTCGCGCACGAGGTTTCAGGCGCGCAAAATGGCACCTTTGCGCAAGCGGTTACAGCGGCACCAAATCTAGCCGCGCCCGTGACCGTAGCAGCGCCGCTGGGGGATTCGGACCTTTTTATGTTACAAATGGGGGCCCTTATGGACAGATTGGAAGCCAAAATGGGTGAGCAAATAAGGAACGAAGCGAGGGCTCAGAGTGAGCAAATGGGGGCAATGAGGGACGAAGCGAGGGCTGATAGTGAGCGATTGGGGGGCGAAATGGGGAGCAAAATGGGAGAAATGGGGAAACGGCTAGAAGCTAAATTTGAGGGGTTAGACAACGGGATAAAAGAGGTAAAGAATGGGTTAACGGGGGTGGAAAATAGAATGGCTGCCCAGGAGAATCAGATAAAGGGGGTGAAAAATGGGTTAATGGGGTTAGAAAATAGGATGGAAGACAAATTGCGGGAAATAGGGGAGCAATCCGCCCGGGAAATCGAACAGATGGGGAACCAGATAGAGGAGGTGAAAATCGGGGTAGAAACCAAACTGGATGCTCAGAGGGATGAATTGGGACAGATGAGGGTGGCATCTACAAAAGAGAGGGAGGAGATGAAAAAGGAGATACGACGAGGTGTAAGTGAGGTGGTCTCGGGGGTACGCGAGGAGGTAAAGCAAGGCGAAAAGCGTATAGAGAAAGAGGTGAGAAATTGGATGGCAAAGTTACAAGGGGGCATAGAGGACCTGACGGAGGAGGTGGAACAGCTGACGGAGGGACAAAAAGAGTTAGTGGAGCAGGTTCAAAGGAACACTGCGGTACTAGGAGGGTTAAAAGCGACACAAAGAGATATCAAGGATGACTTAATAGCGACACAGAGGCAATGTCAGATGGTACGTGAGGGACTGACAATGAGGTTGGATGAGGTGACAGAAGTAATGGAGACGAAGGACCGAGAGGTGAGGACGCAAATAGAAACGGTCAAAATAGCCTTAGAGGACGAACTTGAGGAGACGCACCGGGAAATAAAAGAGGTGAAGCAAAAATTAGAGGAAGTGGAAGAAGAGGTGAGTGAAATTAAGAAGGGACGGACAGAAACTAAGAGGGAGATAAAGGAGGAGGTGATGGAATATGTACAAGGTCGGTGCTCAACTCATAATGGTGTGCTCACTAACCAAATAAAGAGTTTGCAGGTGGCAAAGGAGGTGCGGAGACGAGGTGCCAAGGTGAGTGGCGATATACGAGGAAATGTATATGATGTGAGGGGAGCTTCAGTCGGCTTGGGGGTTGCTTTGGACCCGGGTGTTCGTGAGAGGCCGTTGGTGAAGTGTGCGACAGGTACGGTGTGCGAAGGAGGAGGTGTGCGAAAATGTCCGACTCTGGGGTGTGTGAGGAAAATGTGCGCGCCGAGGAGTGAGTGTGCTGTCGAGAGTGAGTCGGTCGTAGCGCGTGTGTGAGGGAGCACATGGAAGTGTGTAGTGAGGAGTGTTACAGAGGATGTAACGGAAGCATGCACGCCTGTGGTGAGTGTTACAGAGGATGTAACGGGAGAGTGTGCGCGAGAGAGGTGTGTAACGGACGGGTGCATGGGGAAAGAGTGCACTGTCGAGAGTAAGGGTGAGTGCGTTGTCAAGAATGGTGGTGAAAGTAGTGAGAGTGACACGGAGCGTGAGTTGGTTGTGACAGGTGAGAGAGGAAGTACACCTGGAATGGAAGGAAGCACACCTGGAATGGTAGAGCGTGTGTGGGAATGCACGCTGGAATTGGTAGTGAGACACGTGGTTGGGTGTGCGAGTGAGAGCACACCTGTGATTGTCACAGAGGAGGTGACCGAGAAGGGGGCGCGAAGAGGTGTGTTGGTGAGGTGTGCGAGCGACGAGTGTGTGCAAAGGTGTGCGGTGGTCAGGTGTGTGACCAAGTCTGTGAGCGGAATGAGTGTACCTGGGTGTGTAAGAGAAGGTGCAATGACGAGGAGCATGGGAACAGCTGGGTGTATGAGCAAGAAAGGGGTAGCGTATGCGTGTAAGCATGCAGGTGAGGCATCGACGGTAACCGGGTTAGCGGTTAGAACGACATTTAGCCGAATCGGGCCTTCGGTGCGCGTCGGGCAGCTTCGCGTGCCGCGAGGACCAGCGGGGATCCGAACCACGGCAGGTTCGAAAGGACCGCCGTACGTGATCCACGCTGGGCCGCGCTTGGAACGGCCGCGTCCATGCTCCGCTAGGCGGAACGGGCAGCCCGATAGGAAGGGTCGTCATGGCGACCCCTTTTTGTTGAGACGTCCCGGCAGGTCGAGATCGGGACATTGGATGGCTCCGTGCCGAGGTGGTGCGTGGGATCTCGGCCCGGGTAAGCCCCCGTCCCTGCACCGAATGCGGGACGTATCCAGCCGCTGGCACAAAACAACCCGCATTCATTGCTCAGCTTTACGAAGCCGAGCTCTGGAAGTGAATTGGCGCAGCGAGAGGCACTAGTAAGTAGACTGTGATGACGAGGATAGTGTTTTGGCCCCGAAATTAGAAAAACAAAATTTGATGATTGGCAAAGGATTGGCAGAGTGATGATTGGTAATGGTACAGTGATTGGCAGATGATTGGCAAATTTTTGATTTGTTGAAATTTGATGTGCA
Organism: Myxine glutinosa; assembly: GCF_964187855.1. Classification (NCBI taxonomy): domain Eukaryota; kingdom Metazoa; phylum Chordata; class Myxini; order Myxiniformes; family Myxinidae; genus Myxine; species Myxine glutinosa. The sequence continues at coordinate 83,887,873 of NC_136268.1, forward strand.
AAATTGATAGTGAGAGATGCCCCGCTGTGGTGGGATGGCAACTCTGTCATCCCTCACAGAAGAGGAGGGCAAAGGAGCACTAGTTTATGGGGTTGATGGCAGTGAAAACTAGCCCGGGAGGGTTAGGATATATCGTGTGTAGGGACCTAGAAGATGACATTAGGTAACGTTAAGGTTAGTTAGTGACTGATACCTGTAGTGGGGACGCAGGTAGAGTAGAGTGGATGATAATGACGTGGGAGCACAATAGTTTAAAGGGACGACTGGGAAGCGCAAGTTTCAGAGGGGAGTAGTTAGATGAGATGATGCCGTGTGTTTCAGGATTCAACAGGTGAGGATTGAACAGGTGTGATTGCACAGGTGTGCAACTGAACAGGTGTATGGAGCAGTGTTTGAGTGATGGTGATGGTGATGGTGATGTGTGTTGTGTTGACCAACTGGTCCAGGAAGAGGAGGAGAGTGCAGGTGGCACCAGGTGTGATTGCACAGGTGTGCAACAACAGGTGTATGGAGAATGGTTGTGTGAAATACATGGAGTGTGGAGTATATGGAGTATTGGAATGGATGGTCGTGGAGTGAGTATGGTGGAAACTGTGGAGTGGAGTGGATGGTGCGAAGGTGTGAGTGGGGGAAGAGTGGACCCCCATCACGAATACCCGGGGTGGGTCGTGTAAGTGTTAGGTAGAGGGTATAGGTAAATTATGGTTGGATATTGGCATCTGTGGTGCGGGTGGAAGAATGATGTTTGGATGGGTGCATTAGTGTTGTGGAAATGGCTGGGCGTGTAGCCTGTTAGTGTGTGTAGTTGGTTTGGGCACTCCACCACTGTGAGGATGTCGGCCAGGTGAGGCCGCAGGTGGGCTCTGGGAGCCGGTAGCGTTGTTGTGGATGGGGCCCGAGGATCCGGAGGACGGACCCGGGTAGCCCAGTGCCAGAGGGCACCGAGTGGGGTGACAGAGCCAGGAGGGGCCTTCCCCAGTTAGTTAGGTTAGGGTGAGGAGCTAGGTAAGCTCGGGTGGCAACTACAGTGGTGGAGGTGTGCAGGTGGGTAGACCTGCTGGGAGAGCTACACGACCCAGCCCAGAAATTGTGCAAGGGCACCGGGAGATGAATCGGGGGAGTGAGACCCCAAATTGAGAAGCACCACAGTTTGGTCAATGGGAATTGGTTTCTAGAACCCATAGTGTAAGTTGGCCAATGGATTGGCAAGGAGAGACCCCGGGTAGTGTAAAGTGTGTTAATGTCATTTAGAGGATAGTTAGGATTGAAGTCTCCTCGCACCATCTACATCCACTCACCTGAGGTGACGTAACTCCACACCATGCCATGTTTGATTATTTTTTATGTGCAAATGTTTTGGATTGTGAGACGCATCATGACGTGGGTGTGACATTGTGCTTGATGTTCCATCTCCCCCTCCTTATGAGGATTGATGATGAATTGGTGATGGCAAATTTTGGATAGTGGGATTGTGAAGACGAATTTGGTATAAGGGAAATATGGGAAGACGTGACGGTAGTGACGAATTTGTAAATGTGTAGATTTTGTAAATATGGCGTAAGGGCAAGGGTAGTGTAGGTGACAGGGGGGGTGACGTACGGTAGGGACGAGCTTTCTCATTTCGCTCTCCGTACGCATTTCGCCTTGCATTGCCTTATTGATGTGTACCCTTGTGACCTTACCCCTCGCTCATTTGTCTCGTCCCCCTTTTGTCTCCCACATGACCTGTGCACCATTGGGCGCCGAGGGGAGCATGCGTGAGTCGGCCATTGTGCGACCGGAACTCTCAGAACCAGCTGTCTGCATCGATGCACCACATTATGGACCACATATCTGTGGCCGAACACCACTGATGGACCCCATGGGTTGGGGCATGGCCCCTCTGCTGGAACCGGCCATGAAGGCCCGAAATCTTGCTGGTGGACCTTGATCACAGGGCACCGATGCCCCACAGGTGAACCATACACTAGTCGGCCTGGTGGGCCATAAATAAATAAAAGGGACACGTTGGGTGCAAGTTTTATTGCAAATAGGCCGCCAGCAAAAGGAAAAAGACAACATCTGGAAGAACAAATAATAATAGCCAGCAGAGGGAGCCGAAGAGCAAGAGACCACCTGCAGGGTTAGGGGTTGTTGAGTTTATTTTCATGCATTGAACATTGTTGAACTGTGGTGACTGCACCGATTGGTGCTTGAGGGTGTGTTGGTGCGTTATAGGTGCTTTCATGGTGCATTGATGCAGAGTAGACTGTCTCCCCCCCAGAAAGAACAATTACAGGTCCTGGGGTAGTTTTGTAAATAAAAGTAGCGTCAATTGTAAATAATGCTCCCCACCGTCAATGTATAGTTTGAAGACCATTCCGCAATTCGGTTAACTGTGGGCGTAAGTCTGTTAGGCAGGGTGCAATGGAGCAGCGGGACACATTTATTTATGTTTTAAAACTGTCGCACTCAGGGTCAGGTTAAAAGTAGAGGGAACTACACCTCCGTGTCACACTAAATTTAAGTTGTCGGCCCGGGCCGTGCCTAAGAGGAGGAGGGTGCAGTGTTGTGGATATGAGAATGGTTTTTTTAATTTTATTGTATAGTAAATTGTTGTAAATATCACCCTCTGTAAAATGTAATGATTCCTTGTAAATACCTCCGTAGTGTAAAGATAAAAAGGGCGTCTCGGTAGTTATTCCATAAACACCACATTGCAGGACCCGATAAAACCCTTGTTCAGTAGCTTATACCTTATTATGTGTCTTAGGGTAAGGCTGTGTCTCCCATTAATTTAAATACTCCATTGCACCAAGTGAAATAAGAGTAGATCCCCTTTCATTTCATTTCAATGGCCAACTGCATTTTGGGCGGTTTTCTTCAACCACCATTGGCCACGAGGCAGGGTTGGGGAAGAAAGGCGGGTCCCCACCTCGTCAGAGAGGGGAGGAGTGGCCCGGCCCCGAACAACCAACCAAGCACGAGGGGTTTGGTTTGAGAGGGCGGAGGAAGAGCGATCGGGGAGGTTCGCAAAGGTTCAAGGGTGGGGCGATATATAACCCATGAGAGACGCCCCCAGGAGAAATGCACTTTTACTGAGACAAGGAGATGAGCCTGAAAAGAGAGGTCCATGACAAGAGCTGAGATGGTCGTCAGGGGTGGTCAGTGGTTGCGTTGAGTGGTTGCGTTGGAGAAAGAGTGGTTGGACAAAAGAAAGACAGAGGCGAGAACCCGTCACGCCAGACCCCCCACCAGCGCATCGGCTCCGACCGTGACCCGACCCGTGATCCGACCCGTGATCCGACCCGTGATCCCACGCACACGACAGGATCGGTGGCATCAGCGGCCGTCGAGGTCCAGCCCGACGTCCCGTGCGGGATCAAGCTCCAGCCAGCTCCGTGCCGTCCTCCCCCTCCAGCCACACACCTCCTTCCAGCCAATCCACTCTGCAATTCCCCGTGTGAGTCGTCTTTGTTTGTTCTGTCCTGGGTAGTAACTAAGTCTGTATAAGCTAGTAATTTTCGCTGTGTCACCTGCGTCTCATGTCCCCTGTAAATAATCGTGACTGCTCTTTTTGCTTATGTGTGTAAATAGTAATAAATCCCGTTACTCTTCTGTACGTCTTCTTCCTCTTTGCATTCGGTCGCTTTAGAGTTTTCCAGATTGAGTAGCTGTGGCGCGATACGGCCAACGTTGGGTGAATCGGGTTTAGTGGGGAACAACTGTTCGGCCGCGGTTATACCTCCGCTCGGTAAAATAACATCTAATCCGCGGACCGTAACAATATATATATATATATATACATATATATATATATATATATATATATATATATATATATATATATATATATATATATATATATATATATATTTATTTGTGTGTGTGTGTTAGATTCTCAATGGTGCAAAAACAAAGTCAGAATCTGACTATTAATTTGCAATTGGTTACTGGCTTTGACATCAATGCAATTTTTTTTTGGGGGGGGGGGGAGGGGGGGGGGGGAATAACATTCATGGAAAATGCTGCTATATTGAAAACCAAAACAGTTAAAACCAATTTCCTATGTTTTTAAGGGAGTTGCTATCCTGGGCTTTAGAAAATATCAAGGAAGGTGGGTTGCAACTAGAAAATAAACACATCACAATTGAAATTAATATAAATCAGCTTTGTGATGAAATCTCCTGCTGCATTGAAACAGATTTAACATTTAAAAGCAGATTAAACACGGCCCTGTCCTATAATTTGTCTGAAGACCTATACCTCTCTGTCTCTCTGTCTCTCTCTCTCTCTCTCTCTCTCTCTCTCTCTCTCTCTCTCTCTCTCTGATGTACTATACTCTTCACAGAGCATCGTGCAGCAGATGCACCTTCATGCGCAAATGTTACACTGGGTGGTTTGCCATTGTGTTCCTAGCAATAGTTAGGGCAGGAATTTGTAATACGTTATTGGTGCAGGCGATAACTCTCATACTCCTTGTGAAGGACACCATGGGGGTCTTAAACGTCCACCAACTAATGCCAGCAGATGGGAGGCCCAGTTTAACGTCCATCTGAGGAATGGCACACACATTGATGAAATACCGGCCTGTGAAACACTGGATGACAGTTTCATAGCTAGGTCAGGATTCAAACCCAGGTTAGACGATTAAGCGGCGAGTGTGCTACCTCTTGTCTAGACCATCCTGCAAACACCAAAGCTCCATAATTCCTCCCCTATTATCATAATCTCTTAAATTGTTTTCCTTTGTAATCTGTCGATGTGTTTCCGTTTTCAATCGTTCTCCAGCCCCTAAACCAGCAAATAAATAAAATAAACGCACTTTCACCTCGACCATGCTTATCCAAATCCTCCATTTTCTGATTCAGCCATCACTTTCTTCAAATCTTTTGCACTTGTTTCACCACTAGGAACAGCTTTCCTCTGAGGAGCCATGGACATCATGAAGGGCAAAAATAACCTAAAGCAAAGGAATTGATTACGATTACATGGAAAATTACACCGAACGCAGTGTTGACTTGGACGTAGGTACAGTACTGTGCCTCAGTTATCTACAGTACTGTGCCTGCACCACAGCAGCGCTGCTGAATTACAATTACGTGTGTAAAGTCAAAACAAACTGTTACCAATAATCGCTTTTCACCATCGTTTCCTTCACAGTCATTATTAATGGTGTGCGAGAAACAACATAAGGCTTGTGGGGCAAGATAACCCTCACATCTCAGCTCAAAAACCACGACTGGTCGAAATTAAACCCTGAAATAAGTAAATGTTCGCATTAACTAACACAATGTTCTTTTTATAAACTCAACATCAAAATAAACTCATCAAATCTTTAGAAGGACACTCATTGAAATCCTCCGCACAAAAATGAAAAATATTTGAACACAGAGGTAAAAGTTCAGCTATCTTTGCTAAACACATGTCAATAAACAAGAGGTTGCCTCAATCACAAAAAAAAACAAAAAGCATGAACATCACAAGGTGTGGTGCAGCAAAAGTCACAGCACTGCAACACAAAGGCACGCACCTGAATACAGTCAAAACAAAATGACAGAGGAATGAACACAACACTCCTAACAGTCAAGGACAGAATGAGAGCAGTCCTCAATATCGTGTGTGTCCTCCCTGAGCTATGATGCAGGCTGTACACCTCCGACGCATGCTCTATACCAGGCGTCTGATGCGGTCCTGGGGAGGTCTGTCCCACTCCTCCTGCAAGGTGGTTACCCGTGGTCTTCCTCTTCGAGGACCATCATTCACAGTTCCAGTTTCACCGTAACGCCTGGCCAGGTTTGAAATTGCAGGCTGTGAGTAACCAAGACGTTGGGCAATTGTTCGCTGGCTTCCACCAGCCTAAAGCATCCCAATTGCCCTTAAGCGTTGTTCAGATGTCAGGCGTGGCATCTGAATTTTCTTGTTGTTTTCCCTGTCAGAAGCCTCTAGAGTGACTATAGACAGCAGTAAATGAATGTCTAACCACGAGACCTGAAGGATTTCATTATGAGGGTCATTATTTAAAGGGAAAGATCCCTATGCAGAACCACTCAAGCAAAGAGTCAAGCATGCCATTGTTGATCAACCAGGTGATTGAAGTGAAGTTCTCGTTACATAATCGGCCATTTCAATTGAAGAAAAGTGTTTGTAAAGCTGCACATTTCAAAAAATGAAAGTGATAAGTTTCTTTTGATGTTCAGTTTATAACAGAAGTTATTGCGAGCTCAGTATGTCAGTTGCTTGCAGTGTGCCACACACGAGGAAGTGAAGTGCCACCCCACCCCTCATCTTCCTCCACAACCGTGGTCTTGCCTTACAGGTACAGACGTCGCTACATCAAACGTCAGTCATACATTACAGATATGTTTCTCCAAAATCAAGTTACAACCATTGCAACTTTTGATGCAAATGAAAATGTATTCTTCAGTCGTACTTTTTTGTTACATTGAAAACCCTTTTCCCAGCTTGTCAACTAACACAGCGATTCATTGTCATTTAATTTAAACATGTTCAGAGCTTGAACGAGAAAAGAATGAATCCTCTTAAATTAATCTACTTGATCTTGGTAACCTTTCTCCCCCCTTCTCTATTTTTAACAGCCATTCCCTGTGTGACTGCCACAGACGTTATCACAAACACGCCACGCGTTCTTGAGAATAATATGTACAGCTTCACCAAACCACGCTGTCGCATTGGCACCAGAAACGAGAATTAAACAAGGCTTTTTTAAAACATCAATGTTTACACATCCTTTTTGAATCAAAGCCAGCTGGATCCTTCACATATCCTTGGAGCGATGTGCAAACTTCTCCTGCTGCGCCGGGCCGCAAACGCAACTTCTCGGTTGATCAAAAGTCCGAAAAGAACTTCTTTTTTAAAAAATTCTACCAAGACGCAAGTGATACAAGCTTTTGGGATCTTAGACTCGACTGATTTATGAAAAAAGGCCATGTATAAGCTTCTAGGTGCATTTTGGGTGAAAAGCTGTAAAGTTAAAGTAAAAGAGCTGCATGTACATACATGATATATAAATGCTTGTTCAAAGAAATTGTCCAAAAATGGCAATTTGGTGGCAATTTTGTTTATATTAATTAGAAGGTCAAACACTCAAAATTCAGTTTGGGAACCGAGTTAATCGAATTCAGCATACACTAATAATGTTAAAATGTGAGGTTCCCAACGTTTACCCAAAAATGCACCTAACGTTCACATTTCTCAGAAATCCGTCTCGTGACTCTAGTCTAGTCTATCAAGGATCACGTCTTTTTTTATGTCTATTTTTCTTTTGTCAAAAATGATTCATTGTCAGAAATTGATGGCAAATGAAAAATATATTCTCACGAATTGCTCGTAGCACTTGATGATGGATTCATCAAGATACATGGGCCAACATCAAACGGTGTGTCTACCAGGTCACGTTTGGTGCATGCAGTGTGAGACCCACATATTTAGGCAGTGGGATTTCTTGGCCCTTGTTATGATGGTGACAGGTAACAGCTCTTCAATGATAACAGAGATTGAAATGAAATAGATGGGCCAGACTCTGGACAGTTTGAAAACGAATGAGTAAGTAATGCTTGCTTGTGTCTTTATATTTGGATCGTGGCAGATCATGGACATAAGTGCAAGCAATAATTGTAGCAGGCACAGACCTTTTCTGACTACCCTTATTAAACGAACATGTACAGCATGCAAACGATTGTTGCAGCTAAAACATGTCTCGTCATTGCCTTTGGCAAGAAAGGGCTCGGCCACGTGCGCAATCACATAGAAACACCCACACAAACACACATGCAGAGGTGGATACCTTGAGACTTGGGAGGACGCTATTCCACCCTCCAAAGCCCACATCTGGAGATAACGACACTTACACACACACACACACACACACACACACGCACATATATACACATATATACACATATATATACACACACACACATCTCGTTTTTTCATTTCTGTTCCTCACAATTCTGTCTCTCTCTTATTCACACACGCACACACACACACACACACACACACACACACACACACACACACACACACACACACGCGCGCGCACGCACGCACATATATACATATATATATACACACACACACATCTCGTTTTTTCATTTCTGTTCCTCACAATTCTGTCTCTCTCTTATTCACACACACACACACACACACACACACACACACACACACACACACACACACACACACACACACACACACACCTTGTTTTTTATTTTTGTTTTTCACAATTCTATCTCTTATGATTTTCAATTCTTATTTCTCTTATTCAATACATATTTAAAAATGCATTTAATTAATTATACAGTATTGGTTGTTTTAAACTTAAATATAAATAATTTAAAGGATTGCTGTAAATGATGTTAATTTCACAACATCCCAGATTCAACTTTATTTCAATTGTAAACCTCAAAACATAGTTCCCATACCTAAAGTTAGAACCTTAACGTGTAAGCAATTGACTAGTTTCCCGACTGCATGGATCATCAGCTGGGCACCGTTCTTCCTCGAGGTTTCGATCCTTTCAGCCCAGGACCTCTCCAAACGGCGGATCGACAAACTCGATCATGAATCCACATCAATAGATGGTCCATCAGTAGATCCACAACCACAAACGGAAAGTTTGAACATATTTAAACAAAACCATACACTACTTTATTAAGAAACCTGGGCTTAATTTGTCCGAAGCAGTCTGAAAATGAGGCATGCCGGCTAAGGTCTATACGTACCATATTGTTGGAAGAGACGTAACGCCGATGCTTTCGATATTTGATGGTCATTTTAACAATTCGTTTGTGTTTCACACTGAATGAAAAACATAAAGGTAGAGCATGGCGATGGTGATACATGACAGGTTCGACGATATGTTCGGCATGAACGGGATATAAATCAAAATGGCGGTGTGTGGAGAGTCAGCCGCCGTATCGCCGTAATGACATCAGATGTAATCACATCACCTTGTCATGTGACCAGTTCCTCAGCTCTGATTGGTATACGTTTGATAGACAGTTCATTCAGAAAGTATTCAGACCCCTTCACTTTTTTCACATTTTGTTATGTTGCAGCATTATGCTGAAATAGTTTAACTTCATTTTTTCCCTCATCAATCTACACTCAATACCCCATAATGACAAAGAGAAAACAGGATTTTAGAAAGTTTTGCAAATTTATTAAAAAGAAAAAACTGAAATATCACATTGACATAAGTATTCATACCCTTTGCTATGACTCTTGAAATTTAGCTCAGGTGCCTCCCATTTCTCTTGATCATCTTTGAGATGTTTCTACACCTTGATTGGAGTCCACCTGTGGTAAATTAAATTGATTGGACATGATTTGGAAAGGCACACACCTGTTTATATAAGGTCTCACAGCTGACAATGCATATAAGAGCAAAAACCAAGCCATGAGGTTGAAGGAACTGCCTGAAGAGCTCAGAGACAGGATTGTGTCGAGGTACAGATCTGGGGAAGACACATGAAAGCCCGCTTGGATTTTGCAAAAAAAAGTACCTAAAGGACTCTCAGACTGTGAGAAACAAGATTCTGTGGGCTTTGATGTGTCTTTCACTGAGGAGAGGCTTCCGTCTGGCCACTCTGCCATAAAGCCCAGATCGGTGGGGTGTTGCAGTGATGGTTGTCCTTCTGGAAGTTTCTCCCATCTCCACACAGGATCTCTGGAGCTCAGCCAGAGTGACCATCGGGTTCTTGGTCACCTCTCTTACTAAGGCCCTCCTCCCCCGATTGCTCAGTTTTGCCGGGCGGCCAGCTCGAGGAAGAGTCCTGGTTGTTCCAAGCTTCTTCCATTTAAGAATTATTGAGGCCACTGTGCACTTGGGAACCTTCAATGCAGTAGAGATTTTTTTCTGTAGGTTTCCCCAGATCTGTGCCTCGACACAATCCTGTCTCTGAGCTCTGCAGGCAGTTCCTTCGACCTCATGGCTTGGTTTTTTGCTCTGATATGCATTGTCAGCTGTGAGACCTTATGTAAACAGGTGTGGGCCTTTCCCAATCATGTTCAATCAATTGAACTACCACAGGTGGACTCCAATCAAGGTGTAGAAATATCTCAAAGATGATCAAGAGAAATGGGAGGCACCTGAGCTAAATTTCAAGTGTCATAGCAAAGGGTCTGAATACTTATGTCAATGTGATATTTCAGTTTTTTCTTTTTAATAAATTTGCAAAACTTTCTAAAATCCTGTTTTCTCTTTGTCATTATGGGGTATTGAGTGTAGATTGATGAGGGAAAAAATGAATTTAAACGATTTCAGTATAAGGCTGGAACATAACAAAATGTGAAAAAAGTGAAGGGGTCTGAATACTTTCTGAATGCACTATATATATATACATACATACATACATACATACATACATACATACATACATACATACATACATACATACATACATACATACAGACGGACAAACTGTTCTAGACGTCTTTGCCGTATGGGCTACGCCATAAAAACATGTCAAACTAATATAGACATGCACTTAGTCCTGAAGGCCAAAGCACATGGTCAAACACACAGTCCAGAATGCATGGTTATACCACAACCTTATCACTTCGTCCTTTTATGGTACAACGGTACGAACAAATTTTTGCTTTGTTCGATTTTAAAAAATTCATGTTGGAACTACGCTTAGGATGTGCATTCTGGTCATAAAACGAAACTTCACATTCCAACAAAGCTCAGCAAACTAGTATATGCATGCATTTTAGCCCAAAGGCCCAGAGCACATGGTCAAACACATATGCATTATGGGGAGTGAAGTAATCCAAGAAAATTAACTGGGGAACTGTACCATGATGGAATATATATAAGTAGCACTTATTCATTTTAATGATCACCATGAACCAAAGTACCACAGCCCACAACACTCACTGCAAAAGTTCTGACCACCAGGGGTCGCCTACCACATACACCTACCCTGTTTGGAATGACTTCAGTCAGAGAAGGTGGATGGTGTGGATGGGTTATCAAAAGGAACCGGTGCTAAAACGATGTAGGCCGGCTGGAACTGCGGTGCGTAGCATTGCAGCTCTCCCTGCTTTTAGAAGTGGGCTGTTCTGTGTCTTTCACAGACCGATACCAAGCCGAAGGCTGAATTTAAACTTTAATATGTAAACATATTTGATTGTAGTGCTGGGCTCCTGGCCCTCGGCAATTAATAACATCTAATGAACGGTAAAGGTCCCAAGTGGCGGGTCCAGTGTGGCAGTGAAAACCCACAGTGGTAGGCAGCGGAGGTGCTGCCTCCTCACAAGTATAACCAAAAGGTTAAAAAAAATTAGCAGCAATATATTTACTTTTGTGTCCATAAATATTATTCATTTTGCATGAAAGCAACTTTGCATATGCAATGAGAGTGGTAACCGCTGAGGGAAGATATCTCTTCAGTGTGAGTTGCTGGAGCAGGTAAGCAGGATCCTCGTGGCTACAGCACCATGATGAGTAAATCAGAATCCTCCATACACTCTCCTCTCAATGTCACACGCATTCAAATGAACACAGGATAGGAGGCAGGAGTTGAGATCACTTCCTTGCCTGGTTCAATCAATCAATGGTCTTTATCTTTGTGTGACGCTGGGTCCTCGGGTTTGCATCTTTATGGCTTTGTGGAAGCCCAAAGGCCAAAGACGACGGCTGAGAGTTGAGTGGGCAATATTTTGCAGTTTGATATTTTTCCCTTTACATTTTGCAATAATCATGAAGAATATATTAAACTAGTAAAAACCCCGTCAAATATGACTGGTTGGAACAGTTTACTCGACGGTGCAGCCTCGTGAGCATGCCAAAGTCTGAAGCCTCGGCCTAGTGTCAGGTGTGCTTGTATCTTCTTTATTTATTCGACGTCCTATGGATGTAAATGAACACTCGTTTTACTCTATGTGCGTTGCCCATCACGTGCAGTGAATTTCACCTCCCTGCACCTTGTATTTATTTATTTTTTAAATAGACTCTTCTGTACACCGCCCTTGAGGCTCAGTTTGCAAGACACCGTCTACAATTCCAATAGAAGAGACATAATTACTGTTTTATGGAAAAATGTTTTTTCGAGTTTGTTTTATCCTCAAGAATGACCGTAGTGAGCACACATTCGTGCTGAAAGATTGGGCTTTAAAACCTACCCTTATGAAGGGGACAGACATCTGTACAAACACACAAACTGACATTGTGTTTTATATGGTAGATGAGAGCATTAAATCTAATACATAAAGCTCTTTCGAACCACTGACAGACAGATATTAATGTTCGATACCTTCCTGGTGTCGTAGAAAAATGAAATTCGGCATGCCGATGGACATCAAAGCCGGTACACCGGGAAAAATTGCAGAACCGTCGGAAAGCATCCGCAAATGAAAATTTTGGTTAAAAAAAAAAAACCTCAACGCTTCCGCCCCTAAAAAAAACCCTCAATCAATATCTCGCATTTGAAAATTGTAATTTCTATAACAGTAAACTTTAATATAAAAATCTCAATTTCTTTTTACGTAAAAACTGTAAACATGTCCATAAAATAAATAAATAAAGAAGTAAATAAATAACCTAAACTGATATCTAGGAGCAGGTCGGTGATGCTTGCCTATAATCATAAAGCTTCTATTTATTATGTACCAATGTACGAAACACGGCTTGATATATTGATTACACAATGTGTAAACATACCCCACTCGTATACAATATAATTATAAAATGTTCGTTAATGCCACAATTAATTCAAATCAAGTGTGTAAAAAAAAAGAAAGAAAAGTAAATCATTGCCAGCTGGTCACTGGACAAATATATTAAAGCTGCAAAGATACAGGGGCCTGGTACGAATCTCGGCACAGCTATAAACTGCCACCCTGGTGTTGTGTATGCAGGGAGATTAATCAGTCAGAAGGATGTTAACCTGGGTATCCCGTCTGCCAGGATTAGTTGATGGACGTTGACAGTGTTGTATTTTGCAAAGTGGGTGAGCTGATGCTGGCACCGTGAACAAATTACAAATACCAGCTGTAACCGACAAGGGGCACTGCACGAGTAGCACAGCGGCCCTCCCAGGAAGTGATGCAGCCCTCCAGCCATATACGTGCTTCACACAAAATGATGATGACAGGGACCCTCTCAGGTGGCAGGTGAGCAGTTTCGTTTCACTTGCAAAGGTCTTAAAGGAAAAGCTGGACCTGTTGCCAACATGTTATGCTCGCCATATTTGGGATCACAAGCAGCGTCAGAACCACAGTCACCATCTTCATCAACATTATGGAGGACTACACGGTCCTGGCTCCACGAAAGCACGAGCACATCGTAGATGTAGGGAATGTCTGTATCGCTCACAGGAGAGTGATTGCTATCTCTTTGCCACAGGCCAGTTCCAGCAGAATTTAGCGGGGTTAATCAACAACAACCATCTTCATGGGTGCAGCCATCTTGGATTCCCCTTCACCACAACAAGAAATGTCAATTTCAGAACGACTTTGCTTTCAGGTGAATTCATTCAAAGGCACAGGTGCTATTTTAATCATTTATTTGAAACTACGTGAGGGCATTTCCGAAAAGTAGAAAACAGGAAATTGCAGAGTAAAAAACGAGGATTTGTAAAATTTGACAGGAGCTTAAGGGGGAATAATTGACTGAGCTGTCATTGACTATCAATCTCATTAACTGGGCTGTCATTGACTATCAATCTCATTAACTGGGCTGTCATTGACTATCAATCTCATTAACTGGGCTGTCATTGACTATCAATCTCATTAACTGGGCTGTCATTGACTATCAATCTCATTAACTGGGCTGTCATTGACTATCAATCTCATTAACTGGGCTGTCATTAACTATCAATCTCATTAACTGGGCTGTCATTGACTATCAATCTCATTAACTGGGCTGTCATTAACTATCAATCTCATTAACTGGGCTGTCATTGACTATCAATCTCATTAACTGGGCTGTCATTGACTATCATTATCATTAACTGGGCTGTCATTGACTATCATTATCATTAACTGGGCTGTCATTGACTATCAATCTCATTAACTGAGCTGTTATTGACTATCATTATCATTAACTGGGCTGTCATTGACTATCAATCTCATTAACTGGGCTGTCATTGACTATCAATCTCATTAACTGGGCTGTCATTGACTATCAATCTCATTAACTGGGCTGTCATTGACTATCATTATCATTAACTGGGCTGTCATTGACTATCAATCTCATTAACTGAGCTGTTATTGACTATCATTATCATTAACTGGGCTGTCATTGACTATCAATCTCATTAACTGGGCTGTCATTAACTATCAATCTCATTAACTGGGCTGTCATTGACTATCATTATCATTAACTGGGCTGTCATTGACTATCAATCTCATTAACTGGGCTGTCATTGACTATCAATCTCATTAACTGGGCTGTCATTGACTATCAATCTCATTAACTGGGCTGTCATTGACTATCAATCTCATTAACTGGGCTGTCATTGACTATCAATCTCATTAACTGGGCTGTCATTGACTATCAATCTCATTAACTGGGCTGTCATTGACTATCAATCTCATTAACTGGGCTGTCATTGACTATCAATCTTATTAACTGGGCTGTCATTGACTATCATTATCATTAACTGGGCTGTCATTGACTCTATCATTCTCATTAACTGAGCTGTCGTTTACTAGCAATCTCTTTAACTGGGCTGTCATTGACTATCAATCTCATTAACTGGGCTGTCGTTTACTATCAATCTCATTAACTGGGCTGTCATTGACTATCATTCTCATTAACTGGGCTGTCATTGACTATCAATCTCATTAACTGGGCTGTCATTGACTATCAATCTTATTAACTGGGCTGTCATTGACTATCATTATCATTAACTGGGCTGTCATTGACTATCAATCTCATTAACTGGGCTGTCGTTTACTATCAATCTCATTAACTGAGCTGTCGTTTACTATCAATCTCATTAACTGGGCTGTCATTGACTATCATTATCATTAACTGAGCTGTCGTTTACTATCAATCTCATTAACTGGGCTGTCATTGACTATCATTATCATTAACTGAGCTGTCGTTTACTATCAATCTCATTAACTGGGCTGTCATTGACTATCATTATCATTAACTGAGCTGTCGTTTACTATCAATCTCATTAACTGGGCTGTCATTGACTATCAATCTCATTAACTGGGCTGTCATTGACTATCAATCTCATTAACTGGGCTGTCATTGACTATCATTATCATTAACTGAGCTGTCGTTTACTATCAATCTCAGTTATTGAGCTGTCATTGACTATCATTATCATTAACTGGGCTGTCATTGACTATCAATCTCATTAACTGGGCTGTCATTGACTATCAATCTCATTAACTGGGCTGTCATTGACTATCAATCTCATTAACTGGGCTGTCATTGACTATCATTATCATTAACTGAGCTGTCGTTTACTATCAATCTCATTAACTGGGCTGTCATTGACTATCATTATTATCATTAACTGAGCTGTCGTTTACTATCAATCTCATTAACTGGGCTGTCATTGACTATCATTATCA
Source organism: Myxine glutinosa (assembly GCF_964187855.1). Taxonomy (NCBI): domain Eukaryota; kingdom Metazoa; phylum Chordata; class Myxini; order Myxiniformes; family Myxinidae; genus Myxine; species Myxine glutinosa. The sequence goes on from NC_136268.1 coordinate 83,903,413, forward strand.
TTAACTGAGCTGTCGTTTACTATCAATCTCATTAACTGGGCTGTCATTGACTATCATTATCATTAACTGAGCTGTCGTTTACTATCAATCTCATTAACTGGGCTGTCATTGACTATCAATCTCATTAACTGGGCTGTCATTGACTATCAATCTCATTAACTGGGCTGTCATTGACTATCATTATCATTAACTGAGCTGTCGTTTACTATCAATCTCAGTTATTGAGCTGTCATTGACTATCATTATCATTAACTGGGCTGTCATTGACTATCAATCTCATTAACTGAGCTGTCATTGACTATCAATCTCATTAACTGGGCTGTCATTGACTATCAATCTCATTAACTGGGCTGTCATTGACTATCAATCTCATTAACTGGGCTGTCATTGACTATCAATCTCATTAACTGGGCTGTCATTGACTATCAATCTCATTAACTGGGCTGTCATTGACTATCAATCTCATTAACTGGGCTGTTATTGACTATCAATCTCATTAACTGAGCTGTCATTGACTATCAATCTCATTAACTGGGCTGTCATTGACTATCAATCTCATTAACTGGGCTGTCATTGACTATCAATCTCATTAACTGGGCTGTCATTGACTATCAATCTCATTAACTGAGCTGTCATTGACTATCAATCTCATTAACTGGGCTGTCATTGACTATCAATCTCATTAACTGGGCTGTTATTGACTATCAATCTCATTAACTGAGCGGTCATTGACTATCAATCTCATTAACTGGGCTGTCATTGACTATCAATCTCATTAACTGGGCTGTCATTGACTATCATTATCATTAACTGGGCTGTCATTGACTATCAATCTCATTAACTGGGCTGTCATTGACTATCATTATCATTAACTGGGCTGTCATTGACTATCAATCTCATTAACTGGGCTGTCATTGACTATCAATCTCATTAACTGAGCTGTCATTGACTATCAATCTCATTAACTGGGCTGTCATTGACTATCAATCTCATTAACTGGGCTGTTATTGACTATCAATCTCATTAACTGAGCGGTCATTGACTATCAATCTCATTAACTGGGCTGTCATTGACTATCATTCTCATTAACTGAGCTGTCATTGACTATCAATCTCATTAACTGAGCTGTCATTGACTATCAATCTCATTAACTGGGCTGTCATTGACTATCAATCTCATTAACTGGGCTGTCATTGACTATCAATCTCATAAACTGGGCTGTCATTGACTATCAATCTCATTAACTGGGCTGTCATTGACTATCAATCTCATTAACTGATCTGTCATTGACTATCAATCTCATTAACTGGGCTGTCATTGACTATCAATCTCATTAACTGGGCTGTCATTGACTATCAATCTCATTAACTGGGCTGTCATTGACTATCAATCTCATTAACTGGGCTGTCATTGACTATCAATCTCATTAACTGAGCTGTCATTGACTATCAATCTCATTAACTGGGCTGTCATTGACTATCAATCTCATAAACTGGGCTGTCATTGACTATCAATCTCATTAACTGGGCTGTCATTGACTATCAATCTCATTAACTGAGCGGTCATTGACTATCAATCTCATTAACTGGGCTGTCATTGACTATCAATCTTATTAACTCGGCTGTCATTGACTATCAATCTCATTAACTGAGCGGTCATTGACTATCAATCTCATTAACTGGGCTGTCATTGACTATCAATCTTATTAACTCGGCTGTCATTGACTATCAATCTCATAAACTGAGCGGTCATTGACTATCAATCTTATTAACTCGGCTGTCATTGACTATCAATCTCATTAACTGGGCTGTCATTGACTATCAATCTTATTAACTCGGCTGTCATTGACTATCAATCTCATAAACTGGGCTGTCATTGACTATCAATCTCATTAACTGAGCGGTCATTGACTATCAATCTCATAAACTGGGCTGTCATTGACTATCAATCTCATTAACTGGGCTGTCATTGACTATCAATCTCATAAACTGGGCTGTCATTGACTATCAATCTCATTAACTGGGCTGTCATTGACTATCAATCTCATTAACTGGGCTGTCATTGACTATCAATCTCATTAACTGAGCGGTCATTGACTATCAATCTCATTAACTGGGCTGTCATTGACTATTATTATCATTAACTGAGCTGTCATTGACTATCAATCTCATTAACTGGGCTGTCATTGACTATCAATCTCATTAACTGGGCTGTCATTGACTATCATTATCATTAACTGAGCTGTCGTTTACTATTAATCTCATTAACTGGGCTGTCATTGACTATCATTATCATTAACTGAGCTGTCGTTTACTATCAATCTCATTAACTGGGCTGTCATTGACTATCAATCTCATTAACTGGGCTGTCATTGACTATCAATCTCATTAACTGAGCTGTCATTGACTATCATTATCATTAACTGAGCTGTCGTTTACTATTAATCTCATTAACTGGGCTGTCATTGACTATCATTATCATTAACTGAGCTGTCGTTTACTATCAATCTCATTAACTGAGCTGTCATTGACTATCAATCTCATTAACTGGGCTGTCATTGACTATCAATCTCATTAACTGGGCTGTCATTGACTATCATTATCATTAACTGAGCTGTCGTTTACTATTAATCTCATTAACTGGGCTGTCATTGACTATCATTATCATTAACTGAGCTGTCGTTTACTATCAATCTCATTAACTGAGCTGTCATTGACTATCAATCTCATTAACTGGGCTGTCATTGACTATCAATCTCATTAACTGGGCTGTCATTGACTAATCAATCTCATTAACTGGGCTGTCATTGACTATCATTATCATTAACTGAGCTGTCGTTTACTATTAATCTCATTAACTGGGCTGTCATTGACTATCATTATCATTAACTGAGCTGTCGTTTACTATCAATCTCATTAACTGAGCTGTCATTGACTATCAATCTCATTAACTGGGCTGTCATTGACTATCAATCTCATTAACTGGGCTGTCATTGACTATATCAATCTCATTAACTGGGCTGTCATTGACTATCAATCTCATTAACTGGGCTGTCATTGACTATCATTATCATTAACTGAGCTGTCGTTTACTATTAATCTCATTAACTGGGCTGTCATTGACTATCATTATCATTAACTGAGCTGTCGTTTACTATCAATCTCATTAACTGAGCTGTCATTGACTATCAATCTCATTAACTGGGCTGTCATTGACTATCAATCTCATTAACTGGGCTGTCATTGACTATCAATCTCATTAACTGGGCTGTCATTGACTATCATTATCATTAACTGAGCTGTCGTTTACTATTAATCTCATTAACTGGGCTGTCATTGACTATCATTATCATTAACTGAGCTGTCGTTTACTATCAATCTCATTAACTGGGCTGTCATTGACTATCAATCTCATTAACTGAGCTGTCGTTTACTATCAATCTCATTAACTGGGCTGTCATTGACTATCATTATCATTAACTGAGCTGTCGTTTACTATCAATCTCATTAACTGGGCTGTCATTGACTATCATTATCATTAACTGAGCTGTCGTTTACTATCAATCTCATTAACTGGGCTGTCATTGACTATCAATCTCATTAACTGAGCTGTCGTTTACTATCAATCTCAGTTATTGAGCTGTCATTGACTATCTATCTCAGTTATTGAGCTGTCATTGACTATCTACTGTATGTGTGATAAATCAATGACATTTGTTTGTGTGACAAGATTCAACATATTAGATTTTTGTGAAGATCTGGATCCTGATACTAGTATGTATATTAAGTATTAATCAACAATGGAAATGCAATTAATTTCGTTTGAAACCATTGTGATTCATTGACAGATGACAAACATTTTGCTTATTTCGATATAATTTCTTCCTTTCATGCTTTCAGTTGTTGGATTTTTATGGATGCCATCTCGTCAAAATATATCATCACTAACCCTAACATCTCTAAGACTCGGTTTTCAAGGGCTTACGGGATACAATTTTAGCTCAAGCCTGGTGTTGGTTTAACGGTTGAGGTGATTGGCTTAAGAAAGTAGGGTCGTAAGTTTGAGCCCCTGTCGTGCCATTGAATTAACACCAGGTGGGTTCACTCAGCCTGTCATCCTTCCGAGGTTGGCAAAAATGAGTACCAGATGACTGGCAACAGAGGGCACTGCATCTGCAGTACAGTCGTGCTCCCAGCAATGATGCTACCAGCAGCCATTGGCTGCATACGAACCAGCAAGAATTTTAATATAAGACTGATCGGGAGGAAGAAGGGCAGAAAAGGAAAGATGACAATGCATGCTCACCTCAATTCACCATCCAGAGCTCGAATTACTGCAGCAAAGCTTCGGCTCGTCTGGTCAAGGTATCTGTAGCAGGTTCGCAGCGTATTGCTCGTGTTATTCTGCACAGATACATCAAGATGCATTCCACAATAAGTTGTTTCGCTGTGTAAGGATGGATAATCTTTATACAGGACCTTTTCTCAAGGCAGTATGATAGACAGGCTGCTATTTGCATTTTTTTTTTATTGTGTTGCTGAAGAAGCGTATTATTGAATACTTGTAAAGGTACCCCTCAATGATGGGGGGTGCATAAATGTCTCACCTGAAATAGGCAATTTCATTTGGAGCGTGTATTGATAGAAACGGGAGTTCAGTGTAAATATTCAGTCAGCAAATGTCGCAATGGGTGCAGCTGGTAACCTCGACAACCTCGTTCCTTTCTAGCAGCTAAGATTTCCAATCCATGCTTGTTGTACCTCCGAAGTACTACTCGGGAGTGAAGGTGATATTATGAAAGCTCAGCTGGGAAACGGGTTTAGGCATGTTTTGGGCCTACAGCCTGATGGAAGATCACCAAAGTTCTTTCCATACCAATTGACCACCTCCAGGCACCAATCCCTCTCCATATCGTTTCTTCAGCTCTGACCTTCCCCCTCTCTCTATATTCCCCATAGCTTTGCTTTCAGCAATTTCCCACAGCATTTCATTCTGGTTTCCCATTTGATGATCCATAGATCAGTAGTTTCAGTTTCGTTTCAACATCAGTTTCACATTGAGATATCAGTTTAGATTCATCATCGCAACTTGTGATGTGATGCGAATAGTGCACGGAAAAGATTGTCAAATCCGATTTTGGGAGGAAATGTTTTCCAATAATTATCTAAGGGGTCTAAAGTTTTTTTTGTTTTTTTTGTCATAAAGGGGTCTAAAGTGTTTAAAGAATCAAGGATCTTAAAAGCGCCAAATGGGGTATAAAGGTGTCGAAGGACGAAAGGGCAAAAGGGGTCAAAAGTGTCCAAATGCTCTTAAATTGGCCAAAGTGTCTTAAGTCAATAGGTCTGAAAAGTGTCAAAAGGTGCATATTTTTTTTCTCAAAAGGTGCATTTTTTTCTCAAAAGGGTCGAAATAGGTATGAAAGGGTCTAAACTCTAAAGGGCGTAAAAGGTCTAAGGGGTGTAAAAGGTCTAAGGGATGTGAAGGGGTCTAAGGGGTGTAAACGGTCGAACGGAGTCTAAGGGGTTTAAAGGGTCGAAATAGGTCTAAGGGGTTTTAAAAGTCTAAGGGGTGTGAAGGGTCTAAAGAGGTCTAAGGGGTGTAAAGGGTCAAAGGTTACGAAGGGGGTGTAAGGGATCAAAGGGGTGTAAAGGGTCAAAGGGGTCTAAAGGAGTGTAAAGGGATATAATGGGTGGAAAGGGTCTAAGGGGTGGAAAGGGTCTAAGGGGTGTAAAGGAGTGAAGGTGTAGTAAAGAAATTACCTCGGTTTCATAAATAAACTTGGGAGTGCAACACGACAATAACAGGGCAAATGACCTCCTCATCACGGTATAAAACCCATTTTCAGGTACAGTCACATGAAAAAGTAGGTACACCCCATGTAAAGTTTGTACTTTTTCAACATATTTCAACATACAGCTATTTGATCTTCATTTCAACAATATTGACAGATAAAGGTGATATAATATAACAAATATCATGCAACATTTACATTTTGTAGTCCATTGAATAATTTAAATAACATAAATGCAAATTTCGCATGTGGAAAAAGTAAGTACACCCCTACATTTATCACTACTTCAAATACCTAAAATTAGAATCAGGTGCACCAGCTCAGGTGCAAATGATTAGAACATCGTTAGAGAGGATCTTGGAGGAACCTGTCTTATTTAAACCTCAGATATTTAGTTTGGTTTGCTTTTTGTTGTTGAAGTGTGTGGTGTCACCATGCCTATATCAAAAGCGCTCTCCGAGGCCTTCAGAAAGAAGGTTATAGATGCCTACGAGTCGGGGAAGGGATTTAAAAAGATCTCCAAACAATTTGAAATCAATCATTCGACTGTCCGGAAGATCATCTACAAGTGGAGGAGATTCCAAACAACTGCCAACTTGTTCAGGCCAGGTCGCCCCAGCAAGTTCAGCCCGAGAGCAGACCGCAAAATGCTGAAAGAAGTCTCAAAGAACCCCAGAATGTCATCACGGGACCTAAAGGTAACTCTTGCCACTGTTGAAGTCAAAGTGCACGAGTCTACCATCAGAAAGAGGCTGCACAAATTTGATCTACATGGGAGGTGTGCCACGAGGAAACCTTTGCTGTCCAGAAAGAACATCAGGGCAAGACTAAAGTTTGCCAATGAACACCTAGGCAAAGACCAGCACTTCTGGAACAATGTGCCCTGACAGATGAGTCAAAGGTAGAGCAATTTGGACACAGTACCAGAAGACGTGTTTGGCGAAAACCAAAGACAGCATTTCACCACAAGAACCTAATACCAACTGTAAAGCATGGTGGTGGAAATATTATGGTTTGGGGCAGCTTTGCTGCATCAGGGCCTGGGCAGCTCACCATCATAGAATCCACTATGAATTCTTCATTGTGCCAAAGGGTGCTTGAGGATAATGTGAGTCCATCTGTCGGAAAGTTGAAGCTCAACCGAAGGTGGACCTTGCATCATGACAATGACCCTAAATATACCAGTAAATCCACCAAGGAATGGCTGAAAAGAAATGGAGGGTTCTCGAATGGCCAAGTCAAAGCCCGGATCTAAATCCCATCGATATGTTGTGGGGGGATTTGAAACGAGCTGTGCATGCAAGAAACCCCTCAAACATCGCACAGCTGAAAGAATTCTGCATGGAGGAGTGGGCAAAAATTTCTCCCAGTCGATGTCAGAGACTGGTAGACAGTTATAAGAAACGCCTACTTGAGGTTGTTTCTGCCAAATGGGGCAATACCACCTATTCGAGCCAAGGGTGTACTTACTTTTTCCACAGAAGGAAATGGCATCTCTGTTCATTTTTTGTTGAATAAATTATTGCAAAGTCAATTTCTCATTGTTTTTTGTTCGATTAGATCACCTTTATCTATAGATACTGTTCAAATGAAGATCAAATATTGATATGTCCACATATGTTAAAAAGATTTTTTTTAAACATTTCATGGTGTGATCGGAGCTCACCATCAAACTAATCATATCGATATCCCTGTTGAAATCCGATAAGAATTGGGCTTTTTATGAAGATTTGTAATATGTGGATCGACCCTCAGAGATCATGGTGACGGGTGGCGGCTCGGATGGTTTTAAGTTATGAATTGTGAGAAAATAACTGTTTTATAACCCCTATTTAGTTACAGAGTGGTAAAAGATGTTATCCTATAAAGTTTAATGCCGATTAACGTTCGGAGCTCAGAGGAGTAGGTTCACAAACAAACAAACAAATGGACAGTTCGCTTATCTATTCTGTACATATAAAAGAAAGTTTTTGTTTGTTTGTCTGCACGCGCTAATCTCCTGAATGGTGAAAGATAAGAGGATACCTCTAAAACAAAAAATGTCGGGACGGGCCCCGGGAAGGTTATCGGCTCGGTGGCGAGGCCGGTCGAGGTTGCCTCAGCCGGGCTTATCGGCTCGGTGGCGAGGCCGGTCGAGGTTGCCTCAGCCAGGCTGGGCCCATTTCGCAATTAAAAGCTGAGCAGAATTAGAGAAGTCAATCTTCTACGGCCGCGAGTAAAAGCTGAATTATAGTAGTAAATTCATTCAAAGAACTAAAAATGCCAGGACGGGCTCCGGGAGGGTTATAGGCGAGGTGGCGAGGCCAGTTGAGGCCGCCTCGGCCGGGCTGGGCCCATTTCGCAATTAAAAGTTGAGCTGAATTATAGTAGTCAATCTTCTATGGCCACGAATAAAAGCTGAATTATAGTAGTAAATTCATTCAAAAAGAACTCGGGCAACGCCGGGTACTAGCCGAAAGCACGACTTAGGTTTTAGTTTTATCGTCGCGTTTTCTTGTCCTGGCATCCATTGTAAATAAACCCTTTTATTATTTTCCCTGTTATTCTAAATTATGTGTTCGTTGAGTTTATTTCCTGCAGGTTTGAAGACTGCTCGGGGATCGTGTCAGGTAATAGCTCCGCTTCTTCTTCCTCTCTCTTCTTCCCACGCATATATATCGTGAGTCCATGTTTGAACAATGCCTCAAATTAACGCTCGATTTGCTGTCCGTGATTTCCTGGTCTTCGCCTTGGGGAATTACACGACAATATTTATTTATTTATTTATATATATATATATATATATATATATATATATATTGTTACGGACGCGGTTTAGATGTTATTATGGGCCGAGCGGATGGTCCACCGCGACCGTTACAGGATCCCCGATTGGCCCGACTCCCCCAACGTTGACCAGATCGCACCACAGATATTCAATTTGGAAACCTCTAAAGCGACCGAAAGAGAAGGAAAAGAGAAGAAGACAGAGTACGGAGGAATAACAGGATTTATTATACACACAAGCAAAAAGAAGGAGCGATCAAAGTTAGTTACAAGCAATGGATGGAAGAAGCAGTCACACAGTGAATCGTTAGCTTATACTAGTCAATTTACTTAACCCCAGGACAACGATTAGGACAGACGACGTTCACACTTACACGGGGGATATTGCAGGCAGGTATGGCTTGAGGATGGATGGTTGTTTTGGGAGGCAATGGAGGGTCCAGCGTGGATTGCTGCCTGGCGCGTCCTTTTCGTGGCCTGCGGCCCCTTAGCTGCCCCCTTAGCTGCAGCGCAGCTGGTCGCACGATGGCTCGCACACACCTGCTCGTTCAGGCGTCTTCCTTCTCCCCAGCAACAACGAGCGACAGCAAGCAAGAGGACGGGGGCAGAGCAAGAGCAAGAGGAGCAAGAGGACGGAGTGCGTCCCGCGGCGACTTATATTGGTTTTCTCACCGAACCTTCGCGCACTTTCTCGGGGGTTCCCGCTCTGCCCTCTCTTAGCCAAACCCCTTGTTCTGGGTTGGATGAGCGGGGCCGACTTACTCCTCCCCCCTATGACGAGGGGGCGACCCGTCTTCTCTAGCCACTCCCCTTGTTCGTAATGGCCGCAAATGGCGAAAACCGGTCAGCAGCTGCAGGTACTGCGCCGTCACGTTGCACAGCAGTTCAGTACTGCAATAAACGTTTGCTGTGAAAGCTCAAGTGGGGGAATCCCTGGCACTTGAGCTGCCATGGATCATCGGAGGGGCCTACGCTTTATTTCGTTTGATGCAATGCAGAGTCAATCTAGTGGGAAACACATATTTAGCCTACATAGAATAAGGAAATAAACTATTTAAAAAGATATATCGTGGCCTGTGTGTAAGTTTCATGGAATTAACTAGGAGGACGGCTGCGACCATTATTTACATTACGAGGGTGTTACACACAACAAAACCATACTTTTCACATTCGTTACACTTTCTCCAAAATTGTTACACTTTTCAAAACCGTTACACTTCTCAAATTCGTTACAATATATATATATATATATATATATATATATATATATATATATATATATATATATATATATATATATATATATATATATATATTTGATAGTTCACTTGTGTTTATAAATTTTTGACTTCTCAACTCTATTTGGAAAACCTTTATTAAAATGACGAAGCACTGTTAGTCACTTGAAATGCAACTAATTGATGTAACCACTCATTCATGTAAATAACCACCTATTATAGTGCATCCTGTTACGACTAACCTTACTCTACTCAAATCGATGCCTTAAAGCATTAAACTTGCGTTGAGTCATCCATGCAGATACCAACAATGCTCTACACCTTTTGTGGATTATTATGTATCAACAAAATTTTCTCCAATGGGTATGGATCTTGGATTAGCTTGTATAATCACTACATTACTTGAAGTCCAGAATCAGAAAAGAAATCGGTGGGTTTATTACACCCCACCATTTGCTCAACCACTCGACCTGACTCTAGAGCTGCGTAGCTGCCTGCATTCGAATGTTAACCCTACTATAAACTGTCATCTGGTATTTTGCAGGAAGGGCGATTTATCAATGTGGATGGACTTCAAGCTGGGTCTCCTGCCTGCCAGCATTAGTTGGTGGGCTTTAAAGATTCTGCGATGACCTTCGTAAAGAACAGACGAGCTGTCGCCTGCGCCCTGGTAAAATTCACGCTCTAACCTTCAGGGGGCACTGCATCAGTGGCACAGCAATTATGTAAACCAGCAGCCAAGACAACTATAGAGGACGCCTCTTCGTGGTGGTTCTACCCCACCAATGCAAGTCGGGGGCCAAATCTTCCCCATTCTTCCCTGCTGCCGGGATTTGTCAGGGCTGCATGGTCACAGTCAGAGTGCCGATCGGTCCCAATGGACCGACCCTTTCCCTCTTGTTCCTCTCTTCTCTCTCTTTAACTCTGTCATGGCCCTGACGTCATGAAGGCAATGGTACATAATCCTGGATGTGGGGGTTTCTGGGTTGCTCCTGGGAGATCTATCGGCTGTCTCCGTGCCATGGGCTTGTTCCAGAGAACTGTCTGGGGATATACAACAACCAGCAGTCACATGCTGTTATGGTTAGGGTTAGCTAACAGCAATGATGATGGTCAAGTTATATTCTGGTGTCACTGTATGGGAGATACACTACATGACCAAAAGTATGTAGACACCCAGACATCTCATTCTAAAATCATGGGCATTAATAAGGAGTTGGTCCCCTGTTTGCTGCCATAACAGCTTCTACTCTTCTGGGAAGGCTTTCCATTAGATGTTGTAACATTGCTGTGGGGATTTGCTTCCATTCAGCCACAAGAGCATGAGTGAGGTCGGGCACTGATGTTGGGTGATAAGGCCTGGCTCGCAGTCGGTGTTCCAATTCATCCCAAAGGTGTTTGATGGGGTTGAGGTCAGGGCTCTGTGCAGGCCAGTCAAGTTCTTCAAAACCGATTTCTCCAAAGCATTTATGTATGGACCTCGCTTTGTGCACGGGGGCATTGTCATGCTGAAACAGGTAAGGGCCTTCCCCAATCTGTTGCCACAAAGTTGTAAGTACACAATCATCTAGATTCTAGAATATCATTAAATGCTGTAGCATTAGGATTTCCCTTCAGTGGAACTAAGGGGCCTAACCCGAATCATGAAAAACAGCCCAAGACAATTATTCCTCCTCCACCAAACTTTACAGTTGGCACAATGCATTCAGGCAGGTAGCGTTCTCTTGGCATCCGCCAAACCCAGATTCGTCCGTCGGACTGCCAGATGGTGAAGCGTGATTCATCACTCCAGAGAATGTGTTTCCACTGCTCCAGAGTCCAATGGCGGTGAGCTTTACACCACACCAGCTGACGTTCGGCATTGTGCATGGTGGTCTTAGGCTTGTGTGAGCTGCTCGGCCATGGAAACCCATTTCATGAAGTTCTCTATGAACAGTTCTTGTGCTGACGTTGCTTCCAGAGGCAGTTTGTAACTCGGTAGTGAGTGTTGCAACCGAGGACAGGCTATTTTATGCACTGTGCGCTTCAGCACTCGGCGGTCCCATTCTGTGAGCTTGTGTGGCCTACCACTTGGCGGCTGAGCTGTTGTTGCTCTTAGACGTTTCCACTTCACAATAACAGCACTTACAGTTGACCGAGGCAGCTCCAGCAGGGCAGAAATTTGATGAACTGACCTGTTGGAAAGGTGGTATCCCATGACGGTGCCACGTTGAAAGTCACTGAGCTCTTCAGTATGGCCCATTCTACTGCCATTGTTTGTCTATGGAGATTGCATGGCTGTGTGCTTGATTATATCTACCTGTCAGCAGTGGGTGTGGCTGAAACAGCCGAATCCACTAATTAGAGAGGGTGTCCGCATACTTTTGGTCATGTCGTGTATCAGCAGTAATATTGCGCCGACCATTCCACATTCAGACCAAGCGCATGCTTGATGGCGAATTGTGGGCTTTTGAGACTTGCCCTTAGGAAGTGTTTGTCGACATCACATCGATTGGGTTTAACTTGGAATTCTTGGCACTGCAGATGTTAAATGTTGCTGCAGTTTTTAAACGAATTCAAAACAGATAGCAGTGTGGAAATGTGCATTATACTGGGTAATGTAAGGCGATGTGATGTCATATGACAAAAGCCAATAATTATTGATCCATTATAATGATCCATCCATTATAATCCATCCATTATAATGATCCCTTATAATGATAGATAGAATGATAGATTATAATGATAGAATGATTATAATGATAGATAATGAATGATTATAATGATGATATATAGATCCATTATAATGGATCTACAAAAGGAAAACATTTCAGCCTACATGTAGGCTATCAGCTAGGGGGGTCAACCGGTACCAAATTGAGGGAGTAAGGCTAATAATGATTTTTGACAAGGTTTTTACCTCTAGAATAAGAAAATATGTGATAGCAAATTCAACGATGTAGCTAAATGTGCGTTATCACCCATTGATACATTTCAATGGGTGAAATGTATCAATTCATTGATACATTTCCACTATGTCGAAAATACGTGGTGGTGCGATACTTTTTTCCATGTGTATACTTGCAAATCTACTGAATGCCAGTTATTTTCGTGCATATTTTGTGCATAAAGTTGTTGCTATGATGGCAGCCATTTTGTGAAATTGGGCGCCATATTGGATTCTATCTTCTTGGATTACAGTTCAGATGATGTATTTCATACTTTAAGAGAGTTGTAAAGTCTTAAACATCTCAAAACGCAATGCTATTTGTTACAAATTCCTACAAGAATATGAAACATGGTGTTTTTAATAGAAAAACATGCATTTTGGCGGCCATTTTGAAAATGAGGTGATAACACCCATTTAGCTACATGGTTGAATTTGCTATCACATATTTTCATATTCTAGGGGTAAAGACCTATCCAAAAATCAATATTAGGCTTACTCCCTCATTTTGGTACCAATGGACCCTATTTTGGGGGTCTGGCTGATGGCCTAATGTACATTTCTGGGAAATACATTTCACTTTATTTTCACATATACATTTCACTCAAGTAGTTTGTGCAGATTAATAGTGTACATTAATAATTAATAGTGTGGATGATTTACGTTCAACAGAGTTTAGAAAAATCGTCTTCTTAGTTTTTTGAAAATTGTTTCCTTTCCTTTCAAATATCAGTGAATGTTTCAAATATATTTTTTGTTTCATCTCTTCCTCTATTTCCAGTGCCTATAGAAAGTCTACACCCCCTTTCCAAACTTTTCCACTTTTTGTTGCCATATAGCCTGGAAGTAAATTGTATCGAATCAGACTTTTTCCACATCGTAACCCACACCCTCCAAGTGAAAAACAAATTCTACAAATTTCAGAAAATTAATTTAAAATACAAAACTATAATATCTTGGTTTGATAAGTGTCCACCCCCATAAAATTGCAATTTTAAATGAGTTCAGGTGCAACCAATCACCTTCAAAGTCACAAACCAAGTTAATTGGCCTCCACCTGCATTAAATTTCAGTGATTCTGATTATTTCAGAATAAAATCAGCTGTTCCTGCAGGTTTCCTCTGCTGGGTAGAGCATTTCACAGCAAAGACTCAACCATGAGCACGAAGGAGCTTTCAAAAGATCTCTGGGATAAAGCTGTGGAAAGGCACAGATCAGGGGATGGGCATGAAAATATTTCAAAGGCCTTGAATATCCCTTGGAGCAGAGTCAAGACAATCATTAAGAAGTGGAAGGGTATGGTGCCACAAAAACCCTGCAGAGATCAGGCCGTCCCTCCAAATTGGATGACCAAGCAAGGAGACTGATCAGAGAGGCCAACATCAACTTTGAAAGAGCTACAGGTCTTTATGGCAAAGACTGGTCACTGTGTGCATGTGACAACAATATCCCAAGCAATACACAAGTCTGGCCTGCACGGTTGGATGGCAAGAAGGAAGCCATTACTCAAAAAGCCCACCTCGAGTCCCATTTTAGGTATGCAACAAACCACTCTGGAGATGCTGAAGCCATGTGGTAAAAAGTTTTGTGCTCTGACAAAACCAATATGGAACTTTTTGGCTTAAATGCAAAACGTTACGTTTGGCACAAACCCAACACAGCATGTCACCCAAAGAACACCATCCCTACTGCGAAGCATGGTGGTGGCAGCATCATGTTATGGGGATGTTTCTCATCAGCAGAGACTCGTGCACTTGTCAGGATAGAAGGGAAAATGGATGGAGCAAAATACAGAAAAATCCTCGAGGAAAACCTGTGCCATCTAAGAAAGTTGAAATTTGGATGGAAATTCACATTTCAGCATGACAATGACCAGAAACACACAGCCAAAGCTACACTGGAGTGGCTGAGGAACAAAAAGATGAATGTCCTTGAGTACCCTGACCTAAATCCAATTGAAAATCTGTGACATGCCTTGAAGATTGCAGTCCATCAACACTCCGCATGCAACTTGACTGAGCTTGACCAGTTTTGTACAGAAGAATGGGCAAATATTGCCCAATCAAGGTGTGCAAAGTTGGTAGAGACCCATCCCAACAGACTCACATCTGTAATAGCTGTCAAAGGTGCTTCCACCAATTATTAAATCAGGGGGGTGGACACTTATCCAACCAAGATACTCTAGTTTTGTATTTTTAATTAATTTTCTGAAATTTGTAGAATTTGTTTTTCACTTGGACGTTGTGGGTTACGATGTATAAATAAAGGTATAAAGAAAAATCAGATGTAATGCAATTTAATTCCAGGCTATAAGGCAACAAGAGGT
Organism: Myxine glutinosa; assembly: GCF_964187855.1. Classification (NCBI taxonomy): domain Eukaryota; kingdom Metazoa; phylum Chordata; class Myxini; order Myxiniformes; family Myxinidae; genus Myxine; species Myxine glutinosa. Next base: position 83,918,460 of record NC_136268.1, read on the forward strand.
AAAAATTTTGAAAGGGATGTAGACATTCCATCAACATTGTATTACTCCTTCTTGCCTGATAGTGGGGCAGATATGTGAAAAAGATGTTCATTTCCGGCAGAAAGTGTGAAATTTCGCATACAGGGGTATTTTGGGGCGCTGATTTCAAAAATTGGCGGATCCAAGAGATCTAACCAATGGACCGGCCGCCATCTTGAATTCCAATATGGCCGCCAAGACAAAATGTTGAAATTCCCTATCTTGGGTTCTAAATAACCTGTGGCGCTGAAATTTGGTACACAAGGGTATGTTGACATGCTGAGTTGACATGCTGAGCTCAAAATCTCAAATTTCAATAATTTGAAATGTCTGACAAACGGTATGGCCGCCATTTAAAATTCCAATATGGCCGCCAAGACAAACATCGATGTTTTCATTGCTTTAATAGCACAGTGTACGGTAATGTCATAATGTTAAATCATTTGAGCATTATTATGATAACTGGAAAATTGTTGCATCTCAAATCTACTGATGGGTTTGTAATTTTGTCGAAGGCAGTAGAAATTTGGGAAATTCAGCGCCCCAAAATACCCCTGTATGTGAAATTTAACACTTTCTGCCGGAACTGAACATTCACATGACATTCCAATAATTTATTTTTTTAATGTTTTTTCTCTTTCAGATCCAATGTCGAAATCAAAGAAAACATCGTCAACAATTCCAATGCCAACAGACTGGAACATTTGCGCTCTTTGCCAGAAACGTTCTGAAAATGAACCACTAAGAGATGCATGTAAGGGCAGCAATCAGTCGTGTCTAGACGTCTACGAGAATCTTGCTCAAAATCTCAAGGCATTGAATGATTTAGGTGCCTTGCCTTGCGGGATAAACATTTCCCAACTAGATGATGGTTGCGGTATTGCAGAAACCCTAGCTGCGCATGCTGCCAAATGGCACAAAAACTGTTATGTGCAGTGCAGCAGCTCTCGTGTGGCCAGGGCTGAATCAAGGGAAAGAAAGCAAAGTTCAGACCTTAAACTTGGTGAAGAAACTTACTCGCCTGTTAAGAAAGACTCAGAACAAGTTTCAAATCTCCATCCGTTGAACAGAGTACTGCTAGCACATGTTTCTTTTGTGATAGCATTATCAGTAATGAAGAAATAGTCCACAGAGCGGCAACAAAAAATGTAGATTCCAATGTTCGATTGATGGCAACAGAATTGAGGGATACAAAACTCCTGGCTAGATTGTCTGTAGGTGATATGACGGCATCAGATGCTGTTTATCACAAGAAGTGCATGACTGTTCTCCACACTCGATACAGATCATTTGTAAGAAAGAATGAGGAAGCCAGTTCAAATGAAAATATGCCACCAGAATCAGTAGCTTTGGCCGAATTGATAGCCTATTTGGAAGAAATGAAGTGTACAGATGACAGTTACACTTTCAAGTTAGCCGATCTCACAAAGCTTTATACAGAACGTCTGGCACAACTGGGAGGTGATATCTCAAAGAGGATTAATTCAACTCACCTTAAGGACAAGCTTCTCAGACACCTTCCGCAACTTGAGGCACATAAGAGCAACCATGAAGTGGCACTGTCATTCAAAGAGGACATTGGTGAAGCTTTATTGCATGCTTGTAGACAAAGCTCTGACAACGACGCGGTCATTCTCATGAGAGCTGCCCAGATTGTGCGCAAAGATATTTTGCAAAAGCAATACCAATTCAATGGATCCCTAGTTAACGAATCATATAACAACTCACCACCATCATTGGCAGCGTTGATGGAAATGATTCTTGCTGGTACAAACATACAAAAACAAAACGCAAACAACAAGGGAGGCGTCTCTGTGCAATCCTTAACTCAACTTGTAACATTCAACACTATGAAACGAGGAAGGTTGGAAACTACAGCAGTACGTCACAATTTGAAACGTGAAACATCACTGCCACTTTACCTGGGTCTTCTCATTCATAGCAAAACAAGGAAATGGGATCTCGTTGACGTTCTTTTTCAACATGGTTTGTGTGTTTCCTATGATCGCATACTGGAGGTATCCACAGATGAGGCCAACAGAGTCATAGAAATATACAAACATGACGGCGTTGTGTGTCCAACAAAATTGCGAAGTGGAATATTCACAACAGGCAACCTAGACAACATAGATCACAACCCATCATCAGCATCAGCACAAAGTTCATTTCATGGAACCGCGTTATCACTGACACAACATGTTTCACATGACAAAAGTGGCAGCATTCGAAATCATGAGAATGTCACTGAGAATGAGAACAAACAGCGCTCCAAAACCATAGCCGCCCTTCCTGCATCTTACAGTGATGTGCCTCCTGAAACATTTCCAACTAATAATCCCATTCCAAGAAAACCAAAAGGTCCATCCACTCCAAGTGTGTCCTCCGGAATACAGGACAAAGAAAGTCAGTGGCTTTCGTTTGTACAAAGTCTGCAGGAGAAGGAAGGTCTTGAGAGTGAAGATAATATCTCCTGGTCAGCATACATGGCAAATCTGCAGGTTGAAGTTCCTCGGCCTCCTGCAATTACAGGACTGCTACCTCTGTTCCGCGAGAGTGCTCACACATTGGCAATGGTGAAGCATGGAATGAATTTAATCAAGCAGGCGACAGAACTAGTAAACCCCGGACAAGTTCCAGTTCTGACCGTTGATCAACCACTCTATGCAATTGCAAAGAAGATTCAATGGACTTGGCCAGGTATATATGGTGAAGACAAGTTTGTTGTGATGATGGGAGGACTTCATGTAGAGATGGCCTTGTTGAAAGCGATCGGCAGCTTCCTGGAGGGGAGTGGCTGGGCAAGTGTAATGACCAGTGCTGGTGTAACAACAGAGGGGAGAGCAGATAGTCTTCACAAAGGTTCGCAAATATCGAGGTCACAATGGGCACACCAAGTCACAGTAGCGGCGTTGTACGCTCTGCAGCGAAAGGCATACGATGACTACCGGAAAACATGTGAAACTGAAGATTTACAATCATTTGATCTTTGGAGCAAGAAGATGGCTACAAAGTACCCCCAGTTTTGCTACTGGAATAAAGTCCTGCAGTTGGAGTGTCTTCTCTTGGCATTCATAAGATCACAACGGGAAGCCAACTACACGCTCTATGTGGAGACTCTCACGGCGATCATTCCGTGGATGTTTGCCATGGACCATTACCATTACGCCAGATGGTTGACAGTGCATGTAACAGACCTTCAGGAACTTTCAAACGATTCCATGGATATCCATCGTGAATTTGTCAAGGGGAACTTTGTCACTCAGAAGTCATCACACAAGTTCTCTGCTATGGCACACGATCAGATACACGAACAGCAGAACGCTTATGTGAAAGGTGATGGTGGAGTCATTGGAATTACTGAGAATGAAGGGGCTCTTCGCCGGTGGATGGTAGCTGGTGCAGAAATAGCCAGAATCCTGAATGAGTTTGAGGACCAGTTTCAAAGACAGAGGCAAACTGATGTCCGCCACCACGAACAATTGCCTAGTGTCCAGAAATCCTTTGCATCAGATCTCAATAATGCAATCAGTTCCTTTGAAAAACTTGGAAACCCGTTTGCGGAAGACAGTAATGACTTGTATGTGCTTGACACAAAGGTCATCATGCCTGATGAAGTGATAGCCGCAGTGCGATCCATGGAGGACACTGGCAAAACACAATTTGACGGATTTGTGGGGCAGCGAATCAAGGATCCTTCTGACAATTTCTATGATAGCATTTCAAAGAACAATCTGCCACTGTTGAAATCGAAGCCCAAGAAAACACCTGGAAAGTCTGAGGCGAAGATTACACGTATGAAAAGTAATGTGGAGCTCTTCTCACGAATGTACATTTCTTGCCAAACTAGAGATGGTGATCTTAACACATTTTATGAATATGAGTGTCATGGGTGGCCACCTGCATTGGCTGAAGGTATCAATACAATGCGGCCACCAACCGGCAAGGCTGATCTTTTGCCCTGTTTGGAAGCTTTAGCACAACGTCCTCGTGATGCGCCCAAAGTAGAAGTTCGTATTTTCGATGGGGCTGCCTTAGTCCATCATTTGGAGCCTAAGAAGTGCAACAATGTGATCAGGACATTTGGTGACTATGCACAGAAACAGGTCCTTCCGTACATTGCCCGAAAGTTAAATGAGGGGACTGTGATGCGTGTTGATGTGGTGTGGGACACCTACAGAACGGACAGTCTCAAAGAAGGCACCAGGCTTGGTCGTGGCACTGGCATACCACTCCATGTGACTGAACAGACATCCGTGCCACGAAACTGGAGCAGCTTCCTTCGTGTAGATTCAACAAAAAGACATTATTCAGTTTCCTTGCTGATTCCCTGCAAACGATGCCTATTCCAGAGGGAAAAACACTTCTTACAACCTTAGAAGAAGAGGTTAAATCAAAGCCCCCTTCTGATGTTTCTCAAATTCAACCATGTACGCATGAAGAGGCTGATTCACGAATGATGCTACATGCTTGGCATGCATATCAGCAGGGGTACAGAAGTATCGTCATTCATGCAACAGACACGGATGTGGTTGTGTTGGCTATCGCAATGGCAAGCATTATGGACGGTTGTGCAATGTGGTTGGCATTTGGACATGGAAACTATTTCAGGCACATTGCTGCTCACACTATTGCGACTCACATTGGCCCTGAACGCTCATGGGGGCTTCTATTCCTGCATACTGTTTCCGGATGCGATACTGTTTCTGCCATATGTGGGATTGGCAAAAAGACTGTGTGGAACATATGGAATTCCATGCCAAACTTGGGGGAGGTCTTCAATCATCTCTCACATGCACCAGCGGAAGTAACAGATGATGACATGGACAACATAGAGAGGTTCTTCGTTGTTCTGTACAGTAGAACTTCCCCTCTGAAGAAAGTGAACGAAGCACGCAAGCAGCTGTTTGCTCAGGGAAATCGGCAATCGGAAAATATTCCACCGACAAAAGAGGCACTGCGTCAACATGTGAAGAGGGCAGTCTTTCAGGCCGGTCACATCTGGGGACAGTCCCAAATTGCTAACCCAGAGCTGCCTTCACCTGCAGATTGGGGATGGGCTAAAAATGCAGATGATGTCTGGCATCCATTTTGGACAGTAATGCCAGAGGCGTCAAAAGGGTGCCGAGAGCTGATCAAGTGCAAGTGTAAAAAACGGTGTGCTGGAAATTGCAAATGTTCTGCTGCTAATCTACCATGCACAGAACTATGTTTCTGCTCTGGACAATGCTTCCGAGATGAGCAGTAGGAGAAGTAAAACGGATGGAAAAAAGCTTGCAGCATGTTACGGCTGCCAACTGGTACGAAATATACTTTGAAATGAGCTCTTTGACTTGTTATATGATTTGTCAACTAGGGATCCATTGAATTGGTATTGCTTTTGCAAAGAACCCGGGATTTTCAACATTTCGTCTTGGCGGCCATATTGGAATTCAAAATGGCGGCCATACCATTTGTCAGACATTTCAAATTATTGCCTTATTGAACTCAGCATGTCAACATACCCTTGTGTACAAAATTTGAGCACCACAGGTCATTTAGAACCCAAGATAGGGATTATCAACATTTCGTCTTGGCAGCCATATTGGAATTCAAGATGGCGGCCTGTCCATTGGTCAGACCTCTTGGATCCGCCAATTTTTGAACTCAGCATGTCAAAATACCCCTGTATGCAAAATTTCAAACTTTCTGCCGGATGTGAACATCTCGTGCAATTTTTGTTACATATCTGCCCCACTATGACCATAGGTGCAAATGTTATGGGGGTGTGTAGGCGCACATGTTATGGGGGTGTGTATAGGCGCACATGTTATGTAGGTCTGTATAGGTGCACGTATTACGGAGGTGTGTTTCGGTGCATGCATTATGGAGGTGTGTATTGGTGGAAGCATTGTGGAGGTGTGTATTGGTTAAAGCATTGTGGAGGTGTGTATTGGTGGAGGTGTGTATTGGTGGAAGCATTATGGAGGTGGGTGTAGGTGCATGTGTTATGGAAGTGTGTATAGATGGAAGCATTGTGGAGGTGTGTATTGGTGGAAGCATTGTGGAGGTGGGTGTAGGTGCATGTGTTATGGAGGTGTGTATTGGTGGGAGCATTGTGGAGGTGTGTATTGGTGGAAGAATTGTGGAGGTGTGTATTGGTGGAAGCATTGTGGAGGTGGGTGTAGGTGCATGTGTTATGGAAGTGTGTATAGATGGAAGCATTGTGGAGGTGTGTATTGGTGGAAGCATTGTGGAGGTGGGTGTAGGTGCATGTGTTATGGAGGTGGGTGTAGGTGCATGTGTTATGGAAGTGTGTATAGGTGGAAGCATTGTGGAGGTGTGTATTGGTGGAAGTATTGTGGAGGTGGGTGTAGGTGGAAGCATTGTGGAGGTGTGTATTGGTGGAAGAATTGTGGAGGTGTGTATTGGTGGAAGCATTGTGGAGGTGGGTGGAGGTGGAAGCATTGTGGAGGTGGGTGTAGGTGCATGTGTTATGGAAGTGTGTATATCTGGAAGCATTGTGGAGGTGTGTTTTGGTGGAGGTGTGTATTGGTGGAAGCATTGTGGAGGTGTGTATTGGTGGAAGCATTGTGGAGGTGGGTGTAGGTGCATGTGTTATGGAAGTGTGTATAGATGGAAGCATTGTGGAGGTGTGTATTGGTGGAAGCATTGTGGAGGTGGGTGTAGGTGCATGTGTTATGGAGGTGGGTGTAGGTGCATGTGTTATGGAAGTGTGTATAGGTGGAAGCATTGTGGAGGTGTGTATTGGTGGAAGCATTGTGGAGGTGGGTGTAGGGTAGGTGCATGTGTTATGGAAGTGTGTATAGATGGAAGCATTGTGGAGGTGTGTATTGGTGGAAGCATTGTGGAGGTGTGTATTGGTGGAAGCATTGTGGAGGTGGGTGTAGGTGGAAGCATTGTGGAGGTGGGTGTAGGTACATGTGTTGTGGAAGTGTGTATAGGTGGAAGCATTGTGGAGGTGTGTATTGGTGGAAGCATTGTGGAGGTGGGTGTAGGTGCATGTGTTATTTGAGGTGTGTATTGGTGGAAGCATTGTGGAGGTGTGTATTGGTGGAAGCATTGTGGAGGTGTGTATTGGTGGAAGCATTGTGGAGGTGGGTGTAGGTGCATGTGTTATGGAAGTGTGTATAGATGGAAGCATTGTGGAGGTGTGTATTGGTGGAAGCATTGTGGAGGTGTGTATTGGTGGAAGCATTGTGGAGGTGTGTATTGGTGGAAGCATTGTGGAGGTGGGTGTAGGTGCATGTGTTATGGAAGTGTGTATATGTGCACGCCTTATGGAGATGTGTATTGGTGCACACATTATCGAGATGTGTACAGGCGCAGGTATTATGGAGGTGGGTGTCGGTGCACATGTTTAATATGAAGGTGAAGGAGCTGTGCTCCAACGCGAGTCGAAAGAATTGACGCGACCAAAGACGGAAATTCGTCCGAGTTGCTTTATTAAACGTATCAAACTCGGGTACTCTGAAAAGCCCGTTTATCGGGCAGCAATATATATACACATTTATGCCGGAGCGTTTGCCCGGGAAAAGTGAGACCGGGCATGCCCGGGTGTCAAGGGCGAGTCCTGGAAAGGCGAGTCTGGACATGCCCGGGCGGCCTGGCAAGTCGAGGCTGGGTGTGCCCGGGCGCTCTGGGCGAGCCCTGGAAAGACGAGAGCGGGCATGCCCGGACGCTCTGGGCGAGCCCTGGAAAGGCGAGAGCGGGCATGCCCGGACGCTCTGGGCGAGCCCTGGAAAGGCGAGAGCGGGCATGCCCGGGCGTTCCGGGCGAGCCCTGGAAAGGCGAGAGCGGGCATGCGCGGGAACGACGAGACCGGGCATGCCCGGGAGGTTCGGGCGTGCCCGGGAACAGCGAGTCCGGGCATGCCCGGGAGAGGCGCGTCTGGGCCCGTCCGGATGAGCCCGGCATGGCAATTGCGCCCTGGCCGCGTCCTGGCAGGTGCAAGGCAATTGTGTACATCCAGCGGGAACCACTACACACGCCCCTCTAGAATCGACCTGCACCTGCAGGGTCAATTTAAGGGGGGTCCGGATGACCCGGCCGAAGCGACCCCTGGAGGGTCGTGGGGGGGGTCCGATGTGGTGGTGGGTGGTCGAGCGGGGGGAACTGTGGACGGGGGGCGGCCTCGCCGCGGAGGAAGGGCCAACCGTGGTGGTCGGTCGACGTCCAGGTGCGCCGGTTTGAGGCGGTCCACAGAAATCCGGTCCGACCGGCCGCCGAAGTCGACGACGAATGATATGTCGCCCCATCGCAGGACTCGGAAGGGCCCGTCGTACGGCGGCCGGATTGGCCCCCGGTGTGCATCATGACGCACAAAGACGTACTCTGCTGTGCGAAGTGCCGGGGGGACGTAGGACTGGGGGCCACCGTGGCGGGACGTTGGCACGGGGGCAAATCGTCGGGCGGCCTCCTGGAGGTCCGAGCGCTGGTGTGCGGCGGACCAGGGACTGGTAGTGTCGGGCACGAACTCGCCCGGGACGCGGAGCGGCTGGCCGTAGACGAGCTCGGCGGTGGATGCCCGGAGGTCCTCCTTGGGGGCCGTGCGGAGGCCCAAAAGGACCCACGGCAGCCGGTCGGCCCAACCGTCGTCCTGAAGGCCGGCCATGAGTGCGGCCTTCATGTAGCGGTGAAACCGCTCGCACAACCCGTTGGCTTGGGGGTGGTAGGCCGTGGTGCGGTGCAGCGTGACCCCCAACGAGTGGGCGACCGCGCCCCAAAGTTCGGACGTGAACTGTGGGCCGCGGTCGGACGAGATGTCCGCCGGTGCGCCGAAGCGCGTGACCCAGGTGGCGATGAACGCCTGCGCCACGTCGGTGGTGGTGGTGGAGGTGAGGGGCACGGCCTCCGGCCACCTGGTGGTCCTGTCCACCATGGTGAGCAGGTGGGTGAACCCCCGCGATGGGGGCAGGGGACCCACCAGGTCCACGTGGACGTGGTCGAAACGCCACCCAGGCACGGTGAAAGGTGCCAGCGGGGCCTGGGTGTGGCGGTGGCCCTTGGCCCGCTGGCAGGCCGTGCAGGCGTTGGCCCAGTCGCGGACGTCCCATTGAAGGCCGTGCCAGACTAAACGCGCCGACACCAGCTTCTGAGCAGCTTTCCGGCCCGGGTGAGAAAGGCCGTGGATGGAGGCGAAGATGCGGCGCTGCCAGGTAACGGGCACAATGGGGCGAGGCTGGCCCTGGGAGACGTCGCAGAGCAGGACAGTGTCCGCGAAGGGGATGTCGGCCAGGCGGAGGCCCGTGTCCGCCGCCCGGAGGGCCTGCACCGAGGTGTCGGTGGTCTGGTCGGCCGCCATGAGCGCGAAGTCCACGCCGAGGTGGACCGCGTTCGCGCTGGCCCGAGAAAGACAGTCGGCCACGGCGTTGTCTTTGCCGGCGACGTGCCGGATGTCCGTGGTGAATTCCGACACGGCAGAGAGGTGGCGCTGCTGGCGGGCCGACCACGTCTCCGTGACTTTGGCCATTGCGTAGACCAACGGCTTGTGGTCGACGAAAGCCGTGAACGGGCGGCCCTCCAGGAGGTGTCGGAAATGGCGAACGGCCAGGAATAGACCGAGCAGCTCGCGGTCGAACGTGCTGTATTTTAACTCATTCAGCCGGAGTTGCCGGCTGAAAAAAGCGAGTGGCTACCAAACCCCGTCCACCCATTGTTCATGGACGGCGCCCACCGCGTAGTTGGAGGCGTCCATAGTGAGGGCGATGGGCGCGTTGAGCACCGGGTGAGCCAGCAGCATTGCGTCAGTGAGGGCCCGCTTTGCGCTCGCGAAGGCCGCGTCCATGGCCGCGGACCAAACGATGTCATGCTTGGCCGGCTTGCCTCGGAGGGCCTCGTAAAGGGGCCGCATGAGCTGAGCAGCGCGGGGCACGAATCGGTGATAAAAATTCACCATGCCGAGGAACTCTTGTTGGGCCTTGATGGAGCGGGGACGCGGGAACGTGGTGATGGCCTCGACCTTGGTCGGCAGCGGCACGGCCCCGGTCTTGGTGATGCGGTGGCCCAAAAAGTCAACGGTCATCGTGCCGAAGTGGCATTTGGCCGGGTTGACAATTAAGCCGTGCTCGCTGAGGCGACCGAACAGTGTTCGGAGGTGGAGGAGGTGGTCGGCACGGGACGTGCTGGCGACGAGGTTGTCGTCCAGATAGACGAAAATAAATGGCAGGTCGCGCACACGCCGTCCGTCAAGCATTGGAATGCCTGGGCCACGTTCTTGAGGCCAAACGGCATCCTCAAAAATTCGAACAGGCCGAACGGCGTGATGATGGCCGTCTTCGGGACGTCGGCCGCCCGGACAGGTACCTGGTGGTATCCCCGTATCAGGTCAATTTTTGAAAATATGACCCGTCCCGCCAAACGGGCGGAAAAGTCCTGGATGTGCGGGATCGGGTACCTGTCGGGGGTGGTAGCGTCGTTGAGGCGGCGGTAGTCACCACACGGGCGCCATCCGCCCCCCGGCTTTGGCACGATGTGCAGTGGTGAGGCCCACGCGCTATCGGAGCGCCGCACAATGCCGAGGCGCTCCAACACGTCAAACTCGGCCTTTGCCACGGCGAGCTTGGCCGGGTCGAGGCGGCGGGCCCTGGCGTAGACCCGCGGGCCCGTAGTGGGTATGTGGTGCTCGATCCCATGCCGCACTGCGACGGCCGATAACGTCGGCCGCGTGAGGGCCGGGAATTCCGCGAGCAGGCGAGCGAACTCGTTCGCCGTCGGGAGGGCGCATGCCAGTTCGGTCGGCGCGGAGCTGCTCATCATACATGCCAGGGAGCTGAAGGTCTCGGCGTTGACAAGGCGACGTTGTTTGACGTCGACCAGCAGCTCGTGCGCGCAGAGGAAGTCGGCGCCCAGCAAAGCCATGGGGACACTGGCGGTCACAAAGGTCCACTGAAAGCGCTGGCTGCCGAAGCAGAGGGTGACGTCGCGCGGGCCAAAAGTGCGTATGGCCGAGCCATTAGCAGCGACCAAAGAGGGGCCGCAAACGGCGTTCCGCCTGTCCTGCTCGGAGGCGGGTATGACGCTCAGTTGGGCGCCGGTGTCACAAAGGAAACGCCGCCCGGACGCTTTGTCCCGAATAAAAAGCAAGTTGCCCGAGTGGCCGGCGCTCATGGCTGGGAATGAACGCCGGCCCGGCCGTTTCCCGACTTGCCGAAAGTGCACGGGGGTCGGCATGTCCGAGCATGTCCGATGTCGGCATGTCCGATGCAGTTTGGCCTCCAACCGCGCAGGGTGCTCGGGCGTCGTGGGCGTCGCCTCGGATGGCGGCGGGCTCCAGGGAGCCACTCCGATGTGCTGGCCCGCCGAGGAGATCTTGTCGGCTTCCCTGGCGAGGGCGCGGGGATCTGTGACCGACGTGCCAGCCAGGGCGAGGCGTACCGGGTGAGGCAGCTGGCGAAGGAACAGCTCGCGGAACAGAAAATCCGGAGAGTGCTCGCCGAGCAACGAGAGCATATAGTCCATGCGCTCGGACGGGCGCGTGTCGCCGAGCTCGGGCGCGTCATACTTGTCAGCAGCCGGCGGGTGCTCGAGGAGGCTCAGGGCGCGGGCCGCGGTGGCGGAACCGAGCGCTGCCACGACATGGTGGAAGCGGGTGTCGTCCGCGGTGATGCCTCGCAGGGCGAAGTGGGAGTCCGCCTGGGCGAGCCCTGGAAAGACGAGAGCGGGCATGCCCGGGAACGACGAGACCGGGCGTGCCCGGGAGGTTCGGGCGTGCCCGGGAACAGCGAGTCCGGGCATGCCCGGGAGAGGCGCGTCTGGGCCCGTCCGGACGAGCCCGGCATGGCGATTGCGCCCTGGCCGCGTCCTGGCAGGTGCAAGGCGATTGTGTACATCCAGCGGGAACCGCTACAAAGGTGTGTATAGGTGTACACATTTAATATGATGTGTGTATAGGTGCACACATTTAATATGAAGGGTGTATAGGTGCACACATTTAATATGAAGGGTGTGTATAGGTGCACACATTTAATATGAAGGGTGTATAGGTGCACACATTTAATATGAAGGGTGTATAGGTGCACACATTTAATATGAAAGTCTGTATAGATGCACACATTTAATATGAGGGTGTGTATAGATGCACACATTTAATATGAGGGTGTGTATAGGTGCACACATTTAATATGAAGGGTGTATAGGTGCACACATTTAATACGAAAGTCTGTATAGATGCACACATTTAATATGAGGGTGTGTATAGATGCACACATTTAATATGAGGGTGTGTATAGGTGCACACATTTAATATGAGGGTGTGTATAGATGCACACATTTAATATGAAGGGTGTATAGGTGCACACATTTAATATGAAGGGTGTGCTTAGGTGCACACATTTAATATGAGGGTGTGTATAGGTTTGCACACATTTAATATGAGGGTGTGTATAGGTTTCCACACATTTAATATGAGGGTGTGTATAGGTTTCCACACATTTAATATGAAGGGTGTATAGGTGCACACTTTAATATGAGGGTGTGTATAGGTGCACACATTTAATATGAGGGTGTGTATAGGTGCACACATGTTTAATATGAAGGGTGTGTATAGATGCACACATTTAATATAAAGGGTGTGTATAGGTTTCCACACATTTAATATGAAGGGTGTATAGGTGCACACATTTAATATGAGGGTGTGTATAGGTGCACACATTTAATATGAGGGTGTGTATAGGTGCACACATTTAATATGAAGGGTGTATAGGTGTACACATTTAATATGAAGGGTGCATAGATGCACACATTTAATATGAAGGTCTGTATAGATGTACACATTTAATATGAAGGGTGTGTATAGGTGCACACATTTAATATGAAGGGTGTATAGATGCACACATTTAATATGAAGGGTGCATAGATGCACACATTTAATATGAGGGTGTGTATAGGTGCACACATTTAATATGATGGTGTGTATAGGTGCACACATTTAATATGAAGGGTGTATAGGTGTACACATTTAATATGAAGGGTGCATAGATGCACACATTTAATATGAGGGTGTGTATAGGTGCACACATTTAATATGATGGTGTGTATAGGTGCACACATTTAATATGAAGGGTGTATAGGTGTACACATTTAATATGAAGGGTGCATAGATGCACACATTTAATATGAGGGTGTGTATAGGTGCACACATTTAATATGAAGGGTGTATAGGTGTACACATTTAATATGAAGGGTGCATAGATGCACACATTTAATATGAGGGTGTGTATAGGTGCACACATTTAATATGATGGTGTGTATAGGTGCACACATTTAATATGAGGGTGTGGCGGACACAAAAGCCCACTGGCGTGGTGACATCATTCCGCGCACCAAGCGGGCGGTGGCCACGCACCAGGGGTAGGCGTGGCCTCATGATATACACCGGGCGCCCAGCCCGGGACAGTACAGTGTTACAGTGTAGTCTTACAATAAAGACATTTATAAATTATATGTTACCGCTTGTCCGCTTCCTCCTTGCTCACAAGCAGCGCGCGTAACGCCGCGCTTTACTGGTGACCCTCGACGTTGGATCCGCCGAAGCGATCCTTCCGAACACGACGCCATGGCATTGGCGATTAAACTTCCCGAGTTTTGGGAGGCCCAGGCCGAGGTCTGGTTCGTTCAAGCCGAAGCCCAGTTTCAGCTTCGGCGCCTCACCAACGACGACCTGCGCTACTGCCATGTCGTCGCCTCCCTCGGGCCCGGCACGGCCGCTCGAGTTGTGTCCGTCCTTCGCCACCCACCGGACGGCCACAAGTACGAGACACTCAAGCGGCTACTCCTAGCCACGTTCGGCCTCACGGACGACGCACGCGCCGATCGCCTCCTGGATCTCCCCGAGCTCGGTGAGACGCGCCCGTCGGTCCGAATGGACCATATGCTGTCACTGTTGGGCGACGAAGCCCCCGGTTCGCTATTCCGGGCGCTTTTCCGGTGCCAACTTCCAGCGCAGGTTCGCCTTGCGTTGGCCGGGACCGAGCTAACGGAACGCCGAGCATTGGCAGCCGAGGCGGACAGGTATTTCGCCGCTTCGGACACGCGGGCGAGCGTCGGCGTGGTCTTCACGGCCCTCGACGCTGATGTTCAGCAGCACGCTGATGTTCAGCAGCACGCTGATGTTCAGCAGCACGCTGATACGCGCCTCGTGAGCGCCGCCACGCCCCGCCCACCGCCGCGGCGAAAACCGCCACCGCGGGGAAACCCGCCAACTCCACCGGCCTGGCGGAGCCAGCCGCGCTCCTCCAGCTCCACCACCTGGTGCTGGTTCCACACCAAGTTCGGCCACGAAGCTCGGCGGTGTCATCCGCCATGCTCCTTCCACGGGTCGGGACACGCCCGGGCCGGCGCTCAATAGTGGCGATGAGCGCCGGCCGTTCGAACAGCCTGCTGTTCATAACGGACACCTTCTCCGGGCTACGTTACCTGTGCGACACGGGAGCGCAGGTGAGTGTCATTCCCGCCGGCACGTCAGACAAGCACGCCGCGGGTGGGGGCCCCGCGCTGCTTGCCGCGAACGGGACGCCCATCCGTACGTACGGAAAACGCTGCCTCTCTCTGCGGTTTGGAGGGCAGGTTTTCCGATGGACGTTCGTCACTGCCGACGTGCCCATGGCACTGCTTGGCGCGGACTTCCTGTGCGCTAATGGGCTCCTGGTCGACGTCAAGCGCAGACGGCTTGTCCAGGCCGAGACGTTCAGCTCGCTCGCTTGCGCGTTGCCCAGCTCAACGAGCGGCTTGCCAAGCGGCTTGCCGAACGATTCGGTTCCGGCCACGTTGGGCTGTACGCTTCCGGCAGCGGACGCATTCACCCGCCTCCTCGCCGGCTTCCCGGCCCTCACGCGGCCCACCTTCTCGGCGGGGGCCGTCAAGCACGGGGTGGCCCATCACATCCCCACCGTCGGGCCACCGGTCTACGCCCGGGCACGCCGCCTCGAGCCGACGAAGCTGGCGGTGGCAAAAGCGGAGTTCGCTACCCTGGAGCGACTCGGCATCGTGCGGCGCTCAGAGAGCGCTTGGGCGTCGCCGCTGCACATCGTGCCGAAGCCCGGCGGGGGATGGCGACCGTGCGGGGACTATCGCCATCTCAATGACGCTACGACTCCCGACCGCTACCCCGTCCCCCACATTCAGGACTTTTCCGCCCGTTTGGCGGGCAGGTCCTTCTTCTCGAAGGTGGACCTCATACGCGGCTACCATCAGGTCCCCGTCAGGCCGGAGGACGTCCCGAAGACGGCGGTCATCACGCCATTCGGACTCTTCGAGTTCCTGCGCATGCCCTTCGGTCTGAAGAATGCGGCTCAGGCGTTCCAGCGACTGATGGACAGCGTCCTGCGTGACTTGGATTTTGTCTTTGTCTACCTGGACGATATCCTCATCGCCAGTGCGTCCCGCGAAGAGCACCTACGCCACCTCCGCACGCTCTTCGAATGCCTGGGCCAGCATGGCCTAATTGTGAACCCCGCAAAGTGCCGGTTCGGCGCCACCACAATCGATTTTCTGGGGCACCGTGTCACCAGGCACGGAGCCGTCCCCCTGCCGGCCAAGGTGGAGGCGGTGAAGGGGTTTCCGCGCCCCCGCACGATCAGAGGGCTGCAGGAGTTCCTGGGCATGGTGAACTTTTACCATCGGTTCCTGCCCCGTATCGCCCAGCTCCTGCGCCCCCTGCACGAAGCTCTCCGAGGTAAGCCGGGCAAAGGCGACGTTACCTGGACCGAGCAGATGGACACGGCGTTCACGGGCGCGAAGCTCGCCTTATCTAACGCCACCATGCTCGCGCACCCGGCGCCCGATGCACCGATCGCCCTCACCACCGATGCCTCGGACTACGCGGTGGGCGCGGTGCACGAGCAATGGGTGCGTGGAGCTTGGCAACCGCTGGCGTTCTTTAGCCGGCAGCTTCGCCCGCCCGAACGCCGTTACAGTACCTTTGACCGCGAGTTGCTCGGACTTCACTTGGCGGTCAGGCACTTCCGCCATCTGCTCGAGGGCCGTGCGTTCACTGCCTTCGTCGACCACAAGCCGTTGATCTTCGCGATGGGCAAGGTCACCGAGCCGTGGTCGGCCCGGCAGCAGCGTCACCTCTCGGCCGTGTCCGAGTACACGACGGACATCCAGCACGTCGCGGGGAAGGACAACCCGGTGGCGGATTGCCTTTCCCGGGCCGTCGCCCACGCAGTCCACCTCGGCATCGACTATGCCCGGATGGCAGCGGACCAGGCCGCTGACCCCGACGTCCAGGCCTTGCGGACCGCCGTCACGGGCCTCCGCGTCACCGAGGTGCCGTTCGACGGCGCGGGCGCGGCCCTCTTGTGCGACGTCTCTCTCGGGCGTCCTCGCCCCATCGTGCCCGCGGGCTGGCAGCGCCAGGTGTTTGACGCCATCCACGGCTTGTCCCACCCGGGCGCGAGGGCCTCCCAAAGGCTGATCGCCGACAAGTTCGTCTGGCATGGCCTCCGGAAGGCCGTCCGCGGCTGGGCCAGGACGTGCCTCGCGTGCCAGCGCGCCAAGGTGCACCGGCACACCCAGGCCCCGTTGGCCCCGTTCACGGTGCCGGAACGCCGGTTTGACCACGTCCACGTGGACCTGGTGGGACCTCTGCCCCCCTCGCGGGGTTTCACCTACGTCCTCACCATGGTGGACCGCACCACCCGGTGGCCGGAGGCCGTGCCCTTGGCATCGACAACGGCGGCCGATGTCGCGCAGGCTTTCATCGCCACCTGGGTCGCCCGGTTCGGCGCCCCCTCAGACATCTCATCCGACCGCGGCCCCCAGTTCACCTCGGAGCTCTGGGGGGCGGTTGCGCAGGGGCTCGGGGTCCGGCTGCACCGAACCACGGCCTACCACCCCCAGGCTAACGGCCTGTGTGAGCGATTTCACCGCTCATTGAAGGCCGCGCTCCGGGCCACCCTCCGCGACGGCGGCTGGGTCGACAGGCTCCCCTGGGTCCTGCTGGGCCTCCGGACGGCGCCCAAGGAGGACCTGCGCGCATCCGCGGCGGAGTTGGTCTTCGGGCAACCGCTGCGGGTGCCGGGCGAGTTCCTCCCCAACTCCACGGCACCATGGTCCGCGGCACAGCAGCGCTCCGCTCTGCAAGAGACCGCCCAGAGGTTCGCCCCGGTGCCAACGGCATGCCACGGGCACCCACCGACGCACGTCGCCCCGGAGCTTCGCACGGCGGAGTACGTCTTCGTCCGCCACGATGCCCATCGGACACCACTGCGGCCTCCATACGACGGGCCTTTCCGCGTGCTGGAGACCGGGGCGAAGCACTTCACCCTGGACATCGGCGGTACTCCTGACCGCGTTTCGGTAGACCGCCTCAAGCCGGCCCACCTCGATGTGGACCATCCACCGCCAGTGGCCCGACCCCCACGTCGGGGCCGACCTCCTGCGGGCGGACCCCCGGCACCGCCCAGCCCCGCCGCCACGCCGCCCCCCGGTCCTGCACCCATCCCAGGGGCAGCCAGGGGCATCCCACCTGGCATCCCTGCACCCCGGACGCCGCCGATCGCCAGGGGGCGCTTCGGCCGGGTCATTCGTCTGCCCCGCAAACTGGCCCTCCAGGTGCGCGGGAATTCTGGGGGGGCGCGTGTGGCGGACACAAAAGCCCACTGGCGTGGTGACATCATTCCGCGCACCAAGCGGGCGGTGGCCACGCACCAGGGGTAGGCGTGGCCTCATGATATACACCGGGCGCCCAGCCCGGGACAGTACAGTGTTACAGTGTAGTCTTACAATAAAGACATTTATAAATTATATGTTACCGCTTGTCCGCTTCCTCCTTGCTCACAAGCAGCGCGCGTAACGCCGCGCTTTAAGGGTGTGTATAGATGCACACATTTAATATGAAGGGTGTGTATAGGTTTCCACACATTTAATAAGAAAGGTGTATAGGTGCACACATTTAATATGAAGGTCTGTATAGATGCACACATTTAATATGAAGGGTGTGTATAGGTGCACACATTTAATATGAAGGGTGTATAGGTGCACACATTTAATATGGAGACGTGTGTAGGTGCACGAGTTTAATATGAATGTGTATATAGGTGCACGTGTACGACGTACAGAGTGAGAGAAGGTCGGGACGTCGACTCACCTTATCAGTTTTGGGAACAAGTCCATTGCATCCCCTCACCTTGAACAGTAAGAGGTTCAACACCTCCTCGGGGTGTCCCAGGGACTTCAGGAAATCCATGACGTTAAAATAGGATTCTTCACGCGCCAAACCGCAGAGTTTACAAGATTAATTTACAAACAAAGCCGACTCGAAGCTCCAAAAAGATTATAAAGTTACAAAGGAAACAATAACCTCCCAAGCGAGATGAATGAGCGTCAATAGGAATGATTAATGAAGAACAATATCCACTTGGTGATGTGCGAAGCTTTTTCAAACCCGAATTTAAAAATCCGACTTTGGGACACACACTGCACACACGCCAGTCAACGGAGCCTTTTGATTGGTCAGCAGAGCTCGTGCGATGATGACGAACTTTCTGGGAGATCCACGTTCGTTTTCATTGGCGGTCCAGACACGTGCGGTACTTTTCATGCAACTTTTACCTTTTATTAAACAGCAGCTTAAGATAAATATAGAATTTCAATTAATACGGACAGATTAAGGAAATAATTACTTATTGCGCAACAGCTTTGCACCATGTACAGTATATTGTTCTCAATTTTCTTGTTCTCACATTATTAAAAGTACTGTGTGCATATATATATATATACACACTACTCACAATAAGTTAGGGATATTGTGGGAGTGAGTTTGTTTTTTTTATAGGGGTTCGGGTTAGGGTATTGAAATCAAGAATGCTGTGTTTTTTCACACTCATTAATAACCATAGAATTAGGACCAACAACTTTTTTCAACATAATTAATACACAAAATCAACCACACCGAAGAACCTGCCAATATCCCTAACTTATTGTGAGTAGTGTATATATATATATATATGTGTGTGTGTGTGTGTGTGTGTATGTGATGTGATGTGTGTGTGTGTATGTGATGTGGTGTGTGTGAGTGTGTGTGTGTGTGTATGTGATGTGGTGTGTGTGTGTGTGTGTGTGTGTGTATGTGATGTAATGTGTGTGGGTGTGTGTGTGTGTGTGTGTGTGTGTGTGTGTGTATGTGATGTGGTGTGTGTGTGTGTGTGTATGTGATGTGATGTGTGTGTGTGTGTGTGTGTGTGTGTGTGTGTGTGTGTGTGTATGTGATGTGTGTGTGTGTGTGTGTGTGTGTGTGTGTGTGTGTGTGTGTGTGTATGTGTATGTGGTGTGTGTGTGTGTGTGTGTGTGTGTGTGTGTGTGTGTGTGTGTGTGTGTGTGTGTGTGTGTGTGTGTATGTGTATGTGATGTGATGTGTGTGTGTGTATGTGATGTGGTGTGTGTGTGTGCATGTGGTGTGTGTGTGTGATGTGATGTGATGTGATGTAATGTGTGTGGGTGTGTGTGTGTGTGTGTGTGTGTGTGTGTGTGTGTGTGTGTATGTGATGTGGTGTGTGTGTATGTGATGTGTGTGTGTGTGTGTGTGTGTGTGTGTGTGTGTGTGTGTGTATGTGTATGTGGTGTGTGTGTGTGTGTGTGTGTGTGTGTGTGTGTGTGTGTGTGTGTGTGTGTGTGTGTGTGTGTATGTGTATGTGATGTGATGTGTGTGTGTGTATGTGATGTGGTGTGTGTGTGTGTGTGTGTGTGTGTGTGTGTGTGTGTGTGTGTGTGTGTGTGTGTGTGTGTATATATATTGTTACGGACACGACTTAGATGTTATGATGGGCCGAGCGGAATGGCCGCCGTGTTCGCACAAGTTACCCGATTACACTCGAACGTTGGCCGAATCGCGCTACGCTAGATCAATGAAGGAAAGGACACAACGGCTGGGTTAAATGACACGACACAAGGGGTACAGTTCTCAAGACCTCCGGAGGAGGATATAATATGATTATGCAGAACGTTTAGATTACACGGCACAGAGGTACAGCACAGAAAGATGGGCACTTATACACGGTCTTATCTTAGCCCCGACAGACCACAGACAAACGGGACAAGACTGACTCACACAGGGATTGCTGGCAAGGAAGGGCAGGCAGTCGATGGCTCAAGGTGCACCTTGGCTCAGGGGCAGAATCGACCCGGTCCGGTCCAGAGAGGCGGGAGGTATCTCTCAGCGCTAGGAGGTGGCGTCCTTTTGTCTTCGTAGCTGAGCCGCATCTGACGTCACCTCCGTCTTCCTGCGCATGTCCAGCGGGGAGTGACACGCCCTCGGCTCGTTAGCTCCGCCCCAGATGGAATCGGTCCGTCGCTTCTTATTGGGTGCGGGGGGTTACCGGGCTCCGCCCTTGACGAGGAGCTGACAGTGAGCCCCTGTGTGGTAACCCCGTCGGAGCACATGGTCAATGGCGGCTAACCAAGCCGGAGTGAGGACGCACACTCCCCGCGCCGCCGCAGCGCCGCCCCCCGCTGTTGTTGTTGTTGGTGTTGTTATTCCATGAGGAAGAGATGCGGGGAGGTATTGGGAGGTCCTAAACTTACTAATGGTGCCATACAATCACATTCTGGTGCAACGAAGAGTCAGAATTAATGGAAACGAGTCCTTAACTGACATAGACTAAGAATAACTAGCAAGATGTCCTATAGTTGTCTACGTGAGATGCGGTGAACCTGGGCACGACATTTAATGGGGGAAAAAGGGGAAGGTCGGGGCTACAGAGTGTTGTTTACAGACAATGGGACTAGGGAATGGGGGATTGGGGATAGTTGGGGAGTATTGGGGAAATAGGGGAATATTTACAAGCGGATATGGATGGAGGCCAAATCCCATATCCGCAACAATATATATATACTAGCTTGGCTCGGCTCGCTGCGCTCGCCTCACCAAGCGTCGTTACTGAGGACCGGGCTTGTTTTAGCTGAGGCTAAGGACTGTACCTGAGTTGCTGTGTTGTCATGATTTACACCAATCATAATACAAACAATTATTTTGCACAAATGTATTTGTTGTGTTTGTGATATTACATTTTTATAGGCAATTTAGGTTGAAGATTTAGGTTGAATGTTTTTTTTTCAAGAAAGAAATCCTCAGCACATATCTCGGGGAGGGGGAGGTGCAGACTAGAAGTTTGGGACGATTACACCTCACCACCACGTAATTCAAAACACCTCACCACCACGTAATTCAAAACACCTCACCACCATAAAACACGTAATAAAAACACCTCACCAGCACGAAATTAAAAACACCTCACCACCACGAAATTAAAAACACCTCACAGCCATAAAACACGTAATAAAAACATCTCCCAGCCATAAAACACCTAATAAAAACACCTCACCACCACAAAATTAAAAACACCTCACAGCCATAAAACACGTTATAAAAACACCTCACCACAACAAAATTAAAAACACCTCACAGCCATAAAACACGTAATAAAAACACCTCACAGCCATAAAACACGTAATAAAAACACCTCACCACCACAAAATTAAAAACACCCCACAGCCATAAAACACGTAATAAAAACACCTCACAGCCATAAAACACGTAATAAAAACACCTCACCACCAAGTAATTAAAAACACCTCACCACCAAGTAATTCAAAACACCTCACCACCAAGTAATTCAAAACACCTCACCACCACATAATTCAAAACATCTCATCACCAACTAATTCAAAACACCTCACCACCACGTAATTCAAAACACCTCACCACCACGTAATTATAAATACCTCACCACCACGTAATTCAAAACACCTCACCACCATGTGATTTAAAAACACCTCACCACCATGTGATATTAAAACACCTCACCACCACGTCATTTAAAAACACCTCACCACCACATAATTCAAAATACCTCACCACCACGTGATTCAAAACCACCACAACGTTATTAAAAACACTTCACAACCACGGAAACAAAAGTTTGAGGGAGTCGTTAAGTGACAACACAGACACTGCCCAGATGTGTCGATATATAGATAAATGACTGTACCCGAGTTGCCGTTTTGTCTTGGTTTAAACCAATCATAATTCAAACAATTATTTTGCACAAATGTATTTGTAATATACGTGATATCACATTTTATAAACAATTGAAGTTGAAAAAAAAAATTCTCAAAAAAATTCCCCCCCCAAAAAAAAAAAATTGCTATATATATATTTTTTATACCCTTAGGACATACCAACGGGAGAGATATGTGCATACCAGAAGTTTGGTACGATTTCACAAAAGTTTGAGAAAGTAGTTCAGTGACAACACAAGACAACACAACACGACAGGACAGACGCTGCACAAATATATATATATATATATACATACACACACACACATACAGTGCCTATATAAAGTCGACACCCACTTAAAAAAAATTCACCTTTTGTTGCCTTATATGCTATAGCAGTGGTTCTCAACTTCTTTCAGTCCATGGACCACCAGGCCAATCAAAAATTTTTCGAGAACCACCTCCTTTTTGAGACATGATAAAAAAGAGTTGACAGCTAACATTTTGGTTTGAAATTTATTTCTCACGCTGTGTGACTTTGGACAATGTTCCTTTTGGACCACTGAAAAAAGTCGCCATGGACCACCAGTTGAGAACCACTACCTTATAAGCTGTAATGAAATTGCATTAAATCAGTCTTTTTATGCCGCCGCCGACAAAGTCCCCGGAGGCATTATGTTTTCGGGATGTCCGTCCATCCGTCCGTCCATACGTGCTCAACCTCGTTTTTCTCAGCAACCATATGTCCGTTTGAGACGAAATTTTCAGGGTACGACCGTACGAGTGACACCCATGCAGAATGTTTTTATGACTGTGACGTCATAGATCGCGTGGCATGGCAGCCATCTTGGATTAAAAGCAAATAATAATAAAAATATTTCTCGGAAACCGCTGAATGTAAAAAATTGAAACTTGGCACATTGTCAAGTACTCCCTTTGGGGAACAAAAGCATCATAATGAGGACATTATAGGTGAAGTGGTATACCAGCCAAAAATGTTTTAATTGAATTCCTTATCCTAAAAATCTGAAATTGCATGCACATGATCTATGACCAATTTGTATTGAAATATTAAATTTATGACATCGGTCACATAGTTTGGCAGCCATATTGGATTGAAGGAAAATATTAAATAATTATATCTCTGAAACCGCTCACCCTATCGATGCGAAATTTTACAAATATCATCTAACAGCACTGTTGCATATAGTTTGAAAATGATGATGTCATAGGTCACGTGGTTTGGCAGCCATCTTGGATAGAATAACGAACCTTATCCGATCAACATGAAACTTCACAAACGTGATGCCCTACCAGATTGATGGCATCTATCTGTTGTGGGACTATGCGGAGGCATATTGGCAACACAGTCACATTGCTCTCGTTCCACCTTTCTTTACATATCATAACCCACAACTTCCAAGTGAAAAACATAATTCTACAAATTTCAGGAAATTAATTAAAAATACAAAACTAGAATATCTTGGTTGGATAAGTGTCCGCCCCCCTGAGTTAATACTTTGGTGGAAGCACCTTTGACAGCAATTACAGCTGTGGGTCTGTTGGGATAGGTCTCTCCCAACGTTGCACATCTTGATTGGGCAATATTTGCCCATTCTTATGTACAAAACTGTTCAAGCTCAGTCAAGTTGTGTGGGAAGTGTCGGTGGACAGCAATCTTCAAGTCATGCCACAGATTTTCGATTGGATTTAGGTTGGGGCTCTGACTGGGCCACACATGGGCATTTATCTTTTTGTTCCTTAGCCACTGCAGTGCAGGTTTGGCTGTGTGCTTCATGTCGTCTCATGTCGAAAAGTGAACTTCCTCAATTTCAACACATCTTAACCCACAACTTCCAAGTGAAAAAGAAATTCTACAAGTTTCAGAAAATTAATAAAAAATACAAAACTAGAATATCGTGGTTTGATAAGTGTACAACGCCCTTCTAAAAGCAATTGTAAATTAGCTCAGGTGTTTTTTTGTTTGTTTGTTTTTTTTGTATACAAGATCGAGGCTCGTGTAAGAGCTAACATCAAGCACAAAAAAAACAAACGGACACACAAAACATACAATAAAGGGAGCAGGAGACAAGATGGGGAGAGAGAGGGAGGCACACAAGTACAACAGCAGAGTACAGGGACAACGGAAGATCCGTGGGAGGGAGAGGGCTTTGGGGGGGGGAGGCATGGGAAGGCGGGGGGGGGGGGGGTGGGAAAGTATAAAACACATGGACACTGCTGGAACTTTCAGGAAAGAAAAAGCCGGTATTTCAAAAAAAAGTGGATCTGGGGTGAATTAACAGGGGTAGAAGATATCAAGGTTTTGGATGGGGGAAGACAAGAGATGGTGGTGAACAGCTGTTTCAAAGACCTGGAGGAAGGAGTGGGATTGAAGAGAGTGAGGGAGTTTGTTCCAGAGGCGGGAGCAAAGAGGAATGAAGGTGAGCAGAGAGCGTTTTGATTTTGGCAATTTCACCAGAAGAGGGTTACTGGCAGATCTTGTGCGTCCTGTAGGAATATTTGGGGGACAGAGCACAGATAGAGCTGGGGGAGATAGGCCAGATAGGAGTCGGTAGAAGACAGAAAGACCACCAACCTGCCTGCGGTGAGTGAGTGAAAGGCCCTCAGAGTTAGCTTCATCGCAGGAGATTCCAATGATTCTAAAAGCTTTGGTTTCAACAGCGTGAAGCCGAGCAAGGTGTGAGGCAGGAGCACCAGCCCAGAGGGGGGAACAGTATTCCATTGAGCTGCGGATGAAAGCCTTGTATGTGGTGAGGAGCTCAGGTGTGCCATGGGACTGGCTTTGGAGGCCAGATTGGAAATGTGGTTTTCCCAGGAAAGATCATGGCAGATAGTGAGACCCAAAAGCTTGAGTGACAGAACTTCTTGGAGAGGATTGTTCAGAAAGTAGACGGGGGGATGGTGGGGGTTGTCCAGTCGGTCTTTTCGGAGAGACATAGTAAGAGTGTGAGCTTTGACAGGATTGAAAGACGTGTTCCACTTGTTTGACCAGTCTGTGATTTTGTCCAGGTCTGCAGAGAGCGAGGAGGCTGCTGCCTGCCGATCTGAGGGATGAGGTATGGAGTGGGAGAGAGAGTGGAGTCATTAGCAAAGAGATTGAGAGGATTTTCAAGAGAGTTAGAGAGATCATTGATGAAGACCAGAAAAAGCACAAGGCCCAGAACACTGCCTTGGGGAACTCCAGCCTGAACAGGAAGAGGAGATGAGAGAAACCCATTCAGGGCCACACGTTGACTATGACTAGAGAGGACGTCCGCAAGCCATGCGTGGAGATTTCCATGGATACCATAGGAGGAGAGTATGCTGAGCAGAGCGGGGTGCCAGACCGTATTGAAAGCATGTGATATGTCAAGGGAGACAGCTCTAATTTCCTGTTTGGCATTGAGGACCTCCATCCATTGTTGAGACAGCAGAATCAGCATGTCCAGAGTACAATGACCTGGTGTGAAACCAAATTGATGATCAGAGATCAAGCCATTGGAGAAGAGGAAAGATTTGATATCTGAAGCAATGATGGATTCCATGACTTTGCTGATAATTGGAAGCAGGCTGATTGGTCTGTAGTTGCAAGGATCTGTTTTTTCACCTTTTTGTGTAAAGCGGTGATGTTAGCTGATTTCCAAGCTGATGGCAGATGATCTTGAGCAAAAGAGAGGGTGAAGAGAACAGAGAGAGAGTGAAAGAGCGGCAGGGCAGGATTTTAGGACCCGTGGCTGACGCCGTCTGGTGTAACCAATCACCTTCAAAATCACACACCAAGTTAATTGGCCTCCACCTGTGTTAAATTGTGGTGATTGTGATTATTTCAGAGTAAAATCAGCTGTTCCTTCAGGGTTCCTCTGCTGGGTAGTGCATTTCACAGCAAAGACTCAGCCCTGAGTACCAAGGAGCTTTCAAAAGACCAGCGGGTTAAATTTCTGGAAAGGCACAGATCAGGGGATGGGTATAAAACATTTCAGAGGGCTTAAATATCCCTTGGAGCACCGTCAAGACAATCATTAAAATAAGTGGAAGGCATATTGTACCACCAAGACCCAGCCTAGATCAGGCCGTCCCTCCAAACTGGATGAGCAAGAAAGGAGGAGACTGATCAGAGGCCAATGGCAACTTTGAAAGAGCTACAGGCCATTATGGTAAAGACTGATCACTGTGTGCATGTGACAACAATATCTGAAACACTCCACAAGTCTGGCCTGCACGGTTGGGTGGCAAGATGGAAGCCATTACTCAAAAAAGCCCACCTTGAGTCCTGTTTGAGGTATGCAAAATCCACTCCGGAGATTCTGAAGCCATGCGGCAAAAGTTTTGTGGTCTGACGAAACAAAGGTAGAACTTTTTTGCCTAAATGCAAAATGTTACATTTAGCACAAACCCAATACAGTACGTCGTCCAAAGAACACTATCCTTACTGTGAAGGATGGTGGTGGCAGCATCATGTTTATGGGGATGTTTGTCATTATCAGAGACTGGGACACTTGTCAGGATAGAAGGGAGCGAAATACAGAAAGATCCTCGAGGAAAACCTGTGCCATCTGTAAGACCCGAAGCACACAGCCAAAACTACAATAGTCGCTAAGGAACAAAAGGATAGATGTCCTTGAGTGGCCCAGTCAGAGCCCAAACCTAAATCCAATCGAAAATCTGTGGCAAGGGTGTGGCATGGCTTGAAGTTGCTGTCCATCAAAGCTTCCCACGCAACTTGACTGACCTTGAACAGTTTTGTACATAAGAATGGGCAAATATTGCCCAATCAAGGTGTGAAAAGTTGGTAAGACCTATCCCAGCAGACTCACAGCTGTAATTGCTGTCAAACGTGCTTCCACCAAGTATTAACGCAGGGGGGTGGACACTTATCCAACCAAGATAACCTAGTTTTGTATTTTTGATTAATTTTCTGAAATTTGTAGAATTTGTTTTTCACTTGGAAATTGTGGGTTTTGATGTGGAAATAAAGGTGGAAAACGTCCGACTTCATGCAATTTAATTCCTGGCTATAAGGCAACAAAAAGTGAAAATATTGAAAGGGGTGTAGACATTCAATAGGAACAACTCCCACACTCTCCCAAGCCCTCTCCCTTCCATTTTCTATTATATAGGCACTCTTTAAGGATACATTTTATATATAAGATACTCTTCCTTTTACACCAGGACATATGTCTCCTTTTCTTCTTCACCTCTTCACAAGCGCGGTTCTTCGTACACCAATCCTCACGTTCCCCTCATACAGTGACGTGTTTCTCCATGCATTCAACAAGCGATCGTATATTCCATCCCATGATCTTTATCTCCATTTGTCAAAGTTGGGAATTTGGAATCAGAATAAGCATCCACCTCACACCTCTCAAAGCTTCATGTCCCACCTTTCTGCGTACCTCCACATCCCACCCTCTCAATGGTTCCCCCTCACCCCACCCCCTGAATGCTTCCCCCTAACCATACTCTGTAAAACCTTCCCCCACATCCCACGCACTCAATCCCGCACCTGCACACGCACTCTACACACACAACCCTTCCCCCACACCACACACACTCAAATCTTCCCCCACATCCGACACACACAAACATTACCCCACACCCAACACACAAACATTCCCACGCACTACAAACACACTCAAACCTTCCCTGCACCCCACACACTCAAACTTTCCCCCACATCCCACACGCACAAACATTGCCCCAAACCAAATACACACACACATTCCCATGCACTCCATACACTCAAACCTTACCCACACACCACACACTCAAACATTCCCCACAATCCACACACTCAAACCTTCCCTGAACAGACCTCCTTCCCCATTTTCTCCCTATTCCTCACCATCTTCATCAATTTGTTTTTTTTTCTCTTCCATTTATGCTTTTTCCCAGTTTTCCCTTCCAATTCTGTGATGGAGAGTCTGTGCCTGTATCCACCTCGTTCACCCCCTGTATCTACTCTTCTCTCTCCCATTGCTGTAATTTCCTCAATGTCCTTTATTCCACAAAGCCGCATTATATGGTGTTCCTCTGCTCTGTTGTTGGTATGTTCTCCCATGATCCCACCCCCATCTTTCCACTCTTCTTTTTGTTCTCTTACGTGCTGTGCTGATCCATTCTGTGTTCTAGATCCTTCACGAGCATCTACTGCATACAAAAACTGGAACGATAGTCGGTAGAGAACATACCTTCACCAGACTAAACAGTTTGCGTTTTGTATCCCACTGATAGGACGGACCTGAACCAAAATCTAATCGACTTGTTCTTGTCAGTTGTCACCTACTCAACTCATCCACCAGGTTTTGTCATAATACTTCCATAACGTTTTGAGATATCATGCTGTATATCGTTTTTGGCCCTATCGCTCAGTTTTTTTTTTCACTGAAGAAGAACGTGAAGAATCACTTTAAAGAATTTCTAAAAATTCTCATAATCAGATCCGAATCTTCTTGTATCCGTATCATATCAACGTTTTGATATATCCTGCTCACACAGACAGACAGACAGGGTTGAAAACAAAACCTTCATCCACTTTGGGTGGCGGAGGTAATAAATAAACAAATAATAACAAGAAAGGCATCATGCAGAGCGTGATACTTGCAAAATCCACCCCACACCAAAAATAGTTGTCATGGATAAATCAACTTGTCAGTTTCATTAAGATTAAAATTAACGATCTTCATCAATGCTCAGGTCAATTGGATGAAAATTTATGATTTAATGAGCTTGATCTTGAGTTGACCTTTTGCCCTCAAAAATATTTGCTTTCCCAATTCAGTGATGCACAATGTAATTGCTGTTTAATTTTCAAGTTAATCGGATGAAAATGTATGATTTCTTCAAATGAAAATTGATTTTAGAAGTTTGACCTTGAGTTGACCTTTGACCTTATGACCTCAAAATAGTTGATTTCCCAATTCAGTGAAGCACTATGTAATTGCTGTTTAATTTTGAAGTTAATAGGATGAAAATTGATGATGTTTCAGATGAAAATTGATGATTTTAGAAGTTTGACCTTGATTTGACCTTTGACATTAAAATATTTGCTTTCCCAATTCAGTGATGCACTATGTAATTGTTCAATTCACAGGTTAATAGGATGAAAATTGATGATTTTCCAGATGAAAATGGATGATTTTATAATTTTGACCTTGAGTTAACCTTTGACCTTTTGACCTCAAAAATAGTTGGTTTCCCAATTCAGTGAAGCACTATGTAATTGCTGTTTAATTTTGAAGTTAATAGGATGAAAATTGACGATGTTTCAGATGAAAAATGATGATTTTGGAAGTTTGACCTTGAGTTGACCTTTGACCTAAAATAGTTAGTTTCCCAATTAATTGAAGCACTATGCAATCGCTGTTTAATTTTCAAGTCGATCACATGAAACTGGACGATGTTTCAGATGAAAATCGATGATTTTAGAAATTTGACCTCGAGTTCACCTTTGACCTTAAAATAGTTGCTTTCCCAATTCAATGATGCACAATGTAATTGCTGTTTAATTTTCAAGTTAATAGGATGAAAATTGATGATTTCTTCAAATTAAAAATTGGTGATTTTTAGAAGTTTGACCTTGAGTTGACCTTTTGACTTCAAAAATATTTGTTTTCCCAATTCACAGAGGCACTATGCAATTGCTGTTTAATTTTCAAGTTAATAGGATGAAAATTGATGATTTCTTCAAATTAAAAATTGGTGATTTTTAGAAGTTTGACCTTGAGTTGACCTTTTGACTTCAAAAATATTTGTTTTCCCAATTCAATGATGCACAATGTAATTGCTGTTTAATTTTCAAGTTAATAGGATGAAAATTGATGATTTCTTCAAATTAAAAATTGGTGATTTTTAGAAGTTTGACCTTGAGTTGACCTTTTGACTTCAAAAATATTTGTTTTCCCAATTCACAGAGGCACTATGCAATTGCTGTTTAATTTTCAAGTCAATCAGATGAAATATGACTATTTTAGAAATATGACCTCAAGATGACCTTTGACCTCAAATCGATAGGCTTCTCAGTTTTGATTACCTCAACAACTTGGTAAAGTTTTATGACGATCGGTTTAGAATTGCGACCTGTAGGCGATTAACAGACAGACAGAATAATGCACAACACCAACCAATATACTTGAAAAATCTTCGAATTTGCAAATAATAAGGTCAAGACAGGACGATTGCAAATGACTCGTTTATTTCTGGTGCATGTGATACAAACAGCATTGTGAAACGCATTGCTGAAGAAGTATACAACAGATTTGCAAAAGCACAGCCACTCTTGGTAGTTTGGTAGAACTTCCAAACTTCTGGTTTGGTAACGCAGCCAGAGCATCTACAACCCATGTGGCAACGCATGACACATCGGAGGCAAATGATGCAAGTACTGTATCTGTATCACCTGCAGTCAACTAACTAACTGCAGCTTACACTCAATCGCTTATGAAGACTTTCAAAATTTTAACTTATAGAATATTAATTCGTTTATTCGTGTTTTCAAATAATGCCGCATATATTTCATTCTATCTCTCGATCTCTGCTAACTTTATTTACTTACCTCTAGCAATTACTTTAACAGCTATAATGTAACCGGCGCTACCTTTGTCTACAAATCATTGCTTTTAATGTGAGTTTACCGTTTGCTGAAAGCTCACAGTGTCGGTTACAATTGCTCATTGGACCAAAACTGCTGCTTACAGACTTTTTCATGAAGCCTGCGACTTGGAAGACTCACTGAAAAGATTTACTATATTTCACATAATCATCTTCCATAAACATGGAAATATTGCGCGCTGGGATCGATATTAAATGCCAAAGTAAAGTGATGCGGAGATGCGAAATAGATGAGGAAGAGTACTCGAATTATAATGTACACTGATTATTATTTTATCCCGCGTTAAAAAAACCTGTTTGTACTGTACATAGCCATAGTCGTATGCCAGGAACAACCTTTGCCCGATTCTCATAAATCCGCAAGCGATTGCAGCGGAACAAGAATTACGTTTGGTTGAAACTTCACCGGCTGTATGGAACAGAGTAACAGCAAGCTTGTGGATCTTTGGGAGTGGCGGAAGCAATTTATACATCATTATTACTCTGACATTGCAAAAATATTAATTATATTTCAACATCATCAGTTGGCATTGACCGTTTCATTCAAATTTAATATATTTAATTAAACAAATGCTCGCTTAATTAAAACAAGGAATATTAACTAGGCAATGGTCTCAGAAAGAGATTCTCATAATAAACCAAAAAAAATGGAAACTTTTTCATTTTTTAAATATGTATAGATCATGGAATTTTGTCAGAACTTTAGGGCATTTAAGCCTGGTCGAGAAACTTCGCAAAGTTGGAATCAATCCTGCAAGAATCACCCACTCCATCCCAGAACACTAAAGGTGGCAGTAATTTGAACTTTGTTCACTGTGCCGGTGATAACTCGCCTACTATTTGCGAAAGACACCGTGGGATATTCAATGCCCTCCAATAACCAATGCTGGCAGATTGGACCTCCAGCTTAATGTTCTCCTGATGGATTTAACCCACTTGTGATGTGGGTTCCACCCAGGCTAGACAGCTCGGAGGTGACTGCGTGCGTACATCTAGCCTATACATCCAGACGTACATTTAATTATTGCATTAAGAAAAATTGCTTTCTTACTAATTATAATACTTCCACAAGGAAAAATAACAAGTTCATAAAAATAACAAGAAAAAGAACCAATGAAATTTATTGTTCCATTGTGAGTTTCTCAATCCAATAACGTTATGAAACCCCTTCCCGTCGTTCCCCTCCATCCCGTTGGTATAATCCAATTGCGAAAGGTAAATACCAAACTATTAAAACAAATCCGTGATGATACAAGTACTGAACCTTGATAAAGTACGTTACACTTAAGGGGGCATTTACACGAGCAACATACAGTAATCACATAACAGGTCGATTACACAATTACATGTATGGTAAAATACTGTCCTGATCTTAATAGTAAATTTCTGCAATAAATATATTCGGTAATCTACCCGTTTTACAATGTGTTTGGGGAAAAGAATAAACACACCAAGCGTTTCATTCAACATTACACAGAAGTTGTATCATGACTCAGACCGTATAGTACAATTAGCACGCACAACGTGTGGGTGACAACACCCAAGGGATCTGTTTGATCCCCTGAGTGATTTGCCTTATTTAAAGGGATTGATCCAGTTCTTACAAGGAAGACTTGACCATGCCAAAGTTAGCTGGACCACTTGGGTCACAATGCTGTTCCGGTGGAAACAAGGTATGGATCTTTTTTTTTTATATATCAAAGTTTTTTTTTTATCAAAGTAAGAATCAGAGGAGATTGACTCACTGAACCATACTAGTTTTCTTTATTGTTCTAGCGATCACTGGTAGATTTGCAACTCGTTATCTTCCGGGGCAATGCTTCCATATCCATCTTGTTCTATTTTCAAGTGTTGAAAAGTGGAATCCATCAGCAAACACACGATACTGCCTCTTTGAGCTTGCATTAACAATGAGCAAGTTTAGATCTCAAACTCTAAACTTGTAGGATTCCATGAAAAAAGGCGATGTATGTACAGTAAAAACAGCAAAACATTTGATGCAAGAAATATGGCACGGTATTATATGGCACATATAAATATGACTCTTCTTGTATGTGAAAGCTTTTTATCGTTTTTCTTTCCTAAGCATTGGCAGAAGAGCATCCTGGTGGTGAGTTATCCAAACCAGTCAGCACTCCGTGTGTTGCATGTGGCGGGGATGGCAAACCGAATAGGGATTGGCTGCTAGAGATTCCAAGTCCTCCGTTAGCTGCCACATGACCCACCACATGATGGGAAGAGAATGGGAGTATCTGCAGCCAAGGATAAAAGAACAAGAGGATATAAGTATATACAAGTCAGGAGACGACGATGGTTCACGAGCGAGCGGTATTCAATTTCAATGACAAAGGACGGACTATAACCGAGACAGGCCAGGCCTGGAAATGTCAAAACGAAGGTTACTGACCTTGAAATGAGATAGAAAATAATGTATAATCGGTTATGAGGTTAGTTAGCGACACAATACCGAAAATTCGGTGAAAAATGAAATGAAAAAAAAAAAATGAAAAATCGAGCTCCGTGGGGCTAGACACATGACATTGGCCTAACCAAATATCGAAACCCCTGCCAGATTCCACCAAACCCTTGGGAGATGATGTAGCTTGAACTCGATTACCCCCTAACAAGACATCTTTTTCGGGCGTCGCTCCGCCCACAATGGGCGCAATACGCCCACTCTAGGCAGGACACAACTAGATCATGATATCAACCTCCCACCCAAGTTTCATCAAGATCGGATGGTATCATCGGGTAGTTATGCTGCGGACAGACAGACACACACACTGACAGACACACACACACATGACGAATATAGTGGTCACTTGATAACTCGTGAACCAATATATATATATATATATATATATATATATATATATATATATATATATATATATATATATATATATATACACACACACACACACACGCACACACACACACACATACATACAGTATGAGCCCCCATGCTCTTCCAGGCAAAGAAAACTGCATAAAACAAGCAACAGAAGGAGCTGATACTTTAGGTCCCCCACCTTTTGGGTGTTATAACCAATAGATCTGTGTAATTTGAAAGCTAACTCTTGAACAGTTTTTTAAATATCACGTACAAAACCCAAGCTACCAAGATGGTTGCCATGGCAACACAATTCAGCCAATCACAGCCGGGATCTAATCAGGTTGAGATAATGTTAAGAGGAATAGATATGTACATCATGAAAGCGAAATGTTCAACGTTTTTTGAAATGTGCAGACAAAAATATATATATGGACAGTCGGTCAGTCAGACGGAGCTTGTTTTAATGTCCCCGTCTCCAACCTTGTCAGACGAGCAGGGGACAAAAAGCTACACAAGGTAAGTCCATTGCTGTTTGAACCCCTATCTGTATTCCTCTAAAGCTGCAGACATTCACAAGTAGCACATACATGAGAATCCCAACGTTACATGCCCCCCTCAGCAGCCAGACCAATTTCATCACTTGCTGGCGGGTTACAAGCGACATCATAGACAGAAACACATATTACCGAGGCTCCCAAATATGTATCACATGTAATGGCAATAGCAGTTAACATATAAATAACACGACCCAATCATGCCTCTCGCCCATAACTGGAGGGAATAACCAATCAGCTCTCACTGAATCAATTACCCCAGATAGCTAGGATTT
Organism: Myxine glutinosa; assembly: GCF_964187855.1. Lineage (NCBI taxonomy): Eukaryota > Metazoa > Chordata > Myxini > Myxiniformes > Myxinidae > Myxine > Myxine glutinosa. Next base: position 83,952,746 of record NC_136268.1, read on the forward strand.
CAGTAAATTAACCACGAAGCTCTTCCCAACAAAGAAAACTGTGTAAAGCAAACAAAGAAAAGCCTCACGCTGAAATCGTTTAAATTCATTTTTTCCCTCATCAATCTACACTCAATACCCCATAATGACAAAGAGAAAACAGGACTTTAGAAAGTTTTGCAAATTTATTAAAAAGAAAAAACTGAAATATCACATTGACATAAGTATTCATACCCTTTGCTATGACACTTGAAATTTAGCTCAGGTGCCTCCCATTTCTCTTGATCATCTTTGAGATGTTTCTACACCTTGATTGGAGTCCACCTGTGGTAAATTCAATTGATTGGACATGATTTGGAAAGGCACACACCTGTCGATATACGGTCTCACAGCTGACGATGCATATCAGAGCAAAAACCAAGCCATGAGGTCGAAGGAACTGTCTGCAGAGCTCAGAGACAGGATTGTGTGGAGGCACAGATCTGGGGAAGCCTACAAAAAAAAATGTCTGCAGCATTGAAGGTTCCCAAGAGCACAGTGGCCTCCATAATTCTTAAATGGAAGAAGTTTGTAACAACCAGGACTCTTCCCAGAGCTGGCCGCCCGGCCAAACTGAGCAATCGGGGGAGAAGGGACTTAGGAAGAGAGGTGACCAAGAACCCGACGGAAGCCTCTCCTCAGTGAAAGACACATGAAAGCCTGCTTAGAGTTTGCAAAAAAGTACCTAAAGGACTCTCAGACTGTGAGAAACAAGATTCTGTGGGCTTTCATGTGTCTTTCACTGAGGAGAGGCTTCCGTCTGACCACTCTGCCATAAAGCCCAGATCGGTGGAGTGTTGCAGTGATGGTTGTCATTCTGGAAGTTTCTCCCATCTCCACACAGGATCTATGGAGCTCAGCCAGAGCGACCATCGGGTTCTTGGTCACCTCTATTACCAAGGCCCTTCTCCCCTGATTGCTCAGTTTTCCGGGCGGCCAGCTCTATCTAGGAAGATTGCTTTTTGCTTTTTTTCCCTCGCGGTCCCCATGTACTGTCTTTGTCTTTCCCTCGCGGTCCCTATGTGCTGTCTTTGTCTTTCCCTCGCGGTCCCTATGTGCTGTCTTTGTCTTTCCCTCGCGGTCCCCATGTGCTGTCTTTGTCTTTCCCTCGCGGTCCCTATGTGCTGTCTTTGTCTTTCCCTCGCGGTCCCTATGTGCTGTCTTTGTCTTTCCCTCGCGGTCCCCATGTGCTGTCTTTGTCTTTCCCTCGTGGTCCCCATGTACTGTCTTTGTCTTTCCCTCACGGTCCCCATGTGCTGTCTTTGTCTTTCCCTCGTGGTCCCCATGTACTGTCTTTGTCTTTCCCTCGCGGTCCCCATGTACTGTCTTTGTCTTTCCCTCGCGGTCCCCATGTACTGTCTTTGTCTTTCCCTCGCGGTCCCCATGTACTGTCTTTGTCTTTCCCTCGCGGTCCCCATGTGCTGTCTTTGTCTTTCCCTCGCGGTCCCCATGTGCTGTCTTTGTCTTTCCCTCGCGGTCCCCATGTACTGTCTTTGTCTTTCCCTCGCGGTCCCTATGTGCTGTCTTTGTCTTTCCCTCGCGGTCCCCATGTGCTGTCTTTGTCTTTCCCTCGCGGTCCCCATGTACTGTCTTTCCCTCGCGGTCCCCATGTACTGTTTTTGTCTTTCCCTCGCGGTCCCCATGTGCTGTCTTTGTCTTTCCCTCGTGGTCCCCATGTACTGTCTTTGTCTTTCCCTCGCGGTCCCCATGTACTGTCTTTGTCTTTCCCTCGTGGTCCCCATGTACTGTCTTTGTCTTTCCCTCGCGGTCCCCATGTGCTGTCTTTGTCTTTCCCTCTCGGTCCCTATGTGCTGTCTTTGTCTTTCCCTCGCGGTCCCCATGTGCTGTCTTTGTCTTTCCCTCGTGGTCCCCATGTACTGTCTTTGTCTTTCCCTCGCGGTCCCCATGTGCTGTCTTTGTCTTTCCCTCGTGGTCCCCATGTACTGTCTTTGTCTTTCCCTCGCGGTCCCCATGTACTGTCTTTGTCTTTCCCTCGCGGTCCCCATGTACTGTCTTTGTCTTTCCCTCGCGGTCCCCATGTGCTGTCTTTGTCTTTCCCTCGCGGTCCCCATGTACTGTCTTTGTCTTTCCCTCACGGTCCCCATGTACTGTCTTTGTCTTTCCCTCGCGGTCCCCATGTGCTGTCTTTGTCTTTCCCTCGCGGTCCCCATGTACTGTCTTTGTCTTTCCCTCGCGGTCCCTATGTGCTGTCTTTGTCTTTCCCTCGCGGTCCCCATGTGCTGTCTTTGTCTTTCCCTCGCGGTCCCCATGTGCTGTCTTTGTCTTTCCCTCGCGGTCCCCATGTACTGTCTTTCCCTCGCGGTCCCCATGTACTGTTTTTGTCTTTCCCTCGCGGTCCCTATGTGCTGTTTTTGTCTTTCCCTCGCGGTCCCCATGTACTGTTTTTGTCTTTCCCTCGCGGTCCCTATGTGCTGTTTTTGTCTTTCCCTCGCGGTCCCTATGTGCTGTTTTTGTCTTTCCCTCGCGGTCCCTATGTGCTGTTTTTGTCTTTCCCTCGCGGTCCCTATGTGCTGTTTTTGTCTTTCCCTCGCGGTCCCCCTGTACTGTTTTTGTCTTTCCCTCGCGGTCCCCCTGTACTGTTTTTGTCTTTCCCTCGCGGTCCCTATGTGCTGTTTTTGTCTTTCCCTCGCGGTCCCCATGTACTGTCTTTTTCTTTCCCTCGCGGTCCCTATGTACTGTCTTTGTCTTTCCCTCGCGGTCCCCATGTGCTGTTTTTGTCTTTCCCTCGCGGTCCCCATGTACTGTCTTTGTCTTTCCCTCGCGGTCCCCATGTGCTGTTTTTGTCTTTCCCTCGCGGTCCCCATGTACTGTCTTTGTCTTTCCCTCGCGGTCCCTATGTGCTGTCTTTGTCTTTCCCTCGCGGTCCCCATGTGCTGTTTTTGTCTTTCCCTCGCGGTCCCCATGTACTGTCTTTCCCTCGCGGTCCCCATGTACTGTCTTTGTCTTTCCCTCGCGGTTGTCAGCTCTTTCACGAGCCTCGATTCAGTATAGAAAAAAAAAAGAAAAAAAAAAAGAGTCCTGGTTGTTCCAAACTTCTTCCATTTAAGAACTATGGAGGCCACTGTGCTCTTGGGAACCTTCAATGCTGCAGAATTTTTTTGTAGGCTTCCCCAAATCTGTGCCTCGACACATTCCTGTCTCTGAGCTCTGCAGACAGTTCCTTCGACCTCATGGCTTGGTTTTCGCTCTGATATGCATTGTCAGCTGTGAGACCTTATATAGACAGGTGTGTGCCCTTCCCAATCATGTTCAATCAATTGAATTTACCACAGGTGGACTCCAAACAAGGTGTAGAAACATCTCAAAGATGATCAAGCGAAATGGGAGGCACCTGAGCTAAATTTCAAGTGTCATAGCAAAGGGTATGAATACTTATGTAAATGTGATATTTCAGTTTTTTCTTTTTAATTAATTTGCAAAACTTTCTAAAATCCTGTTTCCTCTTTGTCATTATGGGGTATTGAGTGTAGATTGATGAGGGAAAAAATGAATTTAAACGATTTCAGCATAAGGCTGCAACGTAACAAAATGTGAAAAAAGTGAAGGGGTCTGAATACTTTCTGAATGCACTGTATATATGTATATATACATATCTGCCATCCACTGCAATGGTGGGGCAGGTCTAACCATACACATTAGTGGAAAAAGTGCATCATTTACACCTATGTGAAATATTAGAAATGAAAACAAACGTATCACATTTTTTGGTCATACCAATATTTAGTGATTTATTAATATGAAATCGACACGAGAATTTCAACACATGTGTGCAAGTCAGGCCTCCAGAGGCTCGATGAGAGGTATGGTTGAAACTCAGTTAACAACTTGGTATCTCATGTGACCACCATTTGCGTTGACACACACTTGGCAACAGCACCTCATTGAGGACACAGAATGGTTGAAGAAGGCTTGAGGGATGTTATTCCAAATCTTTACCAAGGCTTGCCACATTTGGGCCAACATCATCAACTGGTTTTGAAGATGGAGCAATTGTTGTTCCATTTCATCCCATGCATCTTCTATGGGAGAAAGATCGGGCAAAACAGCTAGCCAGAGAAGTGTGGGACTGTTCTGTTGTACAATGAAGTCAGTGACCACTCATGCATGCTACGTGAGTGCGTGCCTTATCCTGTTGAAGTATGATGTGAGGTCTATGAACCTGCAGGGGCAGGAGGACATGAAGGTGGAGAACTTCACCACAATACCGAACAACTTTCAAATTGCTACTAATGACCTCTAGCTAGGTTCTGTGGTGTGCGGTGATGCCTTCCATAGCATCACGCTTCCACCGACGAACAACGAACATGTGCCAGCATAACATTCCCCTCCCCATCGATAAACGTGACAACGGCCATCACCAGTGTAAGGATGGAACCTCGACTCATCTGTAAAGAGGATAGCAGCCCAATATTTTCCCCTGAATCTCAGACGTTATCTACACCAATCTAGGTGCGCATGTCGATGATGTGGCAACAAAATCAGACGTACTGCTGGTCGTCGTGGTCGGACGTCATGCTTGTGTAACCGATTTCTGAAAGTTCCGGCACTGATTGGGCGCAAGCCAGGGATTCTGCAAGCTGTCAAATTTGCTGTCTGGAACCAATTCCTAAGGAACACCAACCATATATGGTTATCCTGCCGACGTGACATCGCACATGGTCGCCCAGGACGTGGACGGTCTCTGATGTTGTCAGTTTGTTGATAACGTCGCCAGAGTGACTCGATGTTGTTTCCGATGCATGGCCGGGTTTACACTGGCTCCAATGGTGCCAGACTCACAATCAGAAGGGGCCCATAATGACCAAGATTTTGTTGTAAGGGAGAGCGGGTCACCTTGAACATAGGGACACCTTCAACCATAGGCTTCAATTCCCTTAGTATATCTCCCTTCACATAAATATCTCTATGTATAATAAATGAGAGTGTATTTATCACTGAATGAGCGACTACCACTTTAACAACGACAATTATCATCCAACCGACACCTCCATCACATTTTTGTGGGGTTGGTGGAGAACTCTTTTTGGCCCAGGTCTTTAACAAACTGACTGGCCAGGTCCAGCGTTCGAATGAAGATTATTTGAGTGGGATTTTAGAAATATTTTCCGGGTGTCAGCGATAACTCCCCTACTCTCTGCGGAGACATTGTGGGACGACATCAACATCCACCAAGATAGCTGGCAGACGGCACACCTGGCATAACATCAATCCAACATTAGTAGACAAGAGACAAATCAATACGGTATAATGGATTTGAGTCTACAATGTGGTCCATATGTATTGTGACCCAATGCAGGCAAATCATGTAGTCTCTTGTCACGGGTTCCATGCTTATGAGGTTGGTTTATATTGAGAACAAAAACATCAATACATAATATACAGGGCTGTCACTGCAATACATCAATGGAACAAAGAAAAAAGAACCCACAATACAATGTGGTAACAAAACGTATGGATCACTCTGTATGACGTCTCCAAATAGCTCACTGACAATGAGAAACACAAAATGAGATAAAATTTGCTTTTCAGCCAATCACGGAATCACCCGTTTGCTTCCATGCAAGCTGCATTCTCTGCCTAATGGTACACCTTTCAATCAAGTGTTAAAAGTGCAAAAATTAAGGAATCTTCGTACAGCGTAAATGTTCGTTTTTAAAAGTATACTTGTGTCACACTGTTAAGAAGGAATGCTACTATCGGAAACGGTAACGTTTAATTGAAACCTGGTGTATGTATCATCTACTCAATTATCTTTACTTTTAGGTTATTTCTTCGAAATTTCTTCTTCTTCGAAATAACCTCAGAGTGGGTTCCAGTGTCTGGCCACCATACGTATTCTGGCCAGCCATACGTATTCTGGCCAGCCATACATACATTCCAGTGCCAGCCATTAACATTTCACTAAAACATCTCACAAACTACCCTGTCAATATGGACCAAATTTGGTATGATGCAAGAGAACAGCAAGGTCTCATAGGGTGGTGATCCCCATCCAGATGCACCCCTATAAAAGGGTCAAGGGGGGCAGGAGGTGGTTTGCCCCAAATATTTATATTTCGTTCAAAAAATATATTTCATTCAAAAATCGTCTTCTCAGAAACCACCAGACAATTCCAGAACAAACTCACCACGAGTCATTAGGACCATTTCCTAACTTTAATTTGTGATCCTCATGGTCAAAACTTCCCCGGAAAAGGGGCCATGTGCCCCCTCCCCAAATCCCTAATTTTCACTGAAACATCTTCTCAACTACCTGAGCGATATGGACCAAATTTGGTAAAATGCATCAGGACAGGAAGGTCTCATGGATTTGTGCTCCACATCCAGATCCACCCCTATGAGAGGCTGAAAAGAGGGGTTTTCATCTCAAATTCAGTTCATTCATTTTTTTTAAATCTCAGAAACCATGGGGAAATGACCATCAGTCCCCCACGGGGCTCCTTTTGCCTTTGGCCTCGACTCCACCACCAGTTATTTAGCTGACCTCAGCCTACAGTAGCTTTACAATCTTCCTGAATCATGCACCTGTTACTATAAAAAATAAAAGAAGCAAAAGGTTTGAAGAATTTTGTCAAACCGAAATTAAACTTTACATAATAGTCATATTCTTATTGAAGAAAACCATTTACAGTATACCCTCATATATTCATGAATAACACCATTAATATAATTTGTTGGAAAGTTAATGAAAATCAAAGCCATTAATGGCTGCCATCTTAGCTGTGCCATCAATTCCACAGCAAAAACCACAAGCTCTATTTGCTCCTCGCATCAGAAAAGCCACACGCTCTACCGCCACCGTGTGGTTACATTGTGAGAAAAGTACCTGCTGAGTTGAGGTGTGCTCCGAACCTGACTCCTCGATCTTCATACCAGGTATGACCAATGGAAGCGAGCTACTTAGAGCCGATAGGGGCACCTGCACAGATATTCATTCAAAAACCTAAATACCGGCAATTTTGTATTCCTTAATTTTATGTACCATCTGCTGTCCATCATTGCAGGACGTTCTATCAACACCAGTAAAAATCTAATTTGATAAGTTATGATGACTGCTTTAAAATATAAAACAAATAGTAAAGTTGAGTAGTTTGTTTGTGAGAGTATTGGGGGGCTACTGTTTAAAAGGCGGAGGGAAAGCAGAGCCTTCTTTAAGGAAAGATAGTCCATATTATTTTAGCCAATTGTTTTCACTATTTAAGCTGAAGGTGTTGCTTATTCACACATATATTATTTGTAGAGAACCTTGCCAGAATAAATTGAAGAAGCAGAATTGCTTGTTTTACCCACAATCCATTGCAGCTATGAGTATAAAAAAGTAAGGCTCTTATTACCTCGGTTCTTATTTTATGTGAAAGAAGCAAAATATACATAATTTGCATGGTATCTACCCGATTACACATTGTTGAGCAATTTGATGCATGGACTTTGTGGACAATGAGTGCGATGGCCTTCATTTGCTCATTGGATAAGATAAATATGGAAATTCGTCAGTCAGATGTGAGTGCTAGAAAAAGAGGCCTAACAATGACACCGTTCAATAAGCAGTTCTGAACCAAGTCGATAATGATCATTGACCAAGGCTGGCTGACATTGCTAAAGGAGTGCGCAACAAGCCAAAGCATATAGCATGCTATTCATAAGATTTTGCCTACAATGGGTGAGTGGCTCGAAGGAAACTTTTTTCTGGCAGGTGTCACTGTGAAACAATTAAACAATTGGGTTGAGCATGTGAAGAGCAATTGTTTGTTGTTTTAGCAGTTCATTTTGTTCTAATTTTTTTTTTTTTAAAGTTCAGATTCCATATGATTCTCCACAAGTGGATGCACATTATCGAAGCGTTACAGGAACCTTAAATACATTATGAATATTGGCTTCAGAACTTGGAACCTGAACAAGATGGAACCAAAAATGGGACAACTTGTTCAGCCAGAGCGATTTACACATCCAATTCCCACTAGGATGTGACAACCCTGAAGAAAGGCCTTCCATGGTGGAGGTAAAATCTGGATGAGACTACAATCCAAACATTATAGGGGTGAGTTTCCTGATGTCAGTGGAATAGAAATAATTTTTGTTGGCTCTAACAGAAAAACTTTTAAGAGAAAAACTTTTTGACTCTGCTTTGTATTTTTCCATGCTACTTACTGTACTGCAAGATTGAGGAATTAATTAATGCCTGTTATGTTATTGAAAATATAATATTGTATATTTCCTGCATATAATAAGTTTCATCCCAAATAATGTAATATATACAATGAATACGAGTTCCCTTACAAGAAACCCCAACTCAGGAGGAGGCCATTAGGCCCATCAATCCTGCACTATTATTGCCAACCTATGGTTGTTTGTCTGTGCTATATGGTTTTCTTGAATGATGATCATCAAGCAAGGAAGCAGCATGTACCAAGTCTTTCATATGACTCAACCAGGGTCAGGTTCATTGCACATTTCCAAATTACAAGTTTTAGATGCCAACTTTCGAACCCCGCCTTTGAAGGTTCGGTTATCTAAAAAATAAATGTGCAAAAATGGAATAATATCCACACCTTCCTCAACCCACTCACACAAACTTTTCTCTCCCTCCCCTCTCCATCATATCATATTAATCTCCTTTCTCCTCTCTTCTCACTACTTTCCAACCCACGAGACGTTTGTTCGCCGAACCCTCATTCCCAACCCTCCTGTAGTTCTGAAAATCCATCATGACCAAAATGTCTGGAACCTCAAAGTGGAAAACACAAAAGCGCAACCAAATGAAGGGTTGTTTTTTTCGTCAAAAAGGAAGAAGGGCTCAGAAAGTTAGTTTCAGCCAGAGCGGCTTTTGTCGCAAACTAACATGGGCCACACGTGTTCAGACTATGGAAGACTAGTCTTTATAAAGACTAGTCGTATATCATCTGGTCTGCATTTGTGTAAAATTAAGGATGATTAATTTTGGGTTGGACAGCAGAAAAAATAAATGAACATGAAGTGAGAGGGGAAGGAAATCAGACAGGGAAATAGATTTGAGTATCTCGGGGGAACAGTGATCGGGGGTGGTAAGTCGGAGGCAGAGGTGTGGAAGAGGATTCCGGTGGGTTGTGAATGCATGGAAGAGGGTGGAGGGATTAATGGCAGACAGACCTAGAATGGCAGAGAGCATACCTCCACCAAGCTAAACAGTTTACATTTTGCATCATACTGATAGACCGGATCTGCATCCGGATCTACACCAAAATCTAATCAATTTGTCCTTGTCACACACCCAACCTGTCCACCAGGATTCTCCGAATCTAGCCATAACTTTGATATATCGTACTATGTATCGTTTTTGGCCCTGTCACTCAATGGTGAAGAATCACTTTAAAATTCTCGAAGCCAGATCCGGATCTTCACCAAAATCAAATCAATTCGCCCTTGTCACACTCCCAAACTCTGCACCAAGTTTCATCCTAATCTGTCCATAACGTTTTGAGATATCCTGCTCACAGACAAATAGACAGGGGTGAAAACATAATTTCCAACCACCTTCGGTTGCAGAGTTAAAGATGTCAAAGAAGTTGAAAGGGAAAAGCTTTGGTGACTTGTGTGATGCCAGCCTACCTTTACGGTTATTAAATGGTGGCACTGGCAGAGAGACAACAGAGTTTACAGGTCTGCAAGAACAACTGGGTCAGGAGGATTGTGGGAGTGAAGAGGGTGGATAGGAGGAGGCTAGATGAACTGAATGAGGAGATTGGTGTGAAGATGAGCTTGACGGGGAGATTGTTGAAATGCCAGATGAGATGGACACTTGGTGTGGATGGAGGAAGAGAGAACGGATAGGTTGAGGAGGCAAAGTAGGAGGAAAAGAGGTAAAACGTTGTTGAGATGGGAAGGTTGTGTGAGGAGTTATATCAGTAAGGTGGGGTGGTTGGAGAGTGGAGAGAGTTGGCTGAGGACAGGGGTAAGTGGAGGAGTATCATGGTCGAGGCACGGCAAAAGCTTGGGACCATTGGACCCTTATAAAGGGAAAATAAGGAGAAGAAGAATTGTCTCTACCAAAATCTTGATAGTATGCTAAGTGCCGCAGGTAAGAAGATGAAGCAGTTTCGGCTGTGATCCCCTTCTTCGAAGCAAGAGCTGGTTGCTTGCTTTGAAGAAAGGCTCATGGCATAACATTATTCAGATATTAAATATCCAGAGCGACACACACTTGCAATTGCCCACCAGAAAAATTTGATTACCTAAGTCTTGTGGTTCTAGAGGGTGTTAATCCACGAAAAACGTCACCCTATATTTCAAACGTTCAAATATCTAAGCATTTGTTGAACTTTTCCAAAAAGTAAAAACACCACGAGTCGATTGCGTATTTGCGTTCTCCACCCTGCGGATCTTGCAATCATGATCATGCACTGGAACTGAAAATATAGTTCAATGGTGCGGTACTCTTGATAAACATTTTACATGACACAAATTACTGTAGTTCATATGTATTCATAACTCTTGGATATTGCAACAATGAAATGTCTGGGCGATGACATTTGGACATACCCAAGGAGAAGACGTGTCTTTCTGTTGTATCTGTAAAGGAAAGGAAAAAAAAAAAGCGTGAGCAACATTTTCGTCCACCAACTAATGCTGGCAGATGGAATGCAAAGTTTAACGTCTGTCCGAGGGACGGCATACACACTAATGTGTCATCCTGCCTGTGTTCATATCAGGACTCTCATACTCAGACAAGAAGCTGTGGCCTCTTCCGTGTATTCCATGCAGTGGTAGCTCTAGACATACAGCATATGGCACTGTATTCATTCTTGCAGCAAATGTGTTCCAAACTCCAAAATCCCTTGCTGCTATCAAATAAACCTTCTCAGCACTATACAACAACCATGGTATTTTGCAGTGTATCTGGAATACACAGAATTGGCTGTAGCCAGCTCCCTGGAGAGCACAGTGTCGTTATATGAGCGCTATCAAATATGTCTGGAAAAATAGGTCAAGAGCTGTGGAAAAATTGACATCTAAATTGCGAGAAGAGCAACAAAATCCACCCCACATTTGGCCAAATCTAGATCAGCCTGTCATAGATATCACTTATTCAATGCCATCTTGGAATGAAGCCCTGTATGATTCAAAGAACAAACTACCAGATGTAATATTGTAAATATTCCAATAGATTGTGTTCATATCACAGATTGTCAAAATTTAAGCAATCAGGGCTGTTCATTTTATTATAGTGGGGCACTACACATTCATTATATTTTAGTGGAGAACTATACATATGTATCAAGACCCAATCATGTCTCTCACCTCTTATTGGAGGGAATAACCAGTCAGCTTTCACCAAATCAATTACCCCACGTGGTTAGGATTTCCTAACATTGATGCAACTTTCTTTATCTGAGGATAATGACTGTACCTGAGTTGCTGTGTTGTCATGAGTTACACCAATCATAATACAAACAATTATTTTGCACAAATGTATTTGTTTTATACGTGATATTACATTTTATAAATAATTTAAGTTGAAAAAAAACGGTTTTTGGTTTTTTTTCAAAAGATAAATATCTTTTTTCCCCAAATTTTCAAAAACAATACCCTTATGACATACACACGGGAGAGATAGGTGCATACCAGAAGTTTAGTACGATTTCACAAAAGTTTGAGGGAGTAGTTCAGTGACAAGACAGACAATATACATATATATATTTATTTATATATATATTTTTCACCCCTGTCTATATATATATATATATATATATATATATATATATATATATATATATATATATATATATATATACAGACTTGGCATTTAATATGGATATTTTTTGTGGGGGTGAACTTACTTTTCAAGATGGCTTAGAACCAAAAGTTCATTGGAATTATGTTGAAATTATTCTAGATTTTGTTAATGTGACCTTTAAAAGAAACAAAAAACACATTTGACATTTCGAAGCAAATAAATTGATCCTTGAAAGTGATGTAAACTGATATTGAACTCAATTCACGGACAGTACTGTGTTAAACTTCTGTACATTTTCCAGAAGTATCTCTTTATTTTGCACATTAGCCAATTTTTTTTTCAACAAAAACAAAAGCTAAATTATGACTGGGATTACGGACAGTAAAATTACAGTTCAGTACTTCGTGTAACCCCCACGAGCATTCAGGAGAGCACGTACACTTCGAGGCATGCTGTTCACGAGATTTGCCAAGGGTTGGACAGGAATCGCTTGCCATGCAGTGACAATAGTCTGCTGCAATTCACGCACAGAGGTAGGCTGCTGGTCCAAGTTGTCGATTTGACGTGTTAATTATGCCCACAAGTTCTCTATCGGATTCATATCCGGGGACATGGCAGGCCACTCCATTTGCTCTACACCATGGTCAGCAAGAAAGTGTTGGATCATGCGAGCACGATGAGGCCGTGCATTGTCATCTTGGAAGACAAAGTTTCCTCGAAAGGCTGCACGAGCAAATGGAAGCAATGTTTCTTCCAGAATGACCCTGTACTTGAACTGGTTCAGGTTTCCATTCAGAACAAACAGGTCAGCTTTGCCCCCTGCATGAAAAGCAGCCCAAACGGTCACCCCACCACCTCCAGCTTGGACTCTTGGCACTATACAATCTTCGTTGTGGGCTTCATGCACTTGTCTGCGCACTCGGGCGCGGCCATCTTGACGATAGACCAGAAATCTAGACTCGTCACTGAAGGTTACGTGATTCCAGTTTCCTGGCTGCCATTGACGGTGCTCTCTGGCCCACTGCAAACGGCGCTGGCTGTGTTGTCTGGTCAGGCGTGGCTTTCTCAGGGGACGCCTGGCACGATAGCCTGCTTGAACCAGTCGTTGGTTGACTAGCCTTCTGGATACAGGCACATTTGTCAGTTGCTGCCACTCTGCCCTAAGATGATTAGCTGACTTGGTACAGCCATTGCAGACTAACCGGTGCAGCTGGCGATAATCTCTCCTTGTGGTTCTGCATGGACGTCCTGGCCTCGGTATGGGAGTAGGGACACTCCTCTGAGCATTTCGTTTCAGGATCTTTGACACCTGACCTTGAGTGATGCCATACTGCCGAGCAATAGCACGCTGTTTCATGCCAGAATTTCGTAAAGCCACCAATCCATGACAAACAGCATTGTCAAGTTGACGGACCATCTCCAGAGGAAGCGGCAATAACTTTTGTAGATGTGCAGCAGTTGTTTTCCACTAATACAGAACGCAACAACCCTTATATACCCGATTGTGGAGCCAATCGTCAAATGTACCTGTCCTTACATTTTGTCATGCCACCTGTGATATAATCCTGTTATTGACTTCTTGCTGCGAAAGACAATCAGTGACATGGTTCTTTCAACAAAGACATCACCGAAGCATAAAAGAAACTCACCAGATTGATATACTGAGTTCAGAAAGAAAACCCAAGTCAAGAAAAATATATATATTCCATATTAAATGCCAAGTCTGTATATATATATATATATATATATATATATATATATATATATATATATATATATATATATAAATATATAAATATATATATATATATATATATATATATATATATATATATATATATATATATATACATACACATATATAGATAGATATAGTGCGTATCAAAAAAAAGGTAATCCGAATTCAAGGGGTTAATATGCAAAGGTTATTTAATTTGACAATTTACATGTGGTTTCCCAATTATGAGGAGATCTTCAGCTTGCCATTGATGCCTTTCATGCATCATTGCTGTCACACATGACCGAGTACATGTTCATTGAAAATGACAAGTTCAAATCGCATTTTTACAAGTTTGGCTAATCGGTGCAAGACAGTTTTAAATAGACGCATTACTTGTCGACTGCCAAGTTGATTATGTAAAATTGTTAAGCTGTTTAAGATGGGTATTTAAGATGGGCCGACAGTGTGTGGGTTTAGAGACAGTCTGAGTCATTGAAAAGATGGTTCAACTTACGACTGAACAGTGGACCTTCGTGGTTACAAACTTTCACAAAACTGGAAGTTTGCAGCGAACTCGTGATGCGTTCAGGGAACGTTTCCAAGAACGGGAGCCTCCAGCAGCCAAAACTATCTGGGCGAATGTAAGAAAATACCAAGAGCATGGCACGAGCCTCAACCGCAACAAGGAGAATTCTGGTAGGAGGCGCACTGGGCGATCGGAAATGAACATTGCAGCAGTAAGGCAGCAAGTTTTGGAGCATCCTAGGGATACCAGCGCAAGACGAAATGGGACGGGATTGTCTTCGGCAACATTCAACCGAATCACAAGACTGGACCTCCACCAACATCGATATCGGATTCACATCTGGCATCAACTTACGCCAGGGGATTTTGCCAGGGGGCTGGTGCTTGCCAGATGGTTGACAGCATGTTGCGAAGCAGATGTCGATTTCCTGCGGTATCTCTATCGGTGACTAAGCTGCTTTCGCCATGGAGGGCAAGGTCAATACCCATAATGTTCTTGAATATGCACCGACAGGACAACCCCCGGAATTTACTTTTGACACCAACATGAATCGACAAAAGTGGACTGTTTGGTTGGGACTTTGTGGAAGTGGCCAGGTGATCGGACCATTTTTCTTTCAAAGGAATGCCAATGGTAACAGGTATCTGCAGATGATCAATGATGAAGTTTTACCACAGCTGGAGGAGAACTTCAGGCGAAGGTTTCGTGGTGTCTTCAGGTATCTCTGGTGGGCCCAAGACGGCGCCCCAGCACATCGTCTTATCGCTGTCCGAGATCGACTGAGGGAACTCTTTGGAGACCGAGTCATCGCCCTCAACCATGCAGTGGAATGGCCGCCAAGATCACCTGACCTCACACCATGTGATTATTTCATTTGGGGACATTTAAAGAACAAGGTGTTCGTAACTCCTCCCCATGATCTTGACGAATTGCAGTGCTGTATTCGACATGAGGTGGATGCTTTGCGCAATGACCCGGCTATGATGTGATCAGCAGTTCAGGGCATGCTCTGCCACTGTGAGCTATGTGGTGAAAGGGGAGGTGGACATGGTGAAGGTGTGGGTGCATAAAGGCCAATCATTCCTGAGAAAAGTTCACATCTGACGTTCATTTTGCACCAATTATCCTGACTTGCATCGATTAGCCAAACTTGTAAAAATGCGATTTGAACTTCTCATTTTCAATGAACATGTACTCGGTCATGTGTGACAGCAATGATGCATGGAATGATCAATGGAAAGCTGCGGATCTCCTCTTAATTAGTAAACCACATGTAAATTGTCAAAATAAATAACCTTTGCATATCAACCCCTTGAATTCGGATTACCTTTTTTTTGATACGTACTATACATATATACTGTATATATATATATATATATATATATATATATATATATATATATATATATATATATATATATATATACATATATATATATATATATATATATATATATATATATATTGTTGTGGTTTTTAGAACCCTCCACTTTGTAAATATCTGTAACATTCCCTTATAAATAATCCCCTGTAAATATTCCCATTTTTGGTGTGAAGGTCAAAGGTCGCACCCTAGTTAAGCCATGTACAACACGTAGGACACCATAGGATCTTCTTTAGTTATTTCATTAGTATGTGTTTCAGGTAAGGATCTGTTTCCAATAGTTGAATCTGCGTTGTATTAATCAAATAACCTAGCCCCCTTCTCAAATTCCCATCCTATTCATTTTGCGGCTTTACCCTCTCCAAATTGTATGGCGCGCCTTTGCCAGCAGCATTCGCTGCCTTTGAGCTAAAGCTCGCCCCAAGCCGCCATTGCCAGCAGCGTTCGCTGCCTTTGAGCTGAAGCTGGCCCCAAGCCGCCATAAGCCACGTGGCAGAGTGGGAGAAAGAGGGAGGAGCGGCCAGGAACCTAGGCGTGGCCCCATCAACGCGTCACGAGGGGAGGTACCAATGAACCCTCGCGGCCAATCCGGGCCGAGGTGTGTTCACCGGTAGCGCGGAGCGAAACAGACGTGGCTTGATACGCGAGGCTTGTGATAAAAGCGGGAGCGCAAAGCCCTTTTATGCAGATGCGGGGGAGAGAGCAGATGATCAAGAGAGGAGAGAATATCGGCAGATGATCGGCGAACTTGAGCGAACAGAGCAGAGGCGGCGAATGATAAGAACCTTGCGCGGAGGATCGCTTGGGACGATCATCTGATACGAACTGCCGTGGTTTTGAGAGCGTTCGGCACGCTATACGCACGGAGATTCCAGCCCCTCGCATATGTAAGGTCCGGTTGTGCGCCAACGAGACGCGGAGCTGCCGGCCGTTCTTCACCCGCGGACCCGGAGCCTGGACGGATCCCATCGCCTGGAACCATCTGCCTGGGCCTTCCTCCCCTACCAGCTACCATTCTGTGTGAGTCTGTCTGTTTGTCCTGGGGTCGTGATAAGTTAAGACTGTTTAGATAAGCTTGCCCTATGTCCTTTTATTTCCCTCTTTTGTATATTCGTGCCTTTCGTTTCCTCTTTTAGATAGTGAATAAACCATATTTGTTCTTCCTTGACCCTTCTTATTCTTTGGCTTCCTCTCGTCCGATCGTCTTTGTATTTTCCCCATTGAATATCAGTGGCACGATATAGGAACCGCTATAATCAGGTTTAGTCCTTTTGTTAACGGCTCGGATCGTGGATTGCTAAACCGCTCGGCAATTACCATCACATCCGAGGTTCGAGCAGGGACTCATCTCCCTACTTTGCGGAGAGATTGGTGAAGGTATTTGGGAAACCTTTGACCAATCACCCTGGACAATCTCATCCCGCAAAGGAGCGGGATAGTTCCAGGACTGGAGACGGCCAGCTTAACAAGACAAGGGGATTAACCCCCCCTTGCTAACGGGAGTGCCGTACTCTGAGATCCACAACAATTGGTGTCGGGGAGTGGGATTGAAGCCCGAACCAAATTTTTAATCCATCAAAAAAAAATTTGGCCAAAATTACAAGCGGCCGAAATTTTATTATTTAACAACCAAATTTATATCGTGCCATGGATGATCAAGGTGGTCGGATGCCAGTGGGGGAGATAGAGGAAGAGTTAGAGACAACCTAGGACCCCAGGGAACAATTGGGGGGTAATGGAAGAGGTCGTTGAAGAAGGTGTGGTAGCGGGGGTTGCAGGCGCACAAGATGGCGGCACCTCGCATGAGGTTACAGGAGCACAAAATGGCACCTCACACATGGCGGCGAGGGCCACGCCCGCTGCGCAAATGGGGGTGGGCGACTGGCAAGCCCTCATGGAACAATTTATGATGCAAATACAGGCGTCCATAAAACTGGAGGGGGACAGAGCCATGCGGGAGAGAAATGAGATGGGAAGCCAAATTGGTGAATTAAGAAATGAGATGGGAAGCCAAATTGCTGAATTAAGAAATGATATGGGAAGCCAAATTGGGGGGCTAGAAGGCAAATTAGGGGGCAAATTGGAGGACGTGAATGGCCAAGCCCGAGAAATTAATGAGGGGCTAGCGAGGGACAAAGCCCGGTATGAAGCAAGGGAGTGTGAAAGGGAGGTTAACCGCAGGTCGGGCGGGAAGAACGCATTTGTACGCAGCGAGGTAACGCGACTCGAGGAGCGCGGGTTGATCGAGGCAGAGCAGAGCGCGGTTAACATGACCGGGATAGAAATCGCGACCCGGGGTATGGGGAAGCCAGCGACCGCCGAAGTAGAGAATTTTATTTTATTAGAACAGGCGGCTGTCGAGGAAAAAGCAATTAAAAACAAAGAAATAGTCGAAATTGGAATTGGGGAGACGCCCGACTTAGAAAAGCACTCGCAGAGGGGAGAAATGGAATATGTGCAAAGTCCGTGCTTGCATCATGATGCCGTGCTTGTTAATCCTTATAAAGATTTGCAGGTGGTGGTGGAACGATGAAGAAGAAGCGCCCAGGTGAGTCGGGCTGTATATTGTACGGGGAGATTTTGCAGGAGAATGTTTGGCGCGAGAGAGTTTCTCGCGCGCTTGGGATCGAGACGGCACCCGGGCCTTTGTGGAGGGTCACTTGTGAGTGGTGTGAGAGAAAATGGTGCGCGTGTGAGGAAAAGGTGCGTGTAGGTGAACGGCGCACGTGTGCGAATGGTGTCGAGGCTCGAGAGTGATACCGAGTGCGAGCGAGAATGCACGTCGGAGTGTATGTGTGATGAGAGTGACATGAAGAGTGAGATGGATGGAGAGAGTGTGCGAGGACGCACACCTGAGTTGGTTGTAGCGCGTGTGCGGGAGGGCACATTGGAGCGCGTGAGTGGGTATGTGCAGGTGTGCTTTGTCTTCCTTCCACACTGTACCTGTACCTTAGTTGCTGTGTTGTCATGATTTACACCAATCATAATACAAACAAATATTTTGCACAAATGTATTTGTAGTGTTTGTGATATTACATTTTTATTAGCAATTTAGGTTGAAGATTTAGGTTGAAAAAATATATAAAATTCAAAAAAGAACCCCTCAGCACATACATACCGGAGGGGTAGATGCAGACTGGAAGTTTGGGACGATTACACCTCACCACCACAAAATTAAAAACACCTCACAGCCATGAAACACAACATTTAAAACACTCACCACAACGAAATTAAAAACACTTAGCCACGAAACACAAAATTAAAAACACCACCACCACGAAATTAAAAACACTTCACAGCCACGAAACACAAAATTAAAAACACCACCACCACGAAATTAAAAACACCTCACCACCACGAAATTAAAAACACCTCACAGCCACGAAACACGAAATTAAAAACACGTCACCACCACGAAATTAATAATACTTCACAGCCACGAAACACAAAATTAAAAACACCTCAAAGCCACGAAATTAAAAACACCTCTCAGCCATGAAACACTTAATTAAAAACACCTCACAGCCCAGAAGCACGTAATTAAAAACACCTCTCAGCCACGAAACACTTAATTAAAAACACCTCTCAGCCATGAAACACGTAATTAAAAACCTCACAGCCACGAAACACGAAATTAAAAACACCTCACAGCCACGAAACACAAAATTAAAAACACCTCACAGCCACGAAACACGTAATTAAAAACACCTCAGCCACAAAACACGAAATTAAAAACACCTCACAGTCACAAAATTAAAAACACCTCAGCCACAAAACACAAAATTAAAAACACCTCACAGCCACGAAACACGAAATTAAAAACACCTCACAGCCACGAAACACAAAATTAAAAACACCTCAGCCACAAAACACAAAATTAAAAACACCTCACAGTCACAAAATTAAAAACACCTCAGCCACAAAACACAAAATTAAAAACACCTCACAGCCACGAAACACAAAATTAAAAACACCTCAGCCACAAAACACGAAATTAAAAACACCTCACAGCCATGAAACACGTAATTAAAAACACCTCAGCCACAAAACACGAAATTAAAAACACCTCACAGTCACAAAATTAAAAACACCTCAGCCACAAAACACAAAATTAAAAACACCTCACAGCCACGAAACACAAAATTAAAAACACCTCAGCCACAAAACACAAAATTAAAAACACCTCACAGCCACGAAACACAAAATTAAAAACACCTCACAGCCACGAAACACGTAATTAAAAACACCTCAGCCACAAAACACGAAATTAAAAACACCTCACAGTCACAAAATTAAAAACACCTTACAGCCACGAAACACGAAATTAAAAACACCTCACAGCCACGAAACACGTAATTAAAAACACCTCAGCCACAAAACACGAAATTAAAAACACCTCACAGTCACAAAATTAAAAACACCTCAGCCACAAAACACAAAATTAAAAACACCTCACAGCCACGAAACACAAAATTAAAAACACCTCAGCCACGAAACACAAAATTAAAAACACCTCAGCCACAAAACGCAAAATTAAAAACACCTCACAGCCACGAAACACAAAATTAAAAACACCTCAGCCACGAAACACAAAATTAAAAACACCTCACAGCCACGAAACACGTAATTAAAAACACCTCAGCCACAAAACACGAAATTAAAAACACCTCACAGTCACAAAATTAAAAACACCTTACAGCCACGAAACACGAAATTAAAAACACCTCACAGCCACGAAACACGTAATTAAAAACACCTCAGCCACAAAACACGAAATTAAAAACACCTCACAGTCACAAAATTAAAAACACCTCAGCCACAAAACACAAAATTAAAAACACCTCACAGCCACGAAACACGAAATTAAAAACACCTCACAGCCACGAAACACAAAATTAAAAACACCTCAGCCACAAAACACAAAATTAAAAACACCTCACAGCCACGAAACACGTAATTAAAAACACCTCACAGTCACAAAATTAAAAACACCTTACAGCCACGAAACACGAAATTAAAAACACCTCACAGCCACGAAACACGAAATTAAAAACACCTCACAGCCACGAAATTAAAAACACCTCACCACCACGAAATTGAAAACACCTCACCACCACAAAATTGAAAACACCTCACAGCCATATAACACGTAATAAAAACACCTCACACCCACAAAATTAAAAACAGCTCAGCCACGAAACACGAAATTAAAAAGATCTCTCAGCCACGAAACACAAAATTAAAAACATCTCACCACCACGAAATTAAAAACACCTCACCACCACGAAATTGAAAACACATCACAGCCACGAAACAAGAAATTAAAAACATCTCACAGCCACGAAATTAAAAACACCTCACAGCCACGAAACACGAAATTAAAAACACCTCATACCCACGAAATTAAAAACACCTCACAGCCACGAAACACGAAATTAAAAACACCTCATACCCACGAAATTAAAAACACCTCACAGCCATGAAACACGTAATTAAAAACACCAATAAGCCACGAAACACGTAATTAAAAACACATCATAGCCACGAAACACGTAATTGAAAACACATCACAGCCACGAAACACGAAATTAAAAACACCTCACAGCCACAAAACACGTAATTAAAAACACATCATAGCCACGAAACACGTATTTAAAAACACATCATAGCCAGGAAACACGTAATTAAAAACACATCACAGCCACGAAACACGAAATTAAAAACACCTCACAGCCACGAAATTAAAAACACCTCACAGCCACGAAACACGAAATTAAAAACACCTCACAGCCACGAAATTAAAAACACCTCACAGCCACGAAACACGTAATTAAAAACACATCACAGCCACGAAACACGTAATTAAAAACACCTCACAGCCACGAAACACGTAATTAAAAACACATCATAGCCACGAAACACGTATTTAAAAACACATCATAGCCAGGAAACATGTAATTAAAAACACATCACAGCCACGAAACACGAAATTAAAAACACCTCACAGCCACGAAATTAAAAACACCTCACAGCCACGAAACACGTAATTAAAAACACATCACAGCCACGAAAGACAAAATTAAAAACACCTCACAGCCACGAAACACGTAATTAAAAACACATCACAGCCACGAAACACGAAATTAAAAACACCTCACAGCCACGAAATTAAAAACACCTCACAGCCACGAAACACGTAATTAAAAACACATCACAGCCACGAAAGACAAAATTAAAAACACCTCACAGCCACGAAACACGTAATTAAAAACACATCACAGCCACGAAACACGAAATTAAAAACACCTCACAGCCACGAAACACGTAATTAAAAACACATCACAGCCACGAAACACGAAATTAAAAACACCTCACAGCCACGAAACACGAAATTAAAAACACCTCACAGCCACGAAACACGTAATTAAAAACACATCACAGCCACGAAACACGAAATTAAAAACACCTCACAGCCACGAAATTAAAAACACCTCACAGCCACGAAACACGTAATTAAAAACACATCACAGCCACGAAAGACAAAATTAAAAACACCTCACAGCCACGAAACACGTAATTAAAAACACATCACAGCCACGAAACACGAAATTAAAAACACCTCACAGCCACGAAATTAAAAACACCTCACAGCCACGAAACACGTAATTAAAAACACATCACAGCCACGAAACACGTAATTAAAAACACATCACAGCCACGAAACACGTAATTAAAAACACCTCACAGCCACGAAACACGTAATTAAAAACACATCACAGCCACGAAACACGTAATTAAAAACACCTCACAGCCACGAAACACGTAATTAAAAACACATCACAGCCATGAAACACGTAATTAAAAACACATCACAGCCACGAAACACGTAATTAAAAACACATCACAGCCACGAAACACGTAATTAAAAACACCTCACAGCCACGAAACACGTAATTAAAAACACATCACAGCCACGAAAGACAAAATTAAAAACACCTCACAGCCATGAAACACGTAATTAAAAACACATCACAGCCACGAAACACGAAATTAAAAACACCTCACAGCCACGAAATTAAAAACACCTCACAGCCACGAAACACGTAATTAAAAACACATCACAGCCACGAAACACGTAATTAAAAACACCTCACAGCCACGAAACACGTAATTAAAAACATCACAGCCACGAGACACAAAATTAAAAACACCTCACAGCCACGAAATTAAAAACACCTAACCACCACAGCATTTAAAAACACCTCAGCCCCACATAATTCAAAATACCTCACCACCACGTGATTCAAAACCACCACCACGTTATTAAAAACACTTCACAACCACAGAAACAAAAGTTTCAGGGAGTAGTTCAGTGACAACAGACACTGCCCAGATGTGTAGATGTATAGATAAATGACTGTACCTGAGTTGCTGTTTTCCCATGGTTTACACCAATCATAATTCAAACAATCATAATGCACAAATGTATTTGTAATATACGTGATATTACTTTTTATAAACAATTGAAGTTGAAAACTTAAATTGAAAATTTTTTCCCAAAAAAATTCGGGAAACAAAAATACAAAATACCCTTAGGACATACACACGGGAGAGATAGGTGCATACCAGAAGTTTGCTACGATTTCACAAAAGTTTGAGGGAGGTGTTCAGTGACAACACAGGACAGACTGCACAAATATATATATATATATACACATCACAGACGAAGGTGATGGCAAGTGGTAAAGCATGTGGTGAGGTGGAAAGAACTGGGAAGTGGCCCTGTGCTGTGTGCAGGAAGGGTGTCGGAGTGAACTCCATTCAATGTACAATGTGCGCTGAGTGGGTTCATCAAAAATGTAGTGGTCTGAGAGGGTCATTAACCAGTGTGGCAGCTACATTCAAATGTAAGGTGTGCACAGAGGGAGCTGCAGATGGAGGAAATGTTGAGTTGGATCTTGGAGACGGCGTGAAGCTGGAAGGTGTGAAAACATTTTGCTTCCTCGGAGACATGCTGAATGGAGAAGGTGGATCAGACTCGGCAACGGTTGCTCGAGTGAGATGTGCATGGAAGAAGTTTCGGGAACTGAGTGGCATGCTGATGAGGAGGGGAGTGTCGCTGAAGCTGAAGGGAAGGTGTATGCTGCATGTGTGAGAAGTGTTATGATTTATGGGAGCAAGACATGGGTCATGAATGTAGAGCAGCAACGAAGGTTGGAAAGGGTGGAAATGCGAATGGTTCGGTGGATGTGCGGAGTATCGTTGAGCGAGAGGAAGACAAATGAGGAATTGTGAAAGATGATGGGAATAGAGCCTGTGATTAATGCTGTGAAGAGGAACAGGTTGAGATGGTTTGGTCATGTGTTGAGGAAGGATGAAAGTGACTGGTTGAGAAGAGTGATGGAAATGAATGTAGAAGGAAGTAGAGGACGGGGAAGACCGAGAAAGACTTGGCTAAAGATGGTGGAAGAAGAAATGCGGGCAAGGCGGTTAACCCGGAGAGATGCAGAAAATAGGGCAAGATGGAGAAGATTGTCATGGGGACCGCAAGGCTAACCCCTGCTCCAGCAGGAAAAATGGCCTTAAAATGCATGTTGTTGTTGTTGTATAGATATATATGTATTATATTCTAGTTTTGTATTCTTAATTAATTTTCTGAAATTTGTAGAATTTGTTTTTCACTTGAAAGTTGTGGGTTACGATGTGTAAATAAAGGTGGAAAAAGTCTTATTTAATGCATTTTAATTCCAGGCTATAAGGCAACAAATGGTGACAAATTTGAAAGAGGGTTTAGACTTTCTATAGGCACTGTATACATATATATGCATATACATATATATATATATGACAAATATAAATGACAAGTTTTCATCTACAGCATAACATACATGTGAAGGATGAAGATGCTGGGCTCCATAGGGTGATGGACTAAGTCTCATTTCCGATTTGATGCCGACAGTACTATCCTGGGCCTGTGCACTTGTGCTCGGTGACCCAGATGTAGACGAACCTAAGATAAATCAAACACACAAGATCAGTGGTTGTTATCCTGGAACGGCCCTCGTGCCCAGATTCTTTGAAGAAAGCATGCTCCAGGCAGCTTTCCGACTCTGAAAGGTTTAAATAACTCTTCACTTTGTTTAAAAACACTTTAGTGCAGCGGTAAAAAAAACCATGCTTTTGTCACGTAAATCCACACACGTTGCCACCCAAAGTAAGTGAAGCCGCCGCTGCTGGCCTCCCCATTGGAGATGACGCAACACATGAGTGGGTGCATGAATATGCACAAGACAAACGTGTGGAGTATGAATATGCATGAGTCAAAACATGGGTGAGGCATAAGTACTCATTTACATTCAAACTTGGTTGCTCCACAATCATTGCCTGGTTTTGTATATAAACCACTACTGCAATCGATTGAGCGAAGAGAATTACATGAATGTGAGGACTGGGGGAGCCACTTTTGCTCGGAACATTTGCAAGTTCATGAAATAAGTTGACTACACAATACATCATATACAGTCACTAAATTCATGGACCAGAGTATGGTTAAAGGATAGGGACACGGTGGAAACAACATGAGAATATGAAATTCACAATCAATAATTTCACTCTTCTCCCACTGGTATAAGCAATACAACCTCAGGTATGGGTCACAGGTAAATATGGGTTTTGCCATCCTTCATGGTGTGAATTCACATCTTTCGAACCCGACTCTCTGTGCTGGGAAATGTCTCAATCACGTGTCCATAGGGCCAGCAAATGCAGGTACAGAGTGGCCCACAGATGCAGTTGGAGAGAGCCTGCAAATGCAGGTGCAGAAGGGCCAGCAGACATATGGCACTTTTCCACCGCGGTACCGTACTGTACCGTGCTGTAACCAAAATCCGTTTTTTCGTTTTTCCATTGCCAAGCGAACCATACCGTACCTAAGTACCCGTGCTAAATTTGGTTCCTGCTCTGGATAGGTACCAAGCGAGCCGAACCCGGACCTATGGGTGGAGTTAGCAATATTGCAGACCGTTTTGGGCAGGGTTTTTTCGTCACTTCAGATAACTCCGCCTATTTTCACGGTTCTGTTGTGCGATGGAAAAACGACACAGGAATTACCGTACCGTACCGAACCGTACTTTACAGTGCCGTACCGTTCTGTGCAATGGAAAAGCGCCAATAGTCAGAAAGGGGCCTGCAGACACAGGTGATAAAGGGCCCACAGATGCAGGCAAAGAGGGAGCCGCAGATGCAGGCAACGAGGGGCCCGCAGATGCTGGCAGTGAGAGCTCGCACGTGGAACCGAACATGGGCCCACAGATGCAGGGACAGAGAGGCTAGAAGATGCAGGTGACAAGAGGCGTGCAGATGCAGGTGGCGAGAGGCCCGAATATGCAGGCGAAGAGTGGCCCACAAATGCAGGTGAAGCGGGGCCCCAGGTCCTTTGGAAAATAGTTTTACTATGAAGTCCATGTACTACTGTTTTAATGGCTGCTTTATTATCCAGGAGCTTACAAACACACTTTAAGCAGTTGTTTGCAACAGTCGATTTTGGGAAGCTTCACATAATCTCTGATGGGTAACCGACCCACCCAGTTGCTGTTGTCATTATTGATGAATCCGTCCTTCATGATCGTAAGAAAATGGTTGTCTTCTATGGAGCGACCTGGCATGTATGGATTCCTTGTTAGCTGATAGATATCACTGCCCACCCTGCCGTCATAAGCACTGTGGTCAAAGGATCTCCCGAAGAGCTGACCTGAAGGTACATGACTATCTGGTCGAATGACGTCCTTGACCGTGACACAATTAGGGCATGGCAAGTAGACTTATTGTCTTCCATTGTCGAGAATGTGGCTACGATAATCCTCCACTCGCTCAGGGCTATGAATGCCGTCCAGACATACATTGCAAATTATCACCCATCCAAGGTCCATATGCTGTGTCCACGGAGCACTAGGTGGTCCATTCCAAGATTCTGTTTACCTTAAGGAGCTGAGGAGCATCTGGTCCATTGAACAGGAAGATAGTCGCTTCTGGTCAGGTTTGGGAAACATTCCAGGGATATGACGTATATGTGTGAGTGGAGCATTGTGACCTCTCAGAGGAATTACAAGGAAGATAATTACACTCGGTTAGCTCTGGGAGTGGCAGGTGGATGATTCCATTGAAAGATTTGATGACTATATTCCTGACGTACCTACCACTGGCTGCCATAGTTCCAGAGCATGTTTTGAGTTAATAGGGGACTGGATTATTTGGCATATTGAAGTAGTCAGAGTTTGCTGTGGCCCAGAGACCGATTTGACTGGTTGTCTAACACAGCATAAGTTTTCAGACCATTTTCAGGATTACCACTGATGAATACCTTCACAAGACTCTGGATCCACTGCTACCACAAATGTCTGTACAACTGTTAATCACCAAGGGTCGCTTCTCGCCATGCTTTTGCATCCCATCTGATACTCTGTTGATGGCTGCGCAACTAGCATCATGAAGTGCTGAGCAATGATGGGTGCTGTCACACTAAGAACAATGTCATTTCAGTTGGC
This sequence comes from Myxine glutinosa, assembly GCF_964187855.1. Lineage (NCBI taxonomy): Eukaryota > Metazoa > Chordata > Myxini > Myxiniformes > Myxinidae > Myxine > Myxine glutinosa. The sequence continues at coordinate 83,979,668 of NC_136268.1, forward strand.
ACTCCTCGGCTGAATGGTTAGTTGACAGGGTACATCTGGCACATATTTTCCATTGGTTAAGAAGGATGAGTCTGGATTGCAATGTTGTCACTGAGAGTGCTCTGCAATGCATCAGAGGATGCGTTGGTTCTGTGAGTAGGGCAGAATTGTTGCAAATCTTCCATTTGACGAGTGTGCAGATTTTCAGAAGACGACGCACCTGCAGCAGTTAGTTGTTCAACAATCTGGGGCAGAAATTCACCCGTGACATCGGTCTTGCTTACTCTGACCCTTGGACGAGTGTCACTACTGAAGGCAGACAATCTGTTCTTAGTGGGGAATGGAGCTTTCATCATAGTTGCTGAAGAACATAATTCGTCATTATATTCCGAGGAAATCATCAGTCTGATGTCATTTTGAATCTTCGCATTGTGTCGAATGAAGGATGGGAGCATGAAAATTGGTGGAAAGGTTACATTCTGGGTTTCTATATACTTGAAACGATCCAGGACGTCAGGTGGAAGCTTCGCTATGATTGGTTTGAGGAACAAAGATACATCCAAAGTTGCAAGTCCGGGAAGTGAACCATCATTCTTGGCAGCCTCTACTTCCTCTTTGGTGTCGGTAAACTTCTGCAGAGTTTTGCAGTCATGAGATCATGATGGCTAAACATTGATCATGTTCGACCCGACGGTTGTGTGTATGGCATGAGTTGGTGTCTGGTCAGTTGTGTACAATAAACTAGGAGCAGGCAATGTGTTATACTGAGCAGACATAACTTACCCGTTCGACACAATTTATGTCGATGAGTTCTCCATGGATGCTAGTGCTTCAGCATTGTTGGCTGGTGAAAGAGGGTCTGCCTGAAATGAAACTGTTTCAAGCGATGAACCTGGGTCAGCACGTATCCGGTTATCTTTTGGAATACCTTCAGTAATGTCTTCACATAGAATAGATGGCGGGAAGATGTGGCATTCCTGGATAACAACATTCCTACCTTCTCTGCAGGTGTAGGCAATCCAGCTGCCGAAATTTTGTCCAATTCACCCCCAACACAGTGTCAGACATCGCTTCCAAATGGGCCTGAGTTACAGCAGCTTCTCCCTCCCAGTTCAGCTGTTCGAGATGAATTTGTTGCCGCTCAAGATCACTCTGTTGCTGTGCAGCTATCAATCGTTGCCGCATCTGTTGAGTTATGCTGGACCAGAATCTTGCTCTGTTCTACCAATTTATGATCTCAGTTGGTTTTACTCCATCAAAGTCTAGACGTACAAACTTGATCTCAGCTCTTAAAAATTTTGATCTAATATGGACCATCCCTTCTGTGTGACAAAATCGTTTAGAAATAACAAAGAAGGTCTTATCTGTGCAATAAAACAGTGCAAGAAAACCAGATTGAAACAAAGTTGCTAAGCGACCCTCCAAAATGAACCATTTTCTTTTCAGGGATCTAAGAATAATGAAAGAGCTTGTATATAAATCACATAAAGGGCAAGGACATTGGGAGAGAGTGGACAAATCAGTATAGTATCTGGGACTTTGACCTTGGATCCCAGCAGATTAGTACTCCAAATAGGCCGATACTTGTATGACTTACAATAGTGGTCCAAATTGAAGTACCAGTTAACTTTCGGTCCACATTGGTTTTTTGTTGTACCACCGTTACCCTTATTGGAGACAAATTCGTTCAGTGATTAAGATAACATCAATTAACATCAATTTGATGACTGTGGACCCTTTGTACATTACTTTCCATTTGCATATGGAATATAAATATTTAAATGCAAGTTGTTTGATTCTCGACAAAGAATCACCTTTGAAGACCAAGCAGAGGTGCATGCCAAGCTCCGCCCCTTCTCCCCCACACCTCCCACCCAATGAGGAGTACACCCGACATAGGACAGTGGATTGGCCAAAATATCGTTACCTCATGATTTAACATCAATTTGACCCAGAATTGAAAGACTGATTGTGGCTTTGACCTTCAACTTGTGAAAATAATATGCTACAGCAAATTTCGGGGAAATTGACCCAGGAGTTTGGAAACTTATAAGGAACAAACACACAGGCTCGTGTGTTTCAATCGCGTTGAAGTTGTGCTGCGTTTAAGACACCTTGTTCTAATTTGTTCTGGTGTTATAGCGACTATTAGTCTACCATGTTGGGGGTGATCAAAGTGCTATAGAACAAAATAAAATAGTCAATTTATTGCAAACATTGAGCTTGCCTGCCCTTGCTTGCTGGGAAAAATGATGACCAATCTTCAATGGGCTCTCCTTTCATTTGTAAATTGTCCCATACCTGAGATGGACTTGCTTTTTCCCGTTCCCTTTGGCTTTCGTTTCCTTGTCTGAATTCCATCTTTTTTCATTGCCAGAGGTCTGGGAACCTGTACAGCACAGAGGTGGATTGTCAATATCAATGCCGTTCGAATCTGTAAGTCAAGATGTGGCAAAGCACTTTCAAAGAAATAAACTTTCAGGATCAACACTGTTCTCCGCATATACGCTGGCTTGTTCATTGTATTGACAATAAGACGCGTCCACAAGAGGGTGTTTCATAAATGCAATGTGACGAAGCATTCATAATCAAGGCCAAAGTGAGATCCGTGCCAGACTTTTAAGTCTTATCTCCACGCATGTGTTAGTGAAATGCCTGCACAGTGCCATTCGTGTTTTAACTCACCCGAGTCATGCAGGAACTAGGCAATGAATAAAAAAACCGCTTCGCAACACATGCCGGTTGAACATGCAAAGTTTGTGCTGTATGATCAAAAGGTACATAATCCTAACGTCATCATCCCTTTGTCTTCATATTATCGTCCATGCCCAAGATGATGTAACTTACACTATTCAGAAGCATACGCAAGTTGTCGCGAAACTCCTCAAGAGATCATGAGTTGTTTGCTCACTTTGCATGAACTCTCTATCAAAAGCGTACTTTTATGTAAAATATACCTTAATTTTTACTGCCTGCATGGAAGTAGTAGAATTGTGTTCATCGAGCTTTTGCCTTCGTTTTGGAGATAAAGCTTTTACTGCCTCGTACTTCGTTTTTTGCCTTCAGCTTGGTTATAGAACAGAAAGCTGTCAGCCCGTCGAATGGGTTCGAGACCTTTAGAGTCCCAAAGGTCTGCACTTTTTCTCTTTCGGCCCCACTTGGCAAAACTCATAAAAAGTTCAGTAATTGTTGTACCCAACCAAACAAGGAACTCTCACGTTGCTCTCGACACAACTTACAGGCACAACTATGAGACTAGAATTATATTGTTAACATTGGCAAAGTATAAAATGAATGATCGTTTTAAGGCCATTTTCCCCGTGAGAGCAGGGGTGTGGCCTTGTTCGGGCACCGTGGTCCCCTTTTTGAAGCAATGTTTTATGGCCGGATGCCCTTCCTGACGCCAACCCTTAGTCGCCTCTTATGATGCGCAGGGATTACATTTAATATTAAAGTACCTATATTAAAGATTTTAAAAGTACCTATTCTAAACTGCCACACACCAGCACATTCATCCCAGCAAGCTGGTACTCAATTTGCCGATCTTGGAACTATAACAGGCTGAGTCAACCCCCTGATGTTAATTCAGCAATCGACCAGGATTCAAACTCAGGATCCTAGGATCCCAAGCCTGCACCCTAACCGCTAAGCCAACACCAGGCTGACATTGCAAAGCCAACACCAGGCCAACATTGGCAAAGTATGAATAAGAATAATGGAGCAAATGGCTGAATGACGATCTATCACAGCAAAGGATGACCTTCGTGATCAGCACTCCTAAAATATTATGGGATCTGTTTTTATAGGAAAAGTTAGGGTCTAGGAATTTTGTGGATCTTGATACTTTGATCAGAGAGCATTGAAAGCGTAGTCGTGACGCCTCGCCATTTATTATGACAATCGGCACTCTCAAGTCTGACGTCTCACAGGCCAACAAGCATTTCCTGTTTTTTTTTCTAAGTAGTCTACCCCGCAATACTTGCATAAACAATGAGCACGCATCTCTGCAAATATGGAAACTCACTCCATGAAGCTTGGTATACAGGCCACAGGCGTTACATACTGGCTCTCCCTCAGCATTGCGACGCCACAAGGTCGTGTTGGACGTTTGGCAATTCGAGCAGGAAAGACCGACTCGCCTTGAGCCCGACTGCTCCGGAAACAAAACAGGCAAACAAACCAACACAACAACTAAGGATACAAGAATGAACAAGTGTGTTATAAATAAATACGGGAAAAAACAATGTTTTGATTTGTGTTACTATCATCTAGCCAGTTCTGAGGAAATAACTATTTTTTATTTTGCTATACTTTTTATTACTGTAAGCTGTTGCTAGATCTATTTGTCATTAGGACATCACATTGACATTTCATTGGCTGTTGTTTAGCAGTACCAGTCTCTTTCTGTACACCTAGAATTTGGCCGGAAGGAATTTGTAACTTGGTTGGCTGATTGGCGCACGATGGCCTACACTTTTTGGAAGTTACCATGAGGTCTTTAACATCCACTAGTGACTGTTAGCAGAAGGGACATGTACCTCCACATGCCTTCCAAAAGAACTCTACGATGCAACAACACCCTGCCTGCAAAATATCACAACAACCAATTTGGAGTCGGATCCTGTGCCACTAAGAATGAATGAAATCGAAGCTAGAATAGACATCGCAAAGGTAAATATGCTACATCTGAACTATCTTGGCAGTCCCATAATAAGACAACAAATTAAATATAACTTTACATATAGTAAGGATTGGCATGAGAGCTCAGCACAAGTGTGCTCATCTCCAAATTTTCTAGTCTGGGTTAAAATCTGGGCTCTTGCAGAAAATAGGAGATGAACAATGACTTTAATAATAACAATAAAATAATGTTGAATTATAGAGTTATAGGAATGTGTTGTAAGCAGCAAACCATCCGTCGCTGAGGCTTGATGGGAGGCCGATTGAGTCCGTTCATCTTGTTATAAAGTCCACAAGCATTGCAGAGGTAATGGCCTGTACCATCGCGTCTCCACAGAGGGGTTGACATTGCTCCACAATTGACACACTCCCGGCCCTCCATGGACTCGTCCAGCATATCTGACGTCACAGTTGGAACGTCAGGAGTAGGGGGTCCCGGAAAAGGGAGAAATGCGTGATGGGTACAAAGTTCACTTAAGCAACTTGTGATTCCAATAAGTCACAAAGGTGCTTACGTAATAAAAATTATTTGGTTTTAAAACGATTCATTGACAACAAATTCTGAGAACAAACAATGTGTTGGGTGCATGACAACTTCAAGCGATTACCTGCCTATTGAGGGAAAAATAGAATAAGTAAACACCAGTTAAGTTTGGAATAAAAACAACTGTTTTACTAACATATACAGGGAATGGCTGCAGGAACTGCTCCGACGTACTCAACACGATCAAAGCGAAGGGATGAGAACAGGATGTTTATGCGAAGAATTGTTGAACAAAAAGTCCATTGACAAACGTCAAAAAGAGTAAAACTATCCGTGGAAGTGCGTTTTAAGCGAATTCCAGATTCACACAGCCGAGTACGTGATATTATATTATACTTTCTGCTGCGGAGTTATACACGGCATGCCAGAGCCGCATTACCGTTAACCTTGAGTCAGCGAGGCCGCAGCGCAAACACGCGCGCTCTTATCCAAATCGATCCGCAAGTAGATCCAAGCACCTGGTAGGAAGTATGGATCCGTGCGAAACGAAAGAGCCGTTCCCATTCCCAAACTAGCCAAATGCGCAAGGGAAGTTTTGCTTCGAGCTTTATTTTAATGGTCTCCTCTTGCCAGCCATCTTTGAGGTCGTTTCATTTTTAATTCAATCCGATTTCAAGGGATTTCAGGACATTAAAATACATATCCAAGAAACATCTTAAACAACTCATCTTTTCCTCAAATTAAATTTGTGGCCACTCCAGTTTTACCATCAGTTTTACAATCAGTTTTTATCATTCGTCCCATAGGTTAACTTCAAGAATGTGTGCTTTATATGGTCGCACGACTGTCCTCAGAAAAACATTATTACCTCTTTGTGATTGCTATATTTCCACTGACATTGAAAGTAACAGATGATGGCCATGTGAAAAGTTCTTAGATGTAGAAAAGGAAAAATAATGGTGATTGTGCAGTTTCAAGGATAAAATGTAAAAAATAAAAAGTGCAAAAAAACAAAAAACTAATTTGTTCAATTGAAAACTTTAGTTTAATGTCTTTTTCACAATACGGTAAAAACTATGACGACGATGATTGGTTTTGCTCTTTTGATTGTTGTTTTTATTGTTAAACAGGGCATCTATGTGGAGTTTAAAAACAGTTTGAACCAAGAAAACAAAATGTTTCGACATTGCTTTCCAATTGTGACATAATAGAAAATGAGACTCTAAAACATTTCCAGCTCACCCTTTAATTGTGCATATTACTATTTGTCAGTATTTGATGTTTGAATAATGTAATTATCATATGAGAACAAGTAATTCATTATCATATCTTGTATTGCAGGCTTTGAAGCAAGATAACTCCTTATCATTATCTAGGGCATAGTAATGATTTCGCTCAAATAAACATTTTAGTGGAGAATTCTTGCATTAAGAAGTACAATCATATTTAATAGTAATAAACAAACACCAGGGTAGTAGTTTATAGTTGTGTCGAGATTCAAACCCATGATTGATGGTTAAGAGACGAGTACGCATAACTCTCGGCCATTCTGCCAACCTACGATTATAATTACCAATTGGAAATTCCCACTAAAAAATAATAATAATTCAAGTTTCATGTAAGCGTGGGTGTACAGTTTCTCTAATTTTTGGCATTCTTTACAACATCAACTACTTATGCTTCAATAACCAATTGTATGGGATGAATACGTCTGCGGCCTGGCATAGAAAGTCACTGACTGGCACCACCAATATTGTGCTTTTCCAACATAGTCCTCGAACTAGAATTATAGTCTTTTGTCTGAATTAATCAACCATTTTCTTGTTTCTTAAAAAGGGAATCAACTTAAACTTTTCAACCCTCATGCATTGAATGGTTCGTGACCGGTTCAGATTTTCCACGTAATTTTGAGCATTATTGGTTCAGTTACATCATTACTGGTCAAACTAAGTTTAAATATCCACATCTGCTCCGCACCCAGTCCCCCCTCCCCCCCCCCCCCACACCTCCACCATCTGACTATAACGCTGCACAGGAATCATGGTGTTTTGTGCAGCTGTGCACATATTGGGTCAACAATTTTGTGAACTTCCAGATTAAAAGGCAAAATAAAAAGCAGAGAAGTTTTGAGAGGGGTGACCTATTTACATCTATCTGAGTGAGCATTGTAGGAATAAGTTTGTCAACCTTCCATCCTATGGCGTTTAGCTTTTCAAAAAGTTTTGCCTTCTGCACAAAACAAAAGTAAATAAACTCCTCAACATTCTGGGAAATCATGGACAAATTGCTAGCATTGAAAGATGATTACAAGTTCTATAACTTTAGGGAAAGCCAATGAGGTTCAGGGTTTCAGAAGCGGCTCATGTAAACCGAGAAAAAAGTTATCTGCACTATACCTTATGCCAACGCTTGTAAACGTACGATATGATAGTGCGGCACGCGTAACTTTTCGAGATAGGCTGCGAACAGGGTGGTATTTTGGGTCTCCGAAGAAGGGGGTTCAGGGTTGTCAAAGAATTCCCAATACAGGATGGTAAAGGGAGTCATTAACATGAAAAAGATTTATCGGGTTTTCTTTATTATCATACCAATTCAATTGCTCGTTTACAATGATATCTTCCTCTATACTACTCGATAGCAATATTGATAAAGGATATCAAACGCCCGACTATCAGAGAGACATGATAGGTTTTATCATCTGAGCGTTGACAATGCTGTACTAACCGCCGTGGGAAGCAAAGTGAAGCTGAAGTTTCTGGTGTTTGCCCTTTGTGGGATCAAAGCAAGAGGTCGGACGAAGAGCTAACGCCAAAAACTTTTGTGTTACTTTGCTTCTCCTGGTTGTTAGCACACGTTTGAAGACTTTCAGTTGATAAAACTCTGCTTTAATTATCTGACAGTACAGACTGAAACTAGCATTGGCAAAGTCTAGTATTCCATTGTCAAAAAAGAAATACCCAGCAATAAAAACGTTTCTGGTAATGAGGATGTTCAAACTTACCTAAGGGCCGGCGTGCTGCCATGGAGTGGAGGTTATGCAGGAGAGGACTGTCAAATGCAGATGGCCAGCCGACGTCATACGTGTATGGACCTGGGTATGTACCATTTAACGGACGTGGCAACGCACCGGTGAACTGATCAACCCCTCTCACTGGCAATGTAAACGTGCCCACATCCCTTGCAGCAACCAACGGGGGACTGGGCGCTCCGAACGGGTACCGGGGTGAAAGTGGGGCCGCAGGCACACAGTGGTGTGAGGCCAGACCATAGCTACCGGCAGACATGTCGGATCCAGGCGGTGGTGGGGGAGCTTGGTGGGAACCCCACAAACTCGCGCTTCCAGGGGGTACTGATCCTTGAGCATTGCCCTGCATAGTTGGTTGCTGCAGATACGCAGGTAAGCAATGAGGGAGTGCAGAGTGAACACGTGTGCTTGGGACATACACAGGAGAAGTGGCCGCCGAAAGGAAGGTCCCCTGGGTATCTCCATGTGCATAGCCTCCCGTGCTGGTAACGTAAGATATTCCGTCCTGCACAGTAGTCCCTGCCAGAGATAAGTAAGCAGCCGTGGCACGATCAAACGCAGATACGATTGTGTCAGTGGGTCCAGCTGGTGAAGCGCTCCATGGCATGTAGCGCTCTCTACCTGGGCTGCACGGTGCACTCTGATGCTGTTGCTCTTCATCTTCAGGGCCTCCAGATGTCTCTCCTGGAACATCTGAACCCCCTCGACGTCCCTCATTGTCGCTCCCCTGAAGTTTTGAGCCAGAAGCGACGGTGAAGGCAGAATAGATGGGGCTGGATGGGTAGGCACTGCCATATGCAGTTGATGTGTCCGCTTTGCCTCTACTCTGTGCCATAGCAGGCCATGAATGGTTGACCCAGCGCGGAAGGAGGTGCCCGCGGGAGGCTCCGGATGATGCCTGTGGAACAGCAAAGATTGCCGGTTTCCCATGTGCACAAATCAGACAAACTTTCTGTTTTGAGGTTGCATGGAGTGATGTTACCACGATCCGTATCAACAACGAGGAAAACATGGCGGAAATCTTGGAGTGATTACATAATAATTGGGTGCTCATGAAACAGCAGGTATAATATACATTTCTGAGAATTCTTTTTTTTTCTCCTCTGGAGTTTTCTCTAAATCAGTTTCCTCCAGAAAAAAAACATTTTCTTACAATATATAGAAATCACCTTGTTTTTTAACCAAATAGTTTAAATGCACAAGTGTGAAAAGTTTGCATTGCACTCAACTTTGTGTGAACAGTGGCAATTTGTGTCGACATGCATTGACACGAAAGATCTTTGATGTAAATGAGATTTTAATGGAATTAAAAAGAATACTTTAAATGAGTGAAAAAAACAGTTTCTATATAAATAAATAAATAAGCTTATGGAACTGTCTAATGGTGTGTTTGTGCTTCCGCCAATATTTTACTCAAAAACTGTGTTGCACTCCATTTTGTAATTTCAATCGAAGATTGCCTTTTGGTAAAAGGTGATAATTTCCAGGTTAATTAATGCAAAGCTCAAATGCCTAAATGAGTGTTTGTTACAAAAAGTGCATCATGTAAACGTGTCATGGTGAAATGCACTTTCATGTGTTAATGTTGAAACTTGAGTTAAATATTAAAGAGTTTTGTGTAAAGTGACATGGTGTCCCATCTGCCAGCATTAGTTGATAGAAGTAGAGAAGAGAAGAGTAGGTGAGGTATCATCGGCACCGTCAAATGTCAGGCCTGGCCAGCAGGTTCTTGAAAGACTTGGGATAAAGACCTCCCCTGGCCAAGAATGTGGGAATAATTGTGGCAATTAAAGGAAGAAGAAGAAAAACAGAAAACGAAGAAGAAGAGTAATTGGTGACGTGGTATAACAGAGTTTCGGTGGGAAATGTTGTTTGAAAAATATAAAAAAATTGATGTAAACTTGTGTTAAGCATGTTTTCGTCAATGGTGCACACATATGTACATGCATGAGCATGCAAGTTTATTTCACATAAACGGCTTTGCGTAAAGACAATTTAATATAAAGTTACCATAAGTGCGTAAATGTGAAAAATGTGAAAGGTAAATGTGAAATTGGGTTGAACAGATAAACGTGGCTTTCACATAATTGTAAAGGTGTAAATTAAAGGGAGAAATTGTTTGTTAAAAAGGTGCCTGAAAACCAGATTCGGTGAGTGTCGAAAAAGTGACCGTGTAAAAGTAAATTAGTGTAATGTGTAAAAGTGAGTACATGTAAATGTGCAGACACGTCCACGATCACCGATGCAATCGTCGGGAGCCTTTTTTTCCCCCGCAATTACTTTTATTTCAATTGCTGGCGCCGATACGACGAGCACGTCTGTCTCTGTCTGTCTGTCTTTCTCTTTCTTTCTCTCTCTCTCTCTTGACAATAAACGAGTCCAGAGATAGCTCCACAAATAATCCACCAAAAACTTTCCACCAAACTCTCGGGAGAAGATTCAAGGAGATAGTGTCTGGTTAATCATGAAGATGCGGCGCCGGCCCATGGTAAACTGCGTGATCGAAAAAGTAAACAAAGGCTGAGACATGTTCGCCCTGCACACAACGGTGAGCAATGTCGGCAGGCCTCTTTAGATCCCGAGGAGGGATAAAAGGCATTGTTGTCATTGCTATTGTTATTGTTTGATAATTTGAATTTTCCTTTTTCTGCCATCGATGCTTTACTGTATGCGGGTGGTGATAGTGATGACGAGGTTTGAACCTATTGTGGAGAGATGAAGGGGACTTCCATCCCCCTTCCCCCATTCACC